>NC_057740.1:20343684-20381240 GCF_004010195.1 Chiloscyllium plagiosum | reverse complement strand
TACACCACATCAACCAGTTTACTCTCATCTACCTGTTTGGTCACTTTGTCAAAAAACTCAATAAGATTCGTTAGGCATGACCTGCCCTTCACAAAACCGTGCTGACTGTCCCTGATCAGATTATTCTTTTCTAGATGGTTATAAATCCTATCTTTTATAACCTTTTCCAACACTTTACCAACAACTGAAGTGTGACTCACTGGTCTGTAATTACCAGGGTTGTCTCTACTACCCTTTTTTGAATAAGGGAACCGCATTTACTATCCTCCAGTCCTCAGGCACTATTCCTGTAGACAATGATGATTTGAAGATCAATGCCAAAGGCTCGGCAATCTCTTCTCTTGCTTCCCAGAGGATCCTAGGATAGATCCCATCCGGCCCAGGGGACTTGTCTATTTTCACACTCTGCAGTATTTCTAATACCTCTTCCTTGTAAACCTCAATCTCTTCTAGTCGAGATGCAAGTATCTCTATCTTCCTTGCCAACATTTTCATTTTCTATAGTGAACACTGTCGAAAAATATTTATTTAGTGCTTCCCCTATCTCTTCTGACTCCATACAGGCCCTAATTTAACTCTCGTCATTCTTTTATTCCTGACATACCTATGGAAAGCCTTAGAGTTAACCCTGATCCTATCTGTCAACAACTTCTCATGTCCCCTCCTGGCTCTTCTGAGCTCTCTTTTTAGGTCTTTCCTGACTTCCTTGTTACCCTCAAGCACCCTAACTGAGTTTTCACATTTTGTCCTAACATAAGCCGCCTTCTTCTTCTTGACCAGGGATTCCACTTCCTTAGTAAACCATGGCTCATGCATTCTATATCTTCCTCCCTGCCTGACAGGTACATACTTATCTAGGACACACCGGAGCTTTTCCTTGAATAAGTTCCACATTTTCAATGTGCTCATCCCCTGCAGTTTCCTTCCCCATTTTACGCTTCCTAAATCTTTGCATCATAATTTCCCTTCCCCCAGCTGTAGCTCTTGCTCGGTGGAGTACACCTATCCCTTTCCATCACTAAAGTAAACCTGACAGAATTGTGATCGCTGTCTCCAAAGTGCTCACCTACTTCCAAATCTAACACCTGGCCAGGCTCGTTACCCAGTACTAAATCTAAAGTGGCAGCTAGCAAGAAGAATCAAGAGATCTCCATGAGTCTGGAGCAACAGGCTGGCAGGTTTTAGGACAGTATCATATTGAGCAAGTTGACAAGGGCTATTGACGTAGCCAATGTGTGGCACTAGGTTTGTCTAAAGACCAACTTTGCCAAAGAGCAATCACACTTCACCAGCTAAAATGATGGGAGAAATTCCTGTGGTTATCAGAAAAAATAACCTGTTCCACAAAAGTGGACTTTTAAATATGAATATATTGTTTATCAAAAGCCAGAATTGTTTATGACAAAATAGATAAAGAAAGCTGTTCATCCTATTCAATCATATCCTTCCAAGACACCAGCATTTTCATTAAAGAAATTACAATTTCTTAAAGAGTTCAGAACTTTCTTTTTACCAGTTTTGAAGCTATGCTCTTATTGGGCTGAGGGCAGTTCCAGCTGTTGATTATCCTCTGTATAAAGAAATACTTCTTGACATCCAATAAATTTGCTATCAATAAGATGACATGAAAGTCCGAGCATTACCTGATAGCTTCAGCTCACCACTTGCTGGCTCTAGGCCTCCATCTTGGTCAACAGTATCTTAGGACACCCAAAGCACCATGCATCAGAACTGAGTGCACCTTTGACTGTTTGCATTCTCTGTTAGCACTCATTCACTTTTAGTTTACTTGCATGCTCACCAGATCTCTGCCTTTTGCACATTTTTGCCTCATTCAGAACTTACAGCCTCCCAGTACTTCTGTCTTGCTGGCTTTTTAGCACAGACACAAATCCAGGCAGCTTGTCCTAGCTGCCAGCAATGGTCAGTCAATGTGCTGGACATGTTGCTGTATGGCACTGTGCTACATCAATGTCTCACACACAGTATGTGCCAGCAGTTTACATGGCAAACACACTGGATGTGCTGCAACCAAATGAACCTGCCTCAAAGCCTGAGGAAATTAATCCTCACTCAAGGATGGCAGTTACCAATCAGGGGATCATGCTATAGTCAGCCAAGGGTATCATTTGGTCTCTATCCAGATCATTGGACACAGTCGTTCTGTCACTTGGGGCAGGGGTTCCATATCTTTACAGTGTGGAGTTGGGTCATAGTCAGTTCTGCAAGTTCAGTGCAACCAGTCTAAGGATTAGAGGCAAGTCAGGGTCCAGTCACTCATCAGCCAGAGCTGTTATTCCTTGGGCCTGTACACAAAAGGTAAAGGATGTTATCTGGGGCCATTGTTATTGTGTGCTATTTGGAAAGTGTAGGGATTGGAGGCAGCATGCTGTGATGCAGAGGGGCAGTAAACATACTAGCTGTTTGTGATTACGGGCACCAAATCTTAGAGGTCTGTGCCAAGTACACAAAAAGCTACCATGTTGCTCTCTCAGGTTCCTGCTTCACTTCAAGAGCTGGATGCCTGACACAGATGATTTCTGGGAGACAAAGGCTTCCCACTGAAACCATGGCTCATGATTGCATAACAACTTCCTGACAGAAGCCAAGCGCAAGTCCAATACTGCTCATTGATGGACGAGGGCCAGTGTCGAGCAGACAATAGGCCTCTTGCAGATGTAGCTCTGATACTTGGAAAGACTTAGAATGGTCTTTGGCGGTGGGTTGGTAGGAGGGCAGCTTGCAGTACAATCCAGACAGAGTATCACATCAGTTTTTCACATTGCACTCTGCACAACTAGAGCTGACAAAGTTAGGGTGTGATGGAGGATAAAGAGCAGCAACTTCAGTGTTAGATGGTAATGCAGATTTGGGCTTAACAAGTCAGACAGGAGCCACTTGATATAGCTCTGAACTGGGGGAAGTCTTCACTCATTGACTGTAAATGTGCTGCTCAAAAAGCAAGCAACCCTGTTTATTGGCTGAAGCAAATGCAGCATTTTAAAAAATTGTTTTCTTTGCATTTCCTGTTGTTCAATGAAAGTTCATAGTATTAACTGGTTGAAAGCATGTGATGCTCTCACATTGAGCAATTTTGAGATGTTTGCCAAGTTGATTCCTGGGGAAGAGTACATATCTTCAAAAAGCGTTCTAACATGGCATGGTGCTGAGGACAGGTAGCCACTGTAGTTTCATTCCTGAAGCTGCAGTTACTGTGACAGTCGATAACTAGGCATTTGTTTAAAGAGGCAATATATTTTGAGTGTGAGATTCTATTCCAATGCAGTGTCACCCATTCCACTTATAGGGCCTTGGCACTGCTTTCTGTTTAGCTTCCCTGCTATGTCTCTGTGATGGACCATTCCTGGCTGGAAACATTTGACCTGGTGCACAGTTGGTCATTAAACACTGAATTCTCCAATTTCAATTAACCTTCATACCCATCCCCCAACTCCTTTTCCAGCCCACCTCCTCCGTTCCATCCCTTTGACCAACCTTTCCTTCCAGCTACCAACTGGATTCATTCCTCCTATTGACCTACCAGGTTGTACCTACCACTTGTATTCACCCATCACCATCTCAGTCTTCTCCCAAATCCCCTTTATCTGCAGCTCCTCTTCCCTCCCACCTCCATTCTGAAGAAGGGTTATACCCGAAACGTCGGACTTCCCCACCTCCTCCTGATGCTTCCTGGCTTACTGAGTTCTTCCAGTCTCCTGCTTGTCTACTTTTAATATGGCACAGCGTGCGAAAGCTGGAAGGTGCCAGTAGCAGGGTGTGCTTTCCCAACAGTGTGTGAATATGGCACCGTCAGGGGCACAATCCATATGTAATGAGGTGAGAAGTGGAGAATTCTGAGATTTGGGTGGCACAGTGGATAGCACTGCTGCCTCACAGCGCCAGAGACCCGGGTTCAATTCCCGCCTCAGGCGACTGTTTGTGTAGAGTTTGTGCATTCTCCCCATGTCTGCGTGGGTTTCCTCCAGGTGCTCCGGTTTCCTCCCACATTCCAAAAATGTGCAGGTTAGGTGAATTGGCCATGCTAAATTGCCCGTAGTGTTAAGTGAAGTGGCAAATGTAGGGGAATGGGTCTGGGTGTGTTGCTTTTCGGAGGTTCGGTGTGGACTTGTTGGGCCGAAGGACCTGTTTCCACACTGTAAGTAATATAATCTAATAATTTACTAGAGCTCAAAGAAAATCTCTGTGAAATGCCGTGAAAGTGGTATATTGCTGATTCTTGGTAAGGTTTGCCCAATGTGTTTGTATGGTATTTCTCAGCCCAAGATTTTAGTGGAAGCAATGAAGATTATAAATTTTTTAAAAAACTATGGTTGCTGGTAATCTGAAACAAAAACAGAAACTGCTGGAGAAACACAGCAGGTCAGGCAGCATATGTGGAGAGTTTTAGAGTTAATGTATCAGCGCCAGAGACCCGGGTTCAATTCCCACCTCAGGCGACTGACTGTGTGGAGTTTGCACATTCTCCCCGTGTCTGCGTGGGTTTCCTCTGGGTGCTCCGGTTTCCTCCCACAGTCCAAAGATGTGCAGGTTAGGTGAATTGGCCATGCTAAATTGCCCGTAGTGTTAGGTAAGGGGGTATGGGTGGGTTGCACTTCGGCGGGGCGGTGTGGACTTGTTGGGCCGAAGGGCCTGTTTCCACACTGTAAGTAATCTAATCTAATCTAATCTAATCTAATCTAATCTAATCTAATCTATCTGGTCCAATGACTCGAAATAGTCACTCCTTTCTCTCCACAGATGCTGCCAGATCTGCCAAGATTATAAACTACATCCTTTAACAAAATAGCTGAGGAAAATGTCCTAAGACCAGGTACATGATCATAACATATATATCTTTAGGCTAATGCCCACTTTGCTATTTACACTGTCAGAACCTGTTGTTAATGAGTAACTACATGAACTGATTTGTAATGAAAGATATGAAGTATGTATAATAATCTAGTAAAGCATCCTTATGATCATCTTACACTTACAGTTGCTTCTAACCTTACAATTTCAAAAGTAGAAAGTGCTTGGAAAAATCAATTATTTCTCCAGCTCCAACTAAAGAACATGTTCAGTGCATCAGCCCTCGGTACAATCAGCAATTCAATTAGAAATGAGCTCTGAATCAATTTTGCCACCTGGGAAACAGGCCACTTCAACTGGGTCAAACTTTACAATTTTGTTTTAAAATGGCATGACAAGCTATGCCTTTTTATCGTTACATGTTTGCAGCATAGCTTTTTCTCTTCACTTTGTCCAGTTATTCTGTCACATTTCACAATCGTTTATCGATGTATTTGCATTGCAATGTGTTAGATTTCCGGGGGGTCAATAGTTAGATTGCTAAGGTTAGGCAGAATTTCGAGAACAATTTTTATCTATGGTAGTGCAAATGAAATGTGGTTGAAAAGTACCCACTTTTCTCATCACCCAGGATGTTTAAACATTGGAGGAATCCATTTCAGCTGAGATAGACTGGACCCTTGACATTAGATCCCAGCTATTACAGCAGTTGGCGAATATTTAATGGTATTCTTCATTCACTATTTTAAATGATTGAAGTAATTGCACCCATTAGGAACTGCAACACTTTCATTGGTAATGTTTTGGATTCATATCAGTTCAACTGAAGGTAAAGGGGGTAATCAGGGTCTATGGTTGTTGTGGGCTAATTGGGAAGTGTAGGGTTGGAGGCAGCCTGCTGTGATGCAACCACGATAGCAGGAGATGAACATTTAATTGCATTCTTTAGTCACTATTTTAAATGATTGAAGTAATTGCTCCCATTAGGAACTACAACACTTCCATTGGTAGTATCTTGGATTCATACCGGTTCAATATGTTTAAAGTCGTTTTGCAAAATGTCCTCATTCTCTCAAATATTTATCCCTAGTGGTCACGTCTGCTACAGAATACATATAATAGATGAGGTATACACTAATTAATATATTGAAAATAGTGTAGAACTAAATTATTAAATGTAAAATCTCCAAAACATGCTCTTTGAGAAAGAGATAAAGTCACTTCAAAAATGTCGGAAGTGCTACAATTACTCAGCAGTTCATGCATCTCTGTGGGGACAGAGTTAATACTTCAGTTATCAAACTGCAATACAAAAAAAAATTCTAAAGAAACTCAGCAGGTCTGGCAGCATCAGTGGAGAGAGAAACAGAATCAATGTTGAGTCCAATGACTCTTCCTTGGAAACTGCAAGGTTAACTGTCTCTTTGCAGATGCTGCCTGAACACGAGTGTTCTTAGAATTATTTTTTTATTATTTCAGGTTTCCAGCAACCACATTCTTATATTTGATTTCACTAATAGCTTTAGTATGAGTAAACATGCCTTTGCAGTGTTCACCCTTCCCTATTTGAGAATACATTAGACGAGCTTTCGTACCAACAGATGGGGAATGTTGCAATTTATCCGACAGAGTAACAAATCATATTAAAAGATCATAATTAGTTAAAAGATCTTAGTCTGTTCCCCAACTGGATACTGGAGTTCTATTTTTACTCACAACAGATTATACTGTTTATCTCCAATAAATGAAGAATTTTTTTATGATTATGGTTCTGCTGCTTCAGTCAGGATTCTTACCTTCAATAAAAAGTTATTGACCCACTTCCATAATTGGCTACATTTTATTGTAGTAGGACATCTAACAGCATCTGCTGTTTGTTAAATTTCTCCTTGATCATTAATATTTCTACAGTTTTGTGTAACAAGTTTTATGTTGATGATGCCACATTATGGGAAACAGGCTCCAGACAGCCTGAGAGAATTGACCAAGGAAAGAGAAAATGGAAATTGCTGGGAAAGCTCAGCAGGTCTGGCAGCATCTGTGGAGAGAAATCAGAATTAACATTTTGGATCCAGTGTGTTCTGAGAAAGGGTCGTTTGACCCAAAATGTTAACTCTGATTTCTCTCCGCAGGTGCTGCCAGACCAGCTGAGCTTTTCCAGACATTTCTATTTTTGTCTCTGATTTACAGCATCCGCAATTCTTTTGGCTTTTATTTTGAATAGACCAAGCAATTATTAACCATATTAGCCAACCTTATTGAAGGATTGTGAAATTAACAGCTTGACATAGCAGTGCAAGGACTGAGAAATGTCAGTTAGAGTAGCTGAATTTAATTCAAAGAGAGACTGGACAGAGGAAGAGAAAAAAAAAGTTTTTAAAAACATTTACACAAATTTAAAACGTGACTAAGCCTTCTCACTTGTGATGGTATCTTTTGGAGAGGTTATTTCATTGAAATATCATTTAAAACACATTAAACTGAAATGGACAGTTTTTTTTCTCCCAGACCAAATTGAGTTCATATTCATCCACCAAATATAGCAATGTCATGGTGTACAATGCCTTTCTGTATCAGAGCAGGGAGTTATTTTGACAAAGCCTGATTAACCAGGACGACTAAAACTGCCAGGAATTCCATCACAAATGCTGGCAAAAGAACTTTAACAAAAACCCAAACATCTAATCAGCAGATCCAAATACTCCATACAATGACCACAGGAATTCCAAGACATTATCAAGAAAATAAACATAGACAATGATGAAGCGATGGTCTCATTCAATGTAACAGCACTGTTTACCTTGATTGACAAAACCTTAGTCAGAGAGACAATAGCCAATTTCTTGGACAAATAGAACAGATGACATGATGGGGAACCAATCAACAAGGACTGCATGCTTAAACTACTGGACCTATGCTTGACGACACACTTCATACTCAACAGCTAGAATAATGAACAAATCAATGAGACACCTATGGGATCACCCATTTCTGGGGTCATAGCAGAAGTAGTGATGCAAAGACTAAAACAAACAGCCCTCCCAAAAATCTGACCCAAACTTTGAATCAGACACATGGGCGACACTAAAAGAACAGAAATCGAGAGCACACACCGGATTATCAACAAAATGGTCACAGGGATCAAATTTATGAGACAGGAGGAAATTAACAACCAACTCCCATTCCTGGGTGTGATGGTAGAAAGAACACAGAATGGTGAATGCACAAAAGTGTACAGGAAAAGCCACACACACAGACCAGATCCTGAATTATAACAGCAACCACCCAAACACACAAGAGAAGCTGCATTAGGACCCTGTTCAAAAGGGCTACAACATACTGCAGCACTCCCGACCTGCAAAAAGAAGAACACCTCTAAAACGTCTTTGCTTTGAAAGGATATCCCTGCAACTTCATCTACGGATGCCTGGAAGACAAATAATGCAACGAGGACATGCCACGACCAACACACTAACTACTCAATATAAAAAAAGTCTTGGAACTGACAACCAGACTGCTCCGTCTACTCGGGTTTTTGATAGCACACAAACTGACGGCTATGCTCAGACAACATCTCACCAGAACAATACACCCAATACTCATCATGTGCAGAACAAACATGGTGAACAAGATTTCATGCAGAGACTGCACAAAACACTATATAGGACAAACAGGCAAACAACTAGCGATCCACATGCATGAACATCAATTAGATGTCACGACCAGCTATCTTTAGTATCTATACACACAGATGACAAGAACCACAAATTTGACTAAGGCAACACAACAATAATAGGACAAGCCAAACAGAGGACAGTCAGAGAATTCCTAGAAGCTTGGTATTCATCCACAGACTCCATCAATAAACACATTCACCTGGACCCATTACGCTGCAACAAACAACTGAAACCGGCAACTGGATGCAGTGGAAATGAAACCAAATGAATTCCAACTGACACAGCATAGCAGCACTTCACAGGAGGCTCCACAGCACTGAGGATGTCACCAAGAAAGGGGACAAAGTGTTTGCAAATTCCCAGCTCAGTGATCATAGCCACAACAACTGCAAAACTGCAACTCTTCGATCTCCACGTTTCACCAATGGTTCTGGCTTTTTGATCAAGTAATTTAGCTATTATATTGCCGTTCCATCATCATTCACTGGGAAAATCAAATAATCGATTCCTTCATAAATGTTAAAACTCTTTGAATTATTTGGAATGGTATTTATTGCCCACCAAAAATCAACTAAGTAACAAGTACATATGCAAAAATCAAAATTATTTTACTTTTCACACAAACTTGATTAATCAACAATTGATTTAATGCCTATTTTAAGACACTCAAAATTATCTCTGTGTTGTCCAATTACAGAGTAAAATCTAACCAAGGATAAATGATTAAAAAAAGTCCTGCGCATTGCAACTATGAAATAAATAAAGTCAATATACAGAGCAGAGGGAAACAGGATTTTGCTCAGCTCCAGTGCCTCCTCTCAACCAATTCAACACTTGAACTCTGAAGAAAATATCTCATTAACATCATCTTGTCTCAACTCAGACATATCCTATGAACTGGGCTGTCAGCAACGGTTAAATTTCGAATCCAAAATACTCAGTACCAACAGAAAAAAAAAGGATGTTCAGTAAAGCTGAGAACCAACTGAAATTAAAACATAAATGGACGTGGTGAAAGATTTAAATCTAATCTTTTTGAGGTAGAATTTCCAAGTAACATTGAGGACTAACTTGTGAAGTACTAGGTAAGATTCTTTTGGCCTCTCTCTATTTTGCTCTCCCAAAGCAATGTTTCCACTCATACAGGCTGACCACTTTAAATGGCCAGAATTTGATGAAAGGAGAGGAAGGGTATATACAGGAGCAAGTACTGATCTGTCGTTGTCCTGTTTGTGGTAGAGATACTTCAAACAACTACTCTTCCAATTAAACACTTAAGGAAATGAAATGGTGGTTGAATTCCAATTTCATGTACATGGCAGTGATGGACCTCCTGCAAAGGAGTCAAAAGGTTCAAGCCACCTGAAGCAGCTCTTTATCCATGGTGTTCATTGGGCCGTAAAAATCAGCCTCATAATGTTGTTTCGCAATTATTCAATAATGTTGCTTTGCCTTGAAAAGTTACCTTCCAATATAAACACAATACAAAGCACTGATGTGGCATCAAATACGATGAGAAATAAGTAGAACATTGCACAAAAAGAACAGAGAGTACAGATACTTTAGGTGAGCAAGATAAGCATGAGAGAGGCAAGCAAATAGAGTAAAAGATTGATAAGTGAGGGAGGAGGCTTAAGGGTAGTATTAATGCTAGTGTGAACTGTTTGGGTGTAATGGACTGTGTCTGTGTTGTCTAATTGGTGTAATTCTATATAAACTTGAGAAGGAACATGATCAGAAGTGATAAACTCCAAGTGAATTGCGGCAATTTGTACAATTGGAGACCAAATTGCAAGTCACAGAAACAATCCTCTAACTTCAAGAAACATCAAAAACTAACTGACATTTAGAAGGTCTTGGGTGAATGCCAAGAATAAAAATAAAATATTTCCAGAATGGAAGCTTGATTTGTATGAAATACACAGAAGATTCGTTTTTAAAATCAGCAACAAACATTAATGGCATTGCTGTTACAGCTTAAAGATACTGAATTACTATCCAATCCAGAAAGAATATATAATCAGAGAAAAGGTCATACCTGGCAAATTTAAAGGAGTGCTTAGCAGAAATAGGTAGATAGATATCAGAATTAAAGTGGATATTATGTATGAGGATTAAAAATACACTTGATAAGGCAACTCACAAGAGGCTTGTTGATCTGATTATGACACACATTAAAGGCAGTCTGACAATATAGATAGTAAGTTGCTGAAAGAACATAAAACACACATCAATGTCAGAAAATGTTTTTCTCGACTGGAGGACTGTTAACAGTAAATGTCAGAACATTACGAGCATAAATAGAAGAAATTTGCGTGGGAATGTATTTTGCATGGGGTGGGTCTATACAAATGAGAAACTAAGGTTCATGGTGGATTTATCATGTTCCCTCAGAATTATAGAATTGTTAAAATGCAGAAGGTGGCCATTTGGCCCACTGTGTTTGTGATGGTTCTACAAATGAACAATTCACTTAGTACCGTTCTCCTGACTTCTCCCCATAACTCTGAACATTGTTATTTAAAAGACAATATCCAATTCTCTTTGAATACCTTAATTCAACTCACCACCACTGCATTTAGAAAGTACATTTCAAATCTTAACCACTTGCTGTGAGAATTTTTGTATCTTCAGATCATTTTTGCTTCCTTTATTACTTACTTAAAATCTGTGACCTCGCATTCTCAATCCTTTCCGAAGTGAGAACATTTTCGACTGGTTTACTCTGTCCAGATCTCTCATGATCTTGAAAACGTCTACCAGCTTTCCTCTTGGCTCTCTCTTCTCGAAAGGAGGAGAACAAATTTCAGCTTCTCCAAATTATCTTAACACCTGCAATTCCTCATCCCCGGAAACATTGTTGTGAAGCTCTTCTGTGCTCTGTCAGGTGCCTTCACATGCTTCCTGAAGTGCGGATCCCCAGGATTGGATGCAATACTCCAACTGAGTCTGAAGTAGTGTCCTACACAAATTTAGATATAAATTCCTTGTTTTGTACTCAATGCTCCTATTAACTGTATGCTTTACTAACTGCTGTCAATTTGTCCTTCCACCTCTAATGCTTTAAGCATGCTGATACGTCCAAATCAACTCTGTTTTTTTCATCAAAAAACCTCAGGAGATTGGTCAAATGTGATTTTTCCCTTTAAAAAGGTCCTTATTGAATCCCCTTAATGAATAGGATGGTCCAGTATGGTGGTGACCCATTAAGCTATGACTGACTGTTGTCAAAAGAATCTCATTCACTGATGTCCTTCAAAGGCCATTTGCATCCTTATCTGTCTGATTTGTGTGAGATTCCAAGCTCAGAGCTGAGTAGTTGATGTTTAATGGCCCTATTGTATGGTTCAGCAAAGCATTCAGTTCAAGGGGAAATTAGGAATAGAAACAAATGCTGGCCTTGTCAACCCAGATCCCATGAATGAATAGGAAAATGTACTTGTTCATGAAGAAATTATTTGACTTTCAAAGCCACATGAGAGACCATGGGGACGATTTTCCCAGGCAAGGGGAGGTGGGTTTTGGATTTAAATCTCTAACAGAAGACATCACGACATCATCCCAAAGACACTGTGCAGCTATTGTTTCAGCCATTTAATTATTCCAGAAAATAATTATGCTATTATTCTAATTATTCACTTTGAATTTTACAGACAACAGACATATTTCCTGAGCCGTGCAGAAACAGTCAGAGAGACAAAGGCAATAGTGCACTGGGGTGCACTAATTTAGGGACAAATGGCAGGCCAGGAAGCCTTTGGTCAATAGAACTGAAGAGCTGCAGCCAAAACTTGGTAAGAGACTGCTGCTCATAACGCTTCTCCATGGACAACTGGTTCACTATGTGAAGAGTGATTAACATTTTCCTGGACGTCATTTTACTCTGTGGCACTTCATTCATACTTCTCTGTTGTTAGTCTTCACCACAGCATCAAAGCAGCTGATTCAGACCCATGTTTCAACTCTGGCAAAAAACGAAGGAGCAACAATTCCAACACTAGCACCTCAATAGCGGCCTTCTCCACAACACACGTCATTCCACAGGCACGAAGGAGATGGGCCACCCAACGCTGCATGTAGGGACAGAAGATCAGCTTATTTGGCATGAGAGTGGCTGTACCTCAAAAGGCTCTGATTTTCATGGATGCTTGCTGCTGATATTTGTAACCTCCTGAAATAAGACTTCCTTCCCAAGGGACTAGGTGGCCAGACATTGCCAGTGGTCATCTACAAGGGAAGTCAGAAAAGAGAGAGTGTTCTTAAACTTCCCTTTGCACAGAATAGAGAAGGTCAACATTTGTGCAGACTGGTTATCAAGGATGAAAACTAATGGGTAACAGATTGAGGCCAAGTAGGAGTGTTGGCTGCTCAGATGTGGATGCCAGGAACCTAGGGAGAGGGCAATAAGTGCAGCCACAAGTGTGTTTTTCTGAGGAGTGCTTTCAGAGTGTAGATGCTGGCAAAGTCAGATTGAGGCTTGGCATCTTAAAATTTGATGTTACTCTCCTGAGTTCCTGAATTCTCTTGGTGCACTGTCTCCAGGTTGGAGGGACCATACTTCTATTATGGTCTACCTCCACCATTTGCTTCCGCACTTGCTTTGCTGGAGAGGTTATCCACTCCCTCCCACCCTGGAGGAAGATCTCCCACACTGCAGTCTCTCAGAATCTCTAGCTATTAATGTCATCTACCAGTGATCTGCTTTCCCAAGTCTCCCCAGCATTGCTGTGGTTGATGCAGCCTCAAAGACCATGTCAATTTCAGTTATTCTCATTCATATTGGGGGCCTCATAATTAGAAATGCCTTTTTTGACAGGCTCAAAGAATCCTCCTGTCCACCTGCATGGATTTGTTGGAAGATTTAAATGCAAATGCTGTAACTCAACTGAAGCAGCCACCAAAGCTTGCTAAAGCTGTGAATGGTTTTCTGACCTAACAATGATTCCACTCTTTTGGAGAGTCTTAACTGGAAAATTTCTACCCCACACATGAATACACCCTGCTGTGTTATGTCTCAAAGCCATTACCTAAGTATACCTTTCAAAGACCGGCTCATGATATAGTCACTGCATCATTGCCTGTGACCTAGCATAAAGATCATAGTTACCATCTTAATCTGGTCACTGGCAGCATGATATGCTAGTGGATGCATGCTACTTTGTAAGTGAATAGCTACCACTAGCCCATTACTTCTTCTCTGTGAATCTGATATTTGTTCATAACAATGAGCTGTACTAAACATTCTATTCAATTATTCAATGCCACATTAGAAATATCTAGTTCCCACATTGTGAGATAATTTATGAGGTGCAAATACCCTGGAGGCAAAATGTACATCGCGAGCATCTTTCAGTTCAACTGCATATTACAACATAAAGTTACTGGCTCCTGTCATAAAATCATGTTAAAGGTGTCGAAACTGTCACATTTGGGAAAGAGATGGTTGAAAATGCAGATGGAAATCTGCTTCTGCACATACTGCGGCATGAACTCTCCCTGAGCCAATACAGCAGCTGCAAAATTACATTTATAAAATATATTTTTCTTGGCTGTTCCAGGGTTAGAATCTGACTAAGAAGGATCACAGTGATTCCATAAATAATCGTTTCATATTATGCCAAATCCCACAAGCTCATGACTCATTTTTAGGAAAGGATCAAGCATTATGTTGTCACAGCAGGGGGTACATGCGTGAACTGCAAAAAGTTGGACAACAGCCACATCCTTGCCTGGTTCTCAACCCTCTCCAAGAACATCGCACTCACGTTAGCAACACCAGAGTCATTAACCACCCAGGCACTGTTCTGGAGTTTCAAAGAATGGAATATTCATCACTTGAACAATGGTGTGAACATGAATTCAAAATAATGTTTTTCTTTTTATTTTCTTTGTTAAGTAATATACAAAACACTTCAATGTGCTGCTAGTGGTGGCATAATCTCTTGGACAGTTAGCATCAGATCATGTTGCTGGAAGATTCAACACGTGTTCAGTTACTGGCTCGAGAGACCATGGCTGGATTGTGATGTCCCAGTAGCTTGGACTGATGTTCTGACGTTACCCTCATTGAGACCGAAGTTCTCGATTTGAGGGTCTACCTACACGAATGGTGGACTTCTATTACATTACCTGCCACCAAAGCATGCCAGTTTAAAAGAATATCCATAGGCATCAGTGTAAGGTTGAACAGTTTGGAGATGCAGAAGATGACGTAGAAGCTGATAACGTTCTCAGGTGTTATGGGGCTGGGTAAGGTTGCAGAGATGGGAAGCATGAGTTCATGAGAGGATGCAAACAAATATTTCAATTTAAGGTTTTAGGATCTTGGATCCAATACTTATGAGGTAAAAGAAATAGAGGTGATGATTGAGTAGGACCTGGTGAAGGGTAGTATACAGGCAAGTGTGTTTTGGAAGAGCTGACACTTATAGAGACTGAAGGATGGAAGGCAGACCAGAAGAGCTCTGAAAATGATGACATCACGAGTATGGACTTGAACCAAAGATAAAGTAGCACAGAAGAAAATAGCAGCAATTTTCAGAAGATGAAACAGATAATCTTTATTCTGGAGGCAGTATATGGTTGGAAAATGAACACAGGACAGAATATAAACTAATAGTTAGTAGATGGCTTTGGCCTCAGATAGTGCCCGAGGAGAATGGCGGCATCGGTTGCAAATATATGAGGTATAGGGCAATGACTGAAAACGGTGGCTTTGATTTTGCCAAGGTTTCACTGCACAAAGTTATCTGACAAGTAACCTGACAACAAAGAGACAATGTAAGATTTAGAATGAAGGAACAACAGCAGAATTCAATCCCTAAAGACCAAGAATAACGCAATAAATATGACATTTCAAAATGATTAAAAGTCAATGATTCTGATACCAATCATGGTACAAACACCTATCCCATTAAAAACAATAACACACCAAATGTACCATTAATGATATCACATGAATACATGCTTCCAGACTTCAAAACCTTACTCTTTCTCATGCTTTTGTCACACATTGGTGCTCATTTGTTTCTGTATAAATTCTTGTGATCCTGTTTGTATGGAAAATTGCCAGGCTGTTACTATTCCAGGTACTTCCTCCTGCTAATGGTAGCACTGTGGTCTCACAATTGGGCATTTCACAACTGCTTGGATCACACTGCAGAAAACAAATGTATGCAAGAGCTTGATGTGAAGCATCCAGTGTGCAGGTGAAGAGAGTTTATGCTTTCCACTTGTATATTCCCTTGTTAGCCTCTGATGTTCAGCTATACCACTGTCTAGCAACAATATGAAAAATAATCAAATTGTTTGGCACCATATCCATAAACATCATCACTCCAGCCACTGACACTCAATCGCAGCAGTGTGTACCAACGATAAGGTATACTGCAGAATTTGCCAAACATTCTGAGATAGTGCCTTCCAAATTCATAAACACTTCCAGCAGTTAGAAAGAAGAACAAGGGCAGCAGATAATAGGAGAACACCACCCCCAGCAAGTTCCACTCCAAGCCACTAATCATCCTTAACTTGGAAATAGATCACTTTCCTTCAGTGTCACTGGGTCAAAGTCCAAAACATTGTGGATGTACCAACAGCACATGGATTGCAATGGTCCCAGAAAGCAGCTCACCACCTTCTGAAGGCAATAAATGCTGACATAGCCAGCAGTGCCCACATCTCATGAGTGAATAAAAAAGTCTAAATTTCTTCCTGTCAGTACACAGACATTCAACTGGCCTGTCCTTAGGGGTGCATCCTCTTATGAACATATACTTATAGGATCTCTCTCAGCCCCAGATTAACATTTCAGAGGAACATTGTACCCATGCAGTGTACAGGTCCACCAGCAAGTGGACATGCTTTAGTACCCATCATCCCCTAAATAGCTAGATAAGTAATTGTTCTGCCTTATGGATATCTATAAATCCTGACAAAAATCTGATGTGAAGCTCAAAGGTAGACTGCTGTCCAAATGTGCCACATTTCCAGCAATTCCTGTCATGAAGCCGGGGAAACAGGCTGGAGAGTTCCATGGAAGACTACATCGAATTGAACTCAGTAGAGAACCTGGTCATGGGCACCACAGAAAAACAGCCTATCATGGCAAAGCTGGATAACAAACCCAAAATGGAGAAGATTAGCAAAGCTATTGACTGGCTTACAATGGGCAAAGATCCAAGTGCTACAGTTCTATAATCGAGAGTGTAGTGCTCGAAAAGCACATCTGCTCAGGCAGCAGCCCAGGAGCAGTACAAGAACAAGGGCAACCTCAGCAAGTCCAAAGTCTATTGAGGTCTCATCCTACTGTGGGACAAGTATTTGCTCAGGTTGCCATTAGATTGCAGATTCAATCTGAACAAACCTACCCTAAATCTCAATATGCTTTCAGAGCTGGCAAATTTGTAAACGACCATACAAGAGACATGCCCTGAATAAAGGAAACCATTATGTATTGCCTTCAATCCATCTCACCTCGGCATTCGGCCAATGTAATTTCAGGCAGTCCATTTAAGCCGGAGAAAACTGGCTATGCACCAAAGCTACTCAATTTGATCTGGTCTTTCCATGACAAGATGATAGGGAAGAACAGCTAAGACAGGGCAACACTGATGCTCTTTGAAATCTACGGTGGGGTCAAACAGGGCTGTGTCCTGACTCAAATACCCTGATAGCACATTCTCCTTCATGCTGCTATCGTGTGCCTTCAGATCACATACAGAGTGTGCACTTGATTACTAGAATGAACAGAAAACTACTGAGCCTTGATTGTCTGAGGTTGAAGACAAAGCTGCACCAAGTCCTTATGAGAGAGTTGCTTTGCACTGACAATGCTACACAAACATTTCATACTGAGGAACACTTTCAGTGGCAAATGGAAAATCTCTGTCACCGATAGAGTTTGATTTAGCAATCAGCATCAGAAAGACAAATGTCACAGAATGTTGCCATACTGCCATCAATGAGAAAACTGTTGAACCTAAATATATGGAAGCTAGCAAACACCAACGTGTCACTTGATGTTGAAATCACCTCATGCATCACAAAAGCTGTGGATGTTACATACAAGTTGAGTAAAACAGAATGAAACAACAGGAATCACAGTTCATTGCTGTGCATCTATCCAACCTGTCTTCAAACCTCAGTGCAGTCCCCTACGGGGCAAATTTGTAAATGACCTTGCAAGAGACATGCCCTAAACAGTCTCCTATGGTGCAGAAACCTGCTAGGAAAGCAGAACATTTTTCAACTGTAATGATGTAGATGTATCCTTGGTGTCTCCACGTTGTTTAAGGTTACTAACTCAAATCCCATGCAGCATGTTAATTCTGATTTGCAGATACTGTTGTCTCAGCACAGGTTCAGCCACAAACAGATAGAACCTACCTCCATGGTTTTGCCCGGTGTGCAGAACCTTCAGAAGAAGATGGCAGCAATTAAAATAATTTAGAAATGCAGTGTCACAGCTGAATTTAGAGTTGTCAATGAAATCACTTCCTTCTTGTCATGGGATGTCATTTCAAGATTTGGAACTTCTCCCACATGCAATACCATTGCAAACTTTTATATAAATCTTGTATATAAATCTTTTGTCTCCAAAATTTGCAATGAGTTTTCTTTCGCTTTCCTCTCCAGGTGTACGGATTAATGTTGTTACAATCAAGTGATGAGGGATGTTTGGCTCCCCTCTTCTCAACTCCCCCACAGTTGGTTGTAACAAATATTTTCACTTTTAAGCACATATTTATCACATTTCAATTAGACTTCTCTAACCAGATCAAAAATTAAGGAGAGCCAAATCCAATCTTTTCCTGAGTAAAAGAATGGAGTTTTACTACTAATTAAATCAGAGAAGAATTAAAAAAAACATGATATCAAACACACACACACACACACACACACACACACACACACACAGAGATACTACCTTTTTAAAATGAAATGGGCATGGGGTATAGAATGTATTTTTCTGGACAGGAAGGTAAAGTAGTTGCTGTTTAAAGACTTTAGAGCATTTTAAGTAGTGAGAGTGAAATATTGAGTCTTAACTCATTAACTGTCGTCCTTTTTCTCAGGAAACGGAAATTCCACAGGGAACCATTCATCTGCCAATAAGTGAATTGATTACAAGTAAATTAAGAGAAATGAATTTCTTGATGTCTCACTGAGTTTCAGAGCCTTTTCAATTAAAATGGTAATTCCTTGTGCTATCCATTTTGAATATTCCATATGAGTTGCCTGATCTTGCCAGGTGATCAGCAGCCATTTGAGATTAGTGATGTTCTGTAACTGAGATGATTTGTCTCCAACAATCTGAACCATCGTACCTGCCTCTAGGTACGCCTCCAAGTAGCAGGGAGCTCCCCAACTTCACATTCCATTGACTCCAGATTTGCTACAGCTCTTTGATGTCCCAGTCAGTCAAGTACTGTTTTGGTGTCAAGGGCAGTGACCTTTGCTACCCCTCTCAAGTACAGCTCTTTTGTCCATGTTTGGACCAAGGCTGAGTGGTCTGGCAGAACTCAAAATGAGCATGAAAATTGTTGAGTAAGTGAGATTTGGTAGTACTTTTGACAACTTCCATCATTTTGTTGCTGCATGTCTTACATTACTACGCTTCAAGTGCATTAAAAAGGGCAGTATCGACTTTGGGATGTCCTGAAGTCAAGGAAGGTGCTATGTAAATACTTTGAGCATTTTGCAAACTATAGATTTATGTCGTACCATTCCCAGTTAAATAGTTACATTTTGCAGGAAGATAGTATATCAAACCCAGGCCTTCCACTAGTACTACTACATTCGAACTGAAAAGGCACAATAGATTCAAATTCTCATGATGTTTGAGCAATTAATTTATTAACTGCTAAACTCATCAGAAAATAATTTAAGTTGAATGTGCCAAATTTATTACTAATACATATTGCAACACTTCACCCATGGAATAGCAATCCCCAGTGCAATTTCATATGATAGACTCGGGAAATCTGCAAAGCTCTCAGCAGACTACAAAGTAGCCTTCAATGGTCTTTTTTAGACTGCCAACACACAACATGAAAATCCAACAGGCTGGACTGAATTCAAAATTCTCTCAATATTCCTATGGCTGTCATGCAGGACACGGAAGGGCTCCAACGGAATGGAAACTGGGAAGTTTCACACTACTGTACAGGATTAATTTGGAATAAATCTTAGCTAACCTCTTCCCTCAGCATTGTGCTTTAAAATTGTGATAAATGTTAACAGCATTTCAAAACTAAGGCATTGATTTTTATAATTTAGGATAAAGATCACATGAAATGTTCCCGGTCTGTCACCTGTCAAAGGACTGAACTTACTTTTTGAGAATTGCATATAATTATGTACATGTTTTGCTATTTTAAAAAGTATTCCTTGCAATTTTCATCAGCATTCCATTACACTCTTCCCTCACTTCACTTCACATAGAATTGAATAAGTGTTCTTACTCCTGATCAATCTTAGCTGTTACATAAAGTGATATATTGAAGTAACTTTTGATTAAATAGTGATATGCTATAGCTCCAGCATGCTTCTGTCTGATACTCATTGGAGAGAATGTCTGATATTCAGCCAAATGTTCAGATAAATTTGTCAGTAAAGGATTTGCAAAACAGATACTTCTTACAGTCCTGCCACAATTTTGAGAACTTGTTTTCTCAGCAATTAAAAGTAAAGCTGCTTACTAGATCAAGAAGGCAAATTATATACCATCCCTTTTTTTAAAAAAGCAGCATAATTAATAGCGTCATTGGATATTTGGTATTATGAATAAGAATTATTTATCATGTATAAAGAATCTAGTAATCTCTAAAATCTCAACTTTTAATTTTCTTTTTTGAAAGTTTGATAAACCAGTACTGTTAGCCCACAGATCTGCTTTTCCAGTGTTGTAAGGTACACACGGGTACTCTCAGCTGATACAAAAGATCTGTGACAGAGTTACATTCCTTCTGCTGCAACCTCAACAAGTTCTAAATTGGGTCTGTTTCTGTGCTGTGTGACTCTATGATTTGGTCATGCCTTGGACTGCTCCGTGCGAAGTGAAATCTTGTCAAGGGATACCTCTCATTTACTTCAAAATTACACCAGCCTCATCACAGACACTGCCAAAGTCCAGATCTCCACACCAGTTCCTCCAATATCAATTATCAATTACAATTATCAATTACATCAAAATGCCCTGTACCATCTTGAGATGTTACATAAAAGCAGGACCTAAGGGCGGCACGGTGGCTCAATGGGCAGCACGGTGACTCAGTGGTTAGCACTGCTGCCTCACAGCACCAGAGTCCCAGGTTCGATTCCAGCCTTGGCTGTGACTGTCTGTGTGGAGTTTGCACATTCTCCCCGTGTCTGAATGGGTTTCCTCTGGGTGCTCCGGTTTCCTCCCACAGTCCAAAAATGTGCAAGCCAGGTGAATTGGCTATGCTAAATTGCCCATTGTGCTAGGTGCATTAGTCAGAGGGAAGTGGGTCTGGGTGGGTTACTCTTCAGAGGGTCGGTGTGGACTGATTGGGCCAAATGGCCTGTTTCCACACTGTAGGGAATCTAATCTTAAAAAAAATCTAATCACTCCCTAATATAGCTACACACCAAATATTTAACTCCTCCTTACTTTGTTGCAGTACTATTTCAGTGTAAAACTGAATTGAGAAGGCCACATATGTTTTGGTTAATCATAGAACTTACAAAACAGTGATGAAATATCAAACCCAAATTAAATGGAATTTTAAAAGATGTGAGTTCCTGTGTAATAGAGTAGCTCTGATGTGACATAAATGTAAAAGCTCAGCTTAAAGGACATAAACACCTGACAACATTTATTTATTTTAACAATGGGCAGCTGTAGCAATATGTTCAAATTACAACTAGTAACTTCTAACTCAGTGTGAGCAACAGCAGGAGATCACCACTAATCAATTTAAGAAATGCTGTTTTCATAACTATAATAGTGACAAGATTGTTGGGAACTGATCTCAGCTCAGCACCTGATCACTTCCTTAAGGGTATGTAGCACTAAAAAAACTTGTTATCTGATCCACTGGAGGTCCCAATGCATTGGCGGAGCATGTGCCAGATGCAGAAACTGATTATAATAAGGACTGACTTCACATAATAGCAAATGTTCAGCAATGAAGACAATCAATGCATTGGGTCTGTGTTTCACAAATTCTTCAAATTTTGCTCACATATACACTTCAGATTCACACAACAAAGTGACAAAATTGGAATTAGGCCAGTGGTCAGTTATGTAGTCACAAAATTCTGTCAGTTTTCACATCATGTCTCTTCTGTTGATGGCATAACTATCTGGTTCTATTGGTGCTAGATATCGAAGTTGATGATTTGGCGTTACCAGCACCTGTCAATTATTCACTTTTTGGCTTGATGCTGTTTGTCAAGAATGTCACCTGTGTTGTTGCTTGTTCACTTAATCAAAAACTCAGGGTAAAATTGTTTTCATTGCAATGCCTCAAGCAGAGACTATTTGTCAATCCACCAACATCTTTTCTTCTCACACAGTAGAAACTGTTCTTCCTTTTCTAACCTAGTATTCTGTCCTGATGAGTGTGTGATGAGCAACTTTAATAGCAAGTCTCTTTTTATTTGCAACCCAAATTGCCTGGCAATACTTCAGAGTAGTTCTTGGAGATGTCTTTAAGAGTTCCTTGATTTGCCAAAGATGATGCATATACTCAACTAACCATGCACCTTACCCTCTGCCAAGTTGGAAGCAGACAACTTAATGCTCTTTGTCAGTGGCAAGAGGTTTTCTGGCACCGAGCATTTCCGTAAGTATACCATTTCACTGCTTTCCTGAAGGTTACCATTGACAGCCTTATCTAAAACCTCCACAGTATTACTTTATCTGCCACCTCACCCTCCAGTGAGCTGGACAACAACCAATCCCTTACTTCTGACATGGTGGCAACCTTGCCCGGATCGTTTATCACATGCTGATCCTAATTCTATACTAGTCTTTAAAAAGTGTGCTTGGAGAAGTGGTGCTTGTTAATCTCAAGGTAATGAAACCCACTCATTTAACCATTGCTCAGATCAGAAAATACAATAGAATCATTCTGTGAATTGATGATGAGACAGTAATCATAAGGTATCTCTGTTTCAGAGGTACACATTCACTTTTAGGCAATTCTTTTTTCCTTTGAACTACTTTGTAGCAAGGTTACAAGGTGATAATACATGTGGGCTAACAACAGACATTTCAATAGGAAATCATTTACAAACTTCAGAATGAGATTCCTAGGGAGTGTGTTGTTTCACCACCTGTTCACTGGGAAAGAACTGAAGGGCAAACTGATTGCACACTGCTATGTATGGAAACAGTTTAAAATTTCACACAGTGCAGTTTTCCAAGTGCATTGCTCAATTAAAAATATCTTACTGCCAAATACGTTAAACCAAAATTGAGTGATCATGTGTATCTGGATATATACTATTTTTAATTAATATTAAATGATTTTAGACGAGTAAGAACGCAAGTCAATATTTTTTATATTAACCAGCCAGTTTGAAAGCAGATGACTTCTGAGATTGATAATGCAACACAGCCTCACATAGTTAACTACCTCAACCAATATTACTAAAATGATTAATTCATTGTGCAATCAGGAATGTATAATCATGCAACGGGTGAACAGCAACCTTTGTTCTTCATTACAATATGTCATTTTAAAAGTACTTCACTGGGTGTAAAGTAATTGGGATCTCCTAAGGCTGTGAAAGCTGCTTTGTGAAAACAAGCTTGGGCTTTCAAATTTTCTTCTCAAGAACAGCAGATAACTATGTAAACTGATTAAACCTCTTACCATTCAATGTTTTTGAATTCAAGCACCTTCTATTGGAAAAAATTCATAGGTGCAGTATGCAAAAGGTTCTAACTGGCCACATTTTTGGTCAAGATTGTGGTGCTGGCAAAGCACAGAAGGTCAGGCAGCATCCAATTGCAGGAGAATCGACATTTCAGGCAAAAGCCCTAATATTAGTCCATGGTATGTAGTTCAATTGAGCAGTATAAGCGTTGAGTATCTTTGTTAAAGGATGTGATTTTAATTAAAGAGTAATGGCTATGATTTTGGTAACTTTGGATATTTTTGATTTTTATCTACATAAACCTGAATTTCTCTTTGATGCAGTCAATTATATTAACATTATTCACCAGTGGTTATAACTCTGCCCTTTGACAGTTGAGGCTCATATTAATGCCATCACTGTTCTGAATAAACTTTGACTCTCCAGCATCTGCAGTCCTCACATTCTCCACTACTCTTCAATTAGTCTATCACTATCCCTGTTCATCCAGATAGTGCAGCAAACTTACCCTTGCACAGGATCTATGTCCCAATTCTGGGTTTTTTGATTGTTGTTTAAATTTCAACATCCTGTTCAACATTTCATAATGGGTCAAAATTCAGTCGGACATATTTAATGTTGCAAGTCAACCATGTGGGAGAGTCTTCACAAGCTCCTTAATGCATTTCTTTGACCCAATGATACTTTAACACTTGTGATCATTCTATGTGTGCCAACGAACAGACTAATGTTTCCTCTAGTTTGCCTAATAGCTATCATAACTTATTTCTCCATTTCTGATCATTTCTTACATATTGGTCAGCCAGCTGTCTGGATGCAGATAAACCAAATTTTGTTTGTTTCTTATAAAAAAAAGTTCAATCAATGATGCATGAAAAATTTATGATGTAGATTGCATACTTTTCCTCATAGGAACACAGATATCAACAGCTTCCACTGTCAGTACCTTCAAACAAAACCAGTAAAGACATTATGAACATTGTTTTAATCAAAAATCATCCAGAAAACTGGTGTATGTACTAAATCAAAAATATTTCATTTTTATCACAGAGACCTCAGAGAAAATCTTCAAATACCATGTTAATTTCCTCTGGAATTGTCTCCCAGTATAGCTAGATGGTGAGACAGGACCAACATATGGGATGCGGAGGGGACAGGAACGTAATGTACTTAACTATACAATAGTTTAATTTGTTTTTCCTTCAATCTGGTAGCGTGACTGTATAAATTAATCCTTATCCTAACTTCATCACATATCTAACTTCTGCTGTAAACTTCATAGTGCGTAAAATGTTTTGTTTTACAATCCAGCTGGTTTATTAAAGAAAAACTTGTAAAATATCCATGTCTACCCTAAATACACATTGTCAGATAATACATGAAAGCAAAAAGTAAAGTCACTCACCTCTCTTTTATATAAGGTTTGGCATTAAGTATCAACAGTTGGAAAATTTGCCCCACTGATCTCTTTAGAGATTCACAGCATGACAATAACAAGTTATTCTGCCAGATCTGACAAACTAATCATTCTAGTTGTGTTTCATGAGCTAATAATATTGCGTCAGTATGTGTCCAGACGGGTTGCAGTGTAGGAATTTGGAAGTGAGTAGTTACATGTGTTTGTCTTAATGCTCACCAAATATCACGCGTGCCAAGAATTGGAATTCCATGGGATTACTTGTAAACAAATTAGGGATGAGTGAATGCATTTTTTTAACCTAATGCTTACCTGACCAACTTTGTCTACAATGCATAAACTAATTGTTGTTACTCATTTCACAGAACTGAACGTGAACTGTTGTTACAATTCTGAACATTATTTTTATATCAACACTCCATCATAAAACAAAAATGGTAAAATTCTGAAATCCTTCTCTCATAAGGCATAAAACAAATTTGGGGCATTGTCCAGTTGCAAGAGCAGCTGAAGTTCCAGCCATGGGCAATTAAAGTGCCTGAGAGCAGTTCGCTGCAAATCTGCTTTGGTCAAGACCTACTGCAATAACAGGATCAGAGACATGAGACCACAGAGACTGGGGCCTTTTGGCTACCAGTAGAGAAGCAAACAGGTTAGTAGCGTTTCAGTAGTAGAAAATATCTGATTCTGATCCAGTGTATGTGTGACTATCTACTTGTTTGGGAGCTGTTAAAAATAACTTAAAGTGAAAAAGAATAACAGTAAAGCTGCATCCATTCTTCCTGTAAACGGTATACAATCACGAACTACTTTGCAACATTATGACTAAAGAACAAAAACATAGCTTGGGTTTTATATTTGTAAATTACACAACTTAAAAATCTAAGCCAATCCTAACTTTGTACTCACTTGCACAGAATTAACAGAACCAGTAGATTTTGGCCCAACATATCTCTGCTGGTGCTAATGCTCCACAAATTTCCTCCCATGCTGCATTCATATCCTGCTATCCCTTTCTATAGATTGCACCTATCTAGCTTCTTCTAAAGGAATTTAATCAAGTTGCTTCAAACATTCCATTCACTATTAAATGACAACAAAGGTGATTGAATGTCTTTAATTTCTTCAACAATAGAAAATTACCCAATACGTATAGATTTTAAAAGTATGGCATATGAGGCTGATTACATTTTTGAAGGGATTAAATGAATAATCGTCAGTTTATCCTTCAGAAACATTGAGTTAATTCAGTGTCAGAGAGCAGGGACCCAGGATTGTTTTTACTGTTGTGGTTTGCAACAGGTGGAGTAAACATTGAGGATGCTGATTTTTTTTTAAGGATAATCATGGCTTTGAAAACCCAGAGACAAAGTTTATTTCAGCAGTTCAGAAGAAACCTGACTGGGGCCAAAAGCAAATAAGGCCTCTTTCTTAGAATGGAATTTCTTCAGGGCAGTTAACAAAATACATCACCTCAGTTGAAAAATTTAAGTTCAGGAGCTTCTGCTTATAAATATGCAAGTTATTAGAATCTGAGAAAGTCTAACCTCTGTCTTGGGAGTATTCAGGCAAGATGACTTCATATTTCACAGACAAAAACTGGGGGTAAGTCAACTACAAACTTAAATATGTAATATAGAAGTTCAATTTTTCTGGATTTGAATTTCTGTAAAGAGACAGCACTGGGAAATAGATTGAAGTTCTGCTTTGCTGAATGTTGTTTCTCAAACTGTGTTCCACATGTAGATAATTTCTATGCAATAAACTTTTCTTAAAAAGAATTTGCAGCCTTGTGTGAATGCATTTCAGTGAGTGACCACCAGGTTATCAAAAATGGAAAAAAAAAATCTAACAAGCCGTATTTCATTCTTGGATCTGACGTGTCCAATAGTACCACCAGCTGGAATCATAAATAAAAAAAAGGGAATAGAAAATACTTGCAATGTGGTACTTTGCTTGTAAAGTATCAAATTAACAAACTATTTTACATAATGTTTTAAAAAAACCCACCCTTGTTTAGAGTTTGCTGAAAAGTCTTACATTTTGATGGGAATTACCATAACTGTTCTTTCTAGTGAATGTCAATGCACAAAATAAAGACATATGCCCTCTATACATATAAACTGTTTGCCACTTCATGTGAATGCTGTAGCTTTGGGTGCTTACATCTTTGCCATTTATTAAAAGCGTGTTTTGCAGCAGAACTAAACTCAGTGGTAAATTATATTGACATGTTGTTAGTATCACTGGAGCAGTATTACATTGCCTTGAGTGTAGATCAAGTAATTGTATACTTCAATTAATTAAATGTGAAAGAAGGTTACATTGCAACTTGACTTTAGGCTGTGCTCTTTCAATTTTAAGATTCAAGTTAGTTTTACATTAGTTGCTTAAAATCTTGATGATCTGTTGGGAGCAAGGGACACTCAACTGTTAGAAAAATGACCACACAAAACGCATTGCATAAAGAGAAATTGGGATTACTTTATGTCTGATTTATTAGCCCTTATGAAGAGTCATCAGCTAGCTTGCTCAGTCTCCTTAGATCCTGCCTGACCCACTATGATTTCCAGATTTTTTTTGTTTTCAGTACAGATTCCAACACCTGCAGTAATTTGCTCTTAACTTGATTTATTATTGGTTTGCCAATGTACACTAAATGGAGAAAAATCATGAGGTTGACTAATTTTTCAAATTAGTGAACATAGATCACTAAAAGTTACCACACTATGCAGGAAGTTAAGGAACACTGGCTTTACCTCATGAGGGTGAAAATACGAAAGCGAAGGAAATACTTTGCAGTGGTAACAAAAATGGTTGGTAATGGTGGGGCAGCAGACAAAATAGATTTTGAATTCCAAAAGGCTTTTAATAATGTAGATTGATCAGTAAGAACAGAGCATGTGAAGCCTGGGATTAGTATCCCTGAGCAAGCTGTCATGAAAACAGTAGAGTTAAAGGTAATAACTGAGATTGACCAATTAAGATGCTGTATTCAAAAAGAATTCTTGCTGGGACCAATATTGTTCACAACATATATGAATAACCTTGACTCTGAAATCAGAGATCCAATAGTTTCAGCCGAACTTCAAAATTTGTGGTTGACCCCAATTTAGAAAGTGTAGTTAATACACTAAGGGAAACAAAGCAGCAGGTTAACATCTGTAGGGCTGGATTCAACTGTGTGGAAAAATATGAAAGAGATGACAGGGAAGGAGAACTTAGGTGAGGTTATTAAAGTCTCCAGCACAGACACAAATAGTACAGTGTGTGGAAAGGGTTAGTCATCAAATTTCAAGCACTCTGGACAAATGAATGACAATGAGAAGAGAGATGGTTAATACAGGACTGAAGGTGTTAAATCTGAATGCATGCATTAGAAGGAATAAGGTAAATGAGTTTGTGGTGCAGATTGAAGCTTGCAGATTGGTGCAGATTGTGGTCCAGTATGACGCGGTCGGCATCATGGAGATGTGGCTGCAAGGTGATCAGGATTGGAAGCTGAATATTCAAGGATATACATCCTATCAAAAAGATAGGCAGGTGGGGAGAGAGGGTGAGGTTGCATTATTAGTAAGAAACAAAATTAAATTAATAATAAAAAATGAAGTAGGGTCAGATGGTATAGAATCAGTGTGGATAGAATTGAGGAATCGCAAAGGTAAAAAACCATAGTTGGAGTTATGTACAGGAGCTGGGGCACAAAATATACCAGCAGATAGAAAAGAGGGTAGGAAAGGCAAAGTTACAGTGATCATGGGAGATTTCAATATTCAGGTGGCTGAGAAAATCAGGTTGGTAGTGGATTGAAAGAAAAGGAATATATGGAATGTCTACATGATGGTTTTTCAGAGCAGCTTGTAGTGGAGCTCACTAGGTAACAGACAATACTGGATTAAGTGTTGTGCAATGAGGCAGACATGATAAGGGAGCTTATGGTGAAGGAACCCTTAGGAGACAGTGATCATAATATGATTGAATTTGCTATGCAATTTGAGAGGGAGAAGATAGAATCAGAGGTATCAGTATTACAGCTAACTTAAGGCAACCACAGAGGCATGAGGGAGGTGCTGGGCAGAATTGACTGGGAGAGGAGCAGAGCAGGAAAGATAGGGGAACAGCAATGACAGGAGTTTCTGGGAGTAATTCAAGAGACACAGCAAAAATTCATCCCTAGGAAAAAAAAGCATGGTACAGGGAGGATGAGGAAAACATGGCTGACTAGGAAAGTCAGGGATAGCATAAAAGCAAAAGAGAAAGCATACAATGTGGCAAAAGGCAGTGTGAAACTAGAGGATTAGGAAACTTACAAAGACCAACAGAAGGCAAGAAAAAAAAAAGAGGGAGAAGGTTAAATGAGGGTAAGCCAGCCAGTAATATAAAGGAAGACTAAGAGTTTCTTTAGATATATAAGGACAAAAGAGAGAGAAAAGTGGACTTTAGACCACTGGGAAATAATGCTGCAGAGATAGTAGTGCGGAACAAAGAAATGGTCGAGAAACTGAATAATTACTTCACAGTCTTCACAGTGGAAGACATGAGTAATATCCTAAACATTCAAGGCGTCAGAGGGCACAGCTGATTATGGTTGCCATCACCAAGTAGAAAATGCTAGAAAAACTGAATGGCCTGAAGGCGGATAAATCACCTGGACCAGATGGACTACATTCCAGCGTTTGAGAGGAGATAGCTGGAGAGATAGTGGAGGCATTAGTAGCGATCTTTCAGGAATCAATAGAGTCATGGAGGGCCCCAGAGGACTGCAAAATTGTGAACGTGACATCCCAGTTTAAAAAAGAGTAAGGCAAAAGACTGAAAATTGCAGACCGATTAGTGTAATCTCAGCCATAGAGTCATAGAGACCTACAGCACAGAGACAGGCCCTTTGGCCAAAACTGGTCCATGCTGACCAAAATATCCGTCCATGCTAACCCCATTTCTCTGCACTTGGCCCATATCCTTTTAATCCTTTCCTATCCATGTATTAATCCAAATGCCTTTCGAATGTTGTTAATGTACCCGTCTCAAACACTTCTGCTGGCAGCTCATTCCATATGCGTACCCCCTCTGTGTAAAAAAAAGTTGCACATCAGGTTCCCTTTTATTCTTTCCCCTCTAACCTTAAAGTGATGTGCGCTAGTGAGTGCATTCACTCTATCAATGCCTCTCATGATCTTATATTCCTCTATAACGTCCCTCCTCAGTCTCCTACGCTCTAAAGAAAAAAAGTCCTAGCTTGTCCAACATCTCCTTATAACTCAGACCATTAAGTCCAGGCAACATCCTTTGTAAATTTCTTCTGCACTCTTTCCAGTTTAATGACATCCTTCCCAGAACAAGGTGACCAAAACTGAACACAATATTCCAAGCGCAGCCTTACATCCTGTATAACTGCAACATAACTTCCCAACTTCTATACTCAATGTCCTGACCGATGAAGGCCAGTATGCCAAAGGCTTTTTCATCGCCCTGTCTACCTGTGAATCCACTTTCAGAGAACTGTGAACCTGAACTCAAAGATTCCTCTGTTCCATAATACTTAAGGCACTACCATTCACTATGAAACTCTTACCTTGATTTGACTTTTCAAAATGCAAGACCTCACAATTATGTATATTCAACTCCATTTATCATTTCTCGGCCCACTCACCCAGCTGATCAAGATCCTGCTGTAATTTCTGAAAACCTTTCTCACTGTCCATGATACCACCTATTTTAGTGTCATCTGCAAACTTACTAATCATGCCTTTTGCATTCTCATCTAAATCATTGATATCAATAATAAACAGTAATGGGCCCAAGATATCACCACTAATTTGCCCATGTTCCCAAGTCTTCATGTCTTTCTCCATGGCAAACACAGAGGAGAGATATTCATTGAGAACCTCTTCCATGTCCACTTTGGTCCTTGAGGGGCCCTGTTCGCTCTCTGGTTTCATCATGCCTGACAAATCTACTAGAATTATTTGAGGTGGTTACAAGCAGGTTAGATCAAGGAGAGCCAATGGATGTTATCTACTTGGACTTCAAGAAGGCTTTTGACAAAGTGCCACACAGGAGGCTGCTGAGTAAGTTAAGGGCCTGTTGTGTTAGTGGCAAGTTGCTAGCATGAATAGAAGGTTGGCTGTCTGGCAGAAATCAGAGAGTGGGGATAAAAGGGTTTTTCTCAGGATGGTGGTGTCCCACAAGGCTCAGTGTTGGGACCACAAGTTTTCACTTTATGCATTAATGATGCAGATAAGGAACTGAGGGCATGCTGGCTACTTTTGTAGATAATACAAAGATGAAGAGGGACAGGTAGTATTGAGGAGGCAGGGAGGCTGCAGAAGGATTTGGACACGTTAGGAGAGTGGGCAAAGAAGTAGCAGATGGAGTACAACCTGGGATAGTGTGTGGTTTATTCACTTTGTTAAGAAGAATAGAGGCATGGACGATGTTCTAAATGGGGAGAAAATTCGGAACTCTGAAGTGCAAAGAGACTTGGGAGTTCTAGTGAAGGATTCTCTCAAGATAAACGTGCAAGTTGAGTCAGTAGTTTGAAAGGCAAATGCAATGATGGCATTTATTTTGAGAGGACTTTAATATATAAGCGTGGATGTACTTCTGAGGTTCCCTAAAGCTCTGGTTAGGCCACATTTGGAGTATTGTGTGCAGTTTTGGGCCCCATATCTCAGCAAAGGATGTACTGGCCCTGGAGTGTGTTCAGAGGAGGTTCATGAGAATGGTCCCAGGAATGAAAAGCTTAACATATGAGGAATTTTTGAGGACTCTGGGACTATACTCAATGGAGTTTAGAAGGATGGGGGTGGGGGGTGGAAGTGGGGGAATGTCATTGAAACTTACAGAATACTGAATGGCCTGAACAGAGTGGACATTGTGAAGATGTTTTTATTGGTAGGAGAGACTCAGACCTGAGGGCACAGCCTTAGAGTAAAGGGAAGACCTTTTAGAACATAGATAAGGAGAACCTTTTCAGCTAGAGTGTGGGGAATCTATGGAATTTACTTGCCACAGAAGGCTGTGGACGCCAGGTCATTCAGACTGAGATAGACAGGTTCTTGATAGTCAAGGGGATCAAGGGTTACAGGGAGAAAGTGGGAGAATGAGGTTGAAAAACATAACAGCCATGATTGAAAGGCAGGAGACATCCAGACAGCCCTCCTTCCGCAAGGAAGTTCCCTTTACCAATCCTCGGTTTGCGCCACTCTCCCCACAAACCCCCAGGTACTTTCCCCTGCAATCTGAAAAGATGCAAAACCTGCTGGCACACCACCCCCTCTCACCTCCATCCAGGGCCCCAAACAGTCCTTCCAGGTGAGACAGGGATTCACCTGCCTCTCCTCCAACCTAGTTTACGGTATCCAGTGCTCCCGATGTGGTCTTTTCTACATCGGGGAGACCAAACGTAAACAACGGCAACGTTTCGCCAAGCATCTCAACCGAGCCTGCAGTGGCCGACCTGACCTCTCAGTCACAACACATTTTAATTCCCCTTCACACTCCCTTTCCAAAATGACCATCCTTGGCCTCCTCCATTGCCACAATGCATCAAACTGCAAATTGGAGGAACAACATCTCACCTTCCACTTGGGCAGCCTACAGCCTAGAGGACTCAACATTGAGTTCTCCAATTTCAAATAACCTCCCTTCCCATCCCCTGACTCCCTTCCCAGCCCCTCCCCCTCACTTCCATTCCTCTCAGCCTCCTATTGGATTCATCCCTCCCATCAACCAACCAGGTCATACCCTCTACCCGTCTCCACCTAGCCCCACTTCACCATCCTGCACCTTCCCCCCTCCCCCCTCCAAACTCCTTTAACTGCAGCTCTCCTTACACCCATCCCCAGTCCTGAAGAAGGGTTACACCTGAAACGTCTACTTCTCCATCTCCCGATACTGCCTGGCTTGCTGTGTTCTCTCAGCCTCCTGTTTGTCTACCTGTGATTGAATGGCAAAGTAGACTTGATGGGCTGAATGACCTAATTTCTGCTCCTATGATTTATGGTCACATGGTATACCCAAAACAATAAGGGCATATGTTTAGCAATTCAGGGAAAGTCTAGAATATATAATTTGATGGATAGGAGGGTGACTTTCCTCTCTCAAAGAGTTGTGAACCTTTCAATCTCTCTATTCCAAAGAAATGTGGAGGCCAAGTCTTTGAATATATTCAAGGCTCAGTTAGACCAAGATTGGAACTTAAGGGCATCAAGGGTTAAGGAACAGTTCAAGATAAAAGACAGATCAGACTTGACTACTCTAATTGAATTTTTAAAGAAGGAAATGCATGATTGTTGTCTCTATGGATTTTAAGCAAGTTTTGAGCAACGCTGGATAACAAAACTGAGGATCATTCATAAGTCAGCATCACCTCAAAAATAAAATGGCACAGGATGGAAAACAGAGTTGTAATATTTGGTTCTTTTTCAGACAGTGCTAGGGTCCAAGGGTTAGTACTAGGGAAACCACTTTTATATTTACGTGCACTTCTGCTAATATGTGCGACCGAGATAGAATCTGTGCTTTTAGACATTGTTCCTTTTGAGACCAACCTCAATTAAAAATGAAACCAGCCCTTCCAGTTTCCAAGGAAACTAACACTCAGATGGAAAGTACAAATACAAACTTCTGAGGAGACCGAAACTGGTTGAAACCATAACAAAGGCTGTGCTATTAGATGATGATCCCAGTAATATAGCACAGTACAGGCAGCCTGAAGATCAACAATAGATTCAGAAGCTGAAGATAAGTAAATATATAGCTCCTGCAGTTATTACTTGAAAATAACACTGGTCAACCTATGACATCCAGCCTAAACAGAGTTGAGGAGGTCCTGCTGACATGTGCCATATTTGGTGAAAACCTTGCTCTTGAAACTCAGGTTTAATGCATTACCATCAGTTGGGGATCAGGTCAAATCCTAGAAGCTAAAATGTTTCTTCAGGGACTTTATGCGCACTGAGTAGATCACATACCAAGCCAATTCTTAACTGTTTCTGTCAATTAACATATAACTTATAGTTCGAATTAAACTGGGACGTTATAGAGTCATAAGTCAAACAGCATGGACCCTTCAGTACAACTCATCCATGCCAACCAATGTTGCCAAACTAAATTAGTCCCACATCCCCCTTGACCTTTCCTATTCATGTACTTATCCAAAGGTCTTTTAAAAGTTGTAACTGTACCTGCATCTACCAATTCCTCTGGCAGTTAATTCCACATAAGAATCACCCTCTATGTTATGGCTGTTTATATTTAATTCTATTACACTAATTACTAAATCATTACACTAATTTTGGGTTCCAGAGTATAGGCAGTTACCCAAGACAGTGTTTAGTGCTTACTGTGTTTAATACTTTTAAGTTGACATTTGACATTAATTCCAAACTTGCAGGTGTAACAAATAGCAAGATACCAGCAATCAACTGCAACTGGACATTGGCTAACAAAATGAGTAAGCAAGCAACAGGTGGAACCTTACACAGACAAGTGGGAGGTGATACAAACTGATGCATTCTGGTCTCTTCTGTCAAAAGGGAAAAGATAAGACTGCTGAAACAAAAATGAAGAACCCAAAAGAAACCAGTTAGGCCAATATTTCTACATCATGGAGAAATTTGAGAAATGTAAAGCGAGGAACAATGAATGCATTATTAGACTGCTGAATGAACCTCTCTAACTTCAAATAATGTTGATCTTGTTTTGCGCACCTCTGGTGCAGCCGTAACCTTGTATGCCTCACTCTGTCTATGCACCCTATGATCTGCCTCTGCTGCAAAATAAGGCTTTTCATTGTACTTGGGTACATGCAACTACAATAAATCAAATCATTTGAATGAGATGTGGACATTAAGATGGATGTCAGAGTAATGAGAAAAAAACAGCAGGACTTAGCACATCAGGACTGAAGAATCTGTGAAGATTCTAGAAGCATTAAGAAGTGGTCAAGAGTGACTGAATTTATATGATCACGTGCTGCAGTGGAAGAGGAATGTGTGACTGAGGTCAGGAAATGGAAAATGTGATGAATAATTATCATTACAGTAATGAAGTAAAACAGGAGAGGAAAAGGAGGAGATGATGATTGAGAGTGAGGGGTAAGACAAACATAACAACACAATTCTAAAAGAACAATGGGGGGACATGATGGTACTTGCGCACAGACATTTTAAAGTAGCAGACCATTTTAGGAGAGAACTTTGTAAAATATAAGAGACCCTGGACTTCATAAATGGAAGCATTGAAGCAGGAAAGGAATATTAAATCTACAAAATCTCTGATTATGACATACAAGAATATTACAAAGTTAAAAATCACACAACACCAGGTTATAGCCCAACAGGTTTATTTAGAAGCACTAGCTTTCGATGCTTCGTCATAAAAAAGCAATTGCATTAACTGTCTGTATAAGGACAAGTGGTACATTCATTAAAGGTTCTGCTCAAGACAGAAGATTAAGAAGGAAACTTTTATGCTGTCATGAGGTGGACCTCACTGCCTTGGAAGGTGATAGAAGGAGAGACAATAAATGATTTCAAAACACTAATGGATGCATACTTGAGGAAAACAAATGTAAATGTTTACAAAGGTAGAGTGACGAGACAGACTGAATTGCTCTACAGACAGCTGACATCAACACAATGGATTAAATAGCCATATCTTCTGCTGCAAGGACATGATAGGCTAATTTCTGAGGTCCTGCTGCACGACAGAAATGATGGCAATGAAGGATGAAAATACAGGTGTGACCAGAATGCTAACTGCTCATTGCCATTCCCTGAGAGAGGACAGTCCTGAGAAACTGTCTATTCCAGTAACAACTAAAATAATCAAAGACAGTTCTTAGAGGGCCATGGTTGGATTTTGAAGTGGGTGCATGGATGGCATACGATGTCTGTGGCAGACTAGGTGCATGAGGATTACAAACACAATAGGCAGCCTTCATAGCCATCCAAAAAAGAAGCTGGGTCTCACTGAAGTGGGAATGGTGGGGAGGGGGGGTTTAGCCATTGATGAACAGGCGCCATTGGGTCAGAGGTTGTGGGGAAAGTGATCAAGAGTTAAATTATCAAAAGGGCTGCTTTTTGACAGATGTTAAAAGATTGAGTTAGACCTAGATTTAACTTGTAAAAAGAGCATTCATGCTCATGGCTTGTGCCTTGTAGAGGCTGGAAAGGTTTTGGAGAGTCAGTTTTGGTGTAGCAGTTTGATTGACATTCCACACTCGGGACTTGCTCTTCTAACCACAGTACTTAAGTGGCTGGTCCAATTATGTTTAATAGTGATCCCCACAATATTGAGGATGGAGGAAATTACTGAAGGCAATGCCTTTAAATGTTAAGAGGCGCTGATTAGACTCTCTTGTTACAGAGAGTCATTTGCTCGGCCCTGAAGTACACACAAAACACTGCGGCAAATGTTACTTCTTAAAATCTGATGGGTAGTTTCTCATCTTAAAATGTATTCCCTTGAATGTAGAAGGTTGATCCAACTTAAGCACACAGGAAATTAAAGTATAATTTTTTGTCATTGACATGAGCTAACAAAAGGTATAAATCTAAATGCAACTCAAATTACATTACTACAGAAAATTCCAGCCTAATGTTTATACATCGTGTCAGGATGTCCTACCTAAAGCTTCGAACTGCCAGATTCCAGAGGCCATGCAGCATCTGTTCTTTATCTTAATTAAGAGATCAAACAAACAATCTGGTTTATTTTGACTGTGATGTCTAACCTCATTCTCAACTGGTTGGTTTCTCACAAAAAGAGCTTTTCCAGATTTTGAAGGGACAACTATGGACTACAATTTAAAAACTGACAGGACAAAGCTAAGCATCCATCATAATGGAGTGGAAACCTGAATATATGAACCAGCGGATTCATATGACTGTCAAAGCATTGTGTCTATAGTTTTTGTTGCTAACTAAAACCAGTTTTGGTAATTTACAAAGAGATCTGTGCATTTTCAATCTTCAGCTGGATAACAAATTAGCATATGATATCATCGCATGTACTTCTCAAGAAACGTTTACGTGATAATTAGGCAGGAAGGAACCCCACTGAACCACGTGCTCACTACTGGCCCTTCAGGATTGGTTGCGTTCATAAAACGTGACTTGCAGCCAGTTTAACACGTATGCGAATCAACTTCCTGTAACCAGGGAGTGCCAGAGCATGACATGATTTTTAATCAATTCATTCATGGGACATGGACATGGTTGCATTTATTGCCTATCCCTAATTGACCATAGGGCAGTTGAGAGTCAACTAACTGTGGATCTTCAGTCAACTGTCGGCTAGCCAAGGCAAGAATTGCAAATTTCCTTCCCTAAAGGACATTAGTGAACCAGATGCAACAATCAGCAATCGTTTCATGATTATTGTTAGACTCTTAATCCCCATTTTTTAAAATTGGGATTGAATTTCACCATCTTTGGCAAGATTCGAACCTGGGTGCCCAGGACATGGTTTCTGAATTAATAGTCTAGTAATAATACCACTAGGAGAAAGTGAGGACTGCAGATGCTGGAGATCAGAGCTGAAAATGTGTTGCTGGAAAAGCGCAGGTCAGGCAGCATCCAGGGAACAGGAGAATCGACGTTTCGGGCATAAGCCCTTCTTCAGGAATGAGGAAAGTGTGTCCAGCAGGCTAAGATAAAAGGTAGGGAGGAGGGACCTGGGGGAGGGGCGTCAGAAATGTGATAGGTGGGGGGGTGCAGTGAGAGAGGGACTCACTGAAATCTTTGTAGAGGGAGGAAGAGAGCTTCTTCAAGGAAGGCATCCTTGTAAGAGGATTC
>NC_057740.1:20279637-20343635 GCF_004010195.1 Chiloscyllium plagiosum | reverse complement strand
CCCCCACCCCCGTCTGACCTATCACCCTCACCTTGACCTCTTTCCACCTATCACATTTCCGACGCCCCTCCCCCAAGTCCCTCCTCCCTACCTTTTATCTTAGCCTGCTGGACAAACTTTCCTCATTCCTGAAGAAGGACTTATGCCCGAAACGTCGATTCTCCTGTTCCCTGGATGCTGCCTGACCTGCTGCACTTTTCCAGCAACACATTTTCAGCGCTAATAATACCACTAGGTCATCAACTCCCCAACTTACATTGTGACTTACTTTTAAAAGTAGTCTGCATCTGAGTGCATCCCAAGCTTTCCAAACTTCACCTTGAATAGATGTTTCACCCATTTTATACCATTTACCAATTTTATAACCAAAAAAAAGCAAATACACCCCTCACCCCATCTCCCAACTATTTCTCCTCAGTTCTCAGTTTCAGTATGAAGTATGGACAGATACAGTAAATAGTATAAGTATCTTGAAGCAATTATTCAAACATTCCTATATTGCAAATATTACACACTTGTAATTAGACTTCAAAGTCAAATTGCTGATCTTTAGGTTTTGGTGGTCAAATTAAGCGCACCGGAAATCTTTTTGAAAATCACCATTGGTAAAATGGACATGGCAATTGCAGTAAATCACCATGTAACCTTGACCACGGTGCCAAGGAAATTTCAACCCAACACTTCCATCATATGTAGGTCTTGAACAACTAGATTTTAAATCTCTATTCACGCTTGCTAATAAATAAGTTTAGTGATTTGTAACTCACTACTAAAGTTGGAAAGGGACATAATGCCACAAAACCCAATTTGTAAAACACATTCCTGGAGACAAAAATGTACCAGAAGTGGGTAGCTTTGGAATGTCGATCATGAGCAACTGCACTGTGCCATATGGCTACAATGGGCAAGCAGGTAGAGGGATTGGTCAGGCAGCTCAGACCAATTTTGTTCAGTCCGCCTTTCTCAGAAAAAGTTAAAAATCACACAACACCAGGTTATAGTCCAACCTCTCGTAATATAACCTGGTATCATGTGAATTTTAAACTTTGTCCACACCAGTCCAACACCGGTACCTCCACATCATTTCTCAGAATAGACACAAACAGGCTTGAAGGTGACTAAATTAGGGAGAGAAATTGAATAACAGGCTCGTTCAGGTGGGGCTTCTCTCTTTCCCAAGAAATCAACTATAGCGAGCAGAAGAGTTAGACACTTAACAGCGGAAGCAAAGCAGCTGAGAAGCAACATGCCATGTGCTGGCATGCTGGGAGAGACTGTGGGAGGCCACAGCACAGAACAATGAATCACCAAAGCTCTGTAAACACAAGAGCATCTTCAATAGGGACGAGAGAAGTACGTTTGCTGCAAATCGCTCACGCAGTCTATTTCAAATCATTTTCACAGTTAACCGGTGAACTGACAGCTCAAGTCAGTATACATTATGGCACCAGTTCCCAGATTTACTAGTTTCTTTTTTTAATTTCAAAAATATACTTTATTCATAAAATATTTTGATGGTCTGTACAGTTGGTCATGCCATACATACGTAAACATTCCATTTCTTTGCATACAGAGATCAGAATTTATAATTTGTATGTGAGGTCTGTAAATTTATCAATCATATATCCACATATTTAGCTGAGGTGTCAGCAGAGCCCAAATGACTGCGTGGGCCCCCTGTTCTTCTTAGGCAGGCAGATGTTACATGGTGCTCCTTCTCCACCGCGCCTTGGCGGCAGCTGCCCCAAGCTTCAGCGCGTCCCTCAACACGTAGTCCTGGACCTTGGAATGTGCCGATCTGCAAAACTCAGTCGGGGTCAACTCCTTCAGCTGGAAGATCAACAGGTTTCGGACCACCCAGAGTGTGTCCTTCACTGGGTTGATGATCCTCCAGGCACAGTTGATGTTCGTCTCGGTGTGCATCCCGGGGAACAGGCCATAGAGCACGGAGTCCCGCATCACAGCGCTGCTCAGGACGAACCTCGACAAACACCATTGCGTTCCTCTCCAGACTTCTTCTGCATAGGCACATTCCAGAAGGAGGTGTGTGACAGTCTCATACCCCCCGCAGCTGCTTAGAGGGCAGCGTGTGGTGCAGCAGAGTCCGGGCGTGCATAAAGAATCTCACAGGCAGAACTCTTCTCACCACCAGCCAAGCCATGTCTTGGTGCTTGTTGGAAAGTTCTGGCGATGACACATTCTGCAAAATGACTTTGACAGTCTGCTCAGGGAACCGCTCGATAGGATCCGCCCTCTTCTTTTCCCAAAGGGTCTCAAGGACACTACGTGCTGACCACTTCCTGATGGACTTGTGGTCAAAGGTGTTTTTCTTCATAAACTTCTCCACGAAGGACAGGTGATACGGAACGGTCCAACTACTCGGAGCGTTCCGCGGCAGCGAGGCCAGGCCCATCCTTCGCAACACCGGGGACAGGTAGAACCTCAGTACGTAGTGACACTTGGTGTTTGCGTACCGGGGATCCACGCACAGCTTGATGCAGCCACACACAAAGGTGGCCATCAGGGTGAGGGTGGCATTGGGTGTACTTTTTCCCCTGTTGCCCAGATCTTTGTACAATGAGTCCCTTCGGACCTGGTCCATCTTTGATCTCCATATAAATTGGAAATGGCCCAGGTGACTGCAGCGGCACAGGTTCTGGGAATAGGCCAGACCTGTGCCACGTATAACAGTAATGACAGTGCCTCACACCTGATGACCAGGTTTTTACCCATGATGGAGAGCGACCGTAGCTTCCATCTGCCCAGTTTCTGCCTCACTTTGCCGATACGCTCCTCCCAAGATTTGGTGCACGCCCCAGCCCTCCCGAACCAAATACCCAGCACCTTCAGGTGGTCGGTCCTGACGGTGAAAGAGATTGAGGATTGGTCGGCCCAGCTCCCGAAGGGCACAGCCTCGCTCTTGCCTCGGTTTACCTTGGCCCCCGAAACCCACTCGAACTGGTCACAGATGCACATGAGTCTGTGCACGGACAGCGGATCTGAGCAGAAATCGAACTGGTCACAGATGCACATGAGTCTGTGCACGGACAGCGGATCTGAGCAGAAAACGGCAACATCATCCATGTACAGGGAGCCCTTAACCTGCAGGCCCCCGCTGCCAGGAATAGTCACCCCTCTCAGGCTCGCATCCTTCCTGATGGACTCAGCAAATGGCTCTATGCAGCATAGAAACAAGGCAGGAGAGAGAGGGCAGCCCTGCCTGACTCCAGATCTGACTGGGAAGCTATCTGACTCCCATCCATTGATTGAGACTGCACTGACAATGTTGCGTAGAGCAGTCTGATCTAATTGCAGATTTCCCCCCCCACAAAGCCCATTTTGGAGAGAACATCTCTCATATACGTATGTGATATCCTGTCAAAGGCTTTCTCCTGGTCCAGGCTGATGAGGCAGGTGTCCAACCCTCTGTCCTGCACGTAGGCGATCGTATCCCTGAGGAGTGCGAGACTCTCAGCGATCTTCCTGCCCAGTATAGCACAGGTTTGGTCAGGGTGAATCACCGACCCTAGAGCAGACCTGACCCAGTTGGCGATAACCTTTGACAAAATTTCATAATCTGCATTCAATAGTGAGATTGGTCTCCAATTTCTGAGTTACTCCCTCTCCACTTTCCGTTTGTCGATGAGGGTGATGACGCTTTTCCTCATGGACACACTCATGGTACCTGCCCGAAGCATACTGACATACACCTTCAGCAGGTCTTGGCCAATCAAGTCCCACAGAGCAAAATAGAGCTCGACCGGTAAGCCATCGCTTCCGGTAGTTTTATTCTTTTTGAAGGACTCGAGGGCCTTGGTCAGCTCATCCAGAGATAGCGGCTGGTCCAGCCTCTCCAGTGTTCTGTCGTCTAAGACCTCTGTGATAGAGGACAGGAACATCTGGCAGGCCGCGCTGTTGGTTGGCTTCGCGTCATACAGACTGGCATTGAAGGATTTGCTGATCCTCATGATGTCAGCCTGAGATGACGTTATCGAGCCATCTTCTTCCTTCAGGCTGCTGAACACAGAGCTCTCTTTGTGCACCTTCTGGAAGAAGGAACGTGAGCATGTCTCGTCCTGCTCCACTGAGCGGACCCTGGACTAGAAGATTACTTTGGAGGCATCCGAGGCAAAGAGCGAGGCTTGCTGGCCCTTCACCTCCTTGAGGTCCTCCGTGACATTGACCCCCATCGTCTGCAGCAGGAGCAGGTTCTGCATACTTTCCTGGAGCTTGGACAGTTCTCCCTGCCTCTCTCTCGCCTTCTGAACACCTTTGAGGATAAAGAACCTCATGATGTTCCCTTTTATTGCTTCCCACCAGTCCGCTGGGGACTCAAAGAGGGGCTTCATGGTTCTCCAACCTGCCTAGTCCCTCTTGAGCTCCTCAATATTTCACGTGGTCAACAGCTTTGTGTTTAGCTTCCACGTTCCCTTACCAGCCCGCTGCTCGTCCTGTAGGTGACAGTCAGCCAGCAGGAGGCAGTGGTCAGAGAAGAACACCGGCTTGACATCGGGGATCTGACCGAGAGCGTTCGGGATACAAACAGGTAATCTATCCTCGAGCGGATAGACCCGTCTGCCCGTAACCAGGTGTATCTACGCTGCGCTCCATCTGCAGGGGTGCTGAAGACGTTGTGCAGCTTGGCATCTTTTACCGTTTCCGTCAGGGCTTTGGACGTGGCGTCCAGTTTACAGTCCGCCCTGCCGGATCGTCCATCTGCAATGATACAGTTGAAGTCTCCGGCCAGAATGACCGGCCTGGACGTAGCCAGCAACAGTGGAAGCTGCTGCAGGACGGCCAACCGTTCACTCTTACCCACTAGGGAATACACATCAATCAGTCTCAGGGGACCATTCCTGTACATGACGTCGGTGACGAGGAGGCGCCCGTCCACCACCTCCTTAACCTCGGAGATGGTGAAGTTGCCTCCTCGTAACAGGATACGCAGGCCAGACGCGTGGCTATCGTTGCCCCCCGACCAAACTAACGGCCCATGGGCCCACAAGCTCGATCATCTCCTGTAGCTGCTGGGGTGCGGTATCCCACACTTCTGCAGAAACAGGACGGCTTTAAAGTTGGACAGGAAGGCCATCGTAGAAACACATCACGTAGCCGATTTGATGCTACGCACATTGATGCTGGCAATTCTTATCCCCATTTTAACAGTTTACAAGGTTACCAGTGTCCATTTGCTGCTGGTCTTGCCTCTCTGGGGTAGCTGTGTGCATGCTGTGGTGACGGCAAACTGCTGGACCCTCCTAGGGCTGAGGTAGCTGTCCGGCTCCACGCTGGAGCCATTTCCCCGCTCTGGTGTCTTCGGGTCGGGCCCAGGGCCCTCACAGTCCAGTTCTCTGTCTGACAGCGAGGCTGTCACAGGACCGCTGCTCCCAGTTACCTGGAGCTGTGTCGTCTTTTCCTGTTTGGGTGGTGCTGCCCTCCTTTTTCCCCGCGGCGCTCTGTCTCATCCTCTGGTGACGACCCTCCTTGTGCCCCTCCTCACCATCGGAAGAGCTGCCTGTATCCTCGTTGTGTAGGTGTTGCTTCCCCCTTTGCTGGGTGGCTTTGGGGGCCTGGTGAGGTTTCCTCTTCCTGCTTTTGACAGTAATTCAATCCTCTGCCTCCTTCGTTCCTTCCTCTTCCATTTCCTCTGTCTGTCTTGAAGGAGCTTGGATTGGCTGCTGCATCTCCCAGCTGTCTGCCGTCTGCTCCGTTACAGCCTGCTCTTCCTTCTGGGTGCAACCAGACACCGTTCCCGTGATGTTTTGTGGTACCTTGCTGGTCTTATGCAGTCCACAGCTCGTGTTGCCACCTCCGGCCATCTGTGCATAGGTGGCGGCCCCTCAACTTGGGAAGGCCTTGTACATGTGGCCCGCCTCTCCACACAGATTACAGTTCTTGGCCTCTTTACATTCCTTGGTCGGGTGGCCTTCCTGCTTGCAGCTTCGGCAGATGGTCACCTTACAATCCGCCGCCATGTGGCCTGACCTCCCGCAGGTTCGGCACACTTTCGGCTGCCCTGCGTATGTCAGGTAACCTCTGCTTCCTCTGATGGCAAAGCTGGAGGGTGAGTGGAGGATGTTCCCACTGGCATCGACCCTCAGGGTTACCCTGACCTGCCGCTTGCTGGTCCAGATACCAAAAGGATCGACCACATCGGTGTTTTCTCCCTCGACCTGGACGTATCTTCTCAGGAAGGTCAGGACATCCGCTGCTGGGACGTGGGGGTTGTACATATGGATTGTAACAACCCGACTCCTCTGCACAGGAAGCACATACAACGGGACCTCCGACAAAATGGAGAACAGAGGTTCCCCTTCCTTCTCCTTGAAGACCTTCAGGAGCTGCTCACAATAGTTTCACCCAGGTCAATCATGGTGCAGAACCAGAGAGTAAGGGGTACATGGACAGGAGTCCATCCAATATCAGAACCCACAGACCAATTCACACAGTACAAACCAAGTGATGGGGATCACCATTGTTAGAATGGGCACTCAGCAAACATCCTTTCAGGGACAGGGAATAGAAACTTATAAAAGGATCTGAGTGATGTGGACTATGGCGGGATTTATACAGAATTGGGGGAAGCAGTCCAGTGACTTCCATGTCAATGTTGGCAGCGATTCACAGCATCTTTCATGCACTGACCAATCAGCAAGGTGAGTTTCTCACTAGGCAGTAGCTTGTTAAACATCACAACTTAACTCAATGTTCAGCTTCCCAAATACAATAAACAATTCGGACGTAAAGAATTTCCAAAACAGAAGGCCAAGCAGGTACCCAGCAACTTTGGCTTGCCGCTGGCTGAGAGGAGCCTCAGCACCAACCAGCATGTCAAGCCCCGATTGATGGGCACTAGCCGCATGCACCCTCATCCATGGACTTTGCCACTCAACATTTGCTGATCTCTCATGACCATCATAGGAGAACCACTCCAATCCATTGGCAAGCTGCTGAGGAAACACAGTTTGACATTGCAGGGGACATCAGCAGCCAGCACTGAAAGGCTCCTGCAAAAACACACTGAACAGGGACTGGCACCCTACTCATGAACTGAACCAGGTTTCACCTCAGGGCTACTCTGTTTTTTCCTTAATGCTCGGTCACATAGATGCCCACAGTATCCTTGTCTTGCCTGTTAGCACAGTCCCATGGCTGGGCAGCTTGCCTTATCGGCAAAGTCTTCTTTCAGTGGAAGAACATCTTACTTGACTGCAGTGTGCTATGTCAATCTCATAACTGAACCCTGTACCAGGAGCCGACATGTCAAACACACTGCAGGTACAGCAAACAAGCAGCCATGTCTCCAAAACTGAGGGGAATAGCCCTCATTGAAGCATTCGTCAGACAACGGCTCCTGGCACAGCAAGTCAAGGGCAGCCTTAGATATCAGTCTAGGTGTTGTCCATGGTCAGGCATTTGATTGGGGTGATCTCCATCTGGGGATCAGGTCATGGTTAATCCTCTGGTTCCACTGTGGTCAGCTGGTGATGGGGTGGGGGTAGGGGGAAAGAGGGCACTAACATGGTCAGAGAGATGCACAGGCATCAGTCAGGTGCATAGACAATGCTCATCTAGGGTCACTGGTTATGTCACTCAAAGAGGGCGAGGCACACTCAAGCAACCAAGTCCATCAACAGAAGCCAAGGGGAATAAGAAGATGGGGAATGGGATTTGCTGCCACAAGGTAGAGATTCTGGTAACTATTCTTTGTGTGTGGGAGTTTCAGGGTGAGGTGGGACAATTCTGAAAGGGCTAACAGTATTTTTGAGAAGGTGATACAGTGAGGCATGGATGGGAATGGATTTGTCTCTTCAAGGGCACCCTGGCTTCAAGTTCTAGACCTTCAGAGGCTTACTGACAAGTCGAAGTAGAGACTGAAAGCCACTGCTCAAACAGTATTCACTGTCTTTCCATGGTGCCGTAAATCAAAAGCAATGGGAAAGGAAATAACAAATTCTGAGTAGGCAGGGCAAGTGCCTGACATGAGGGAAGGAGTTGCAGGACTCACCATTGAGAGGCCCTTTTTATAAAGGATAACCACCTTTTGCACAGGCCCATGCACTATACACAACACCTGGCCAGGTTAATGCATTGGCTCCCCGTGCCCCCTTCCCCAGACATCATTAACCACCTTATTCACACCTACACTCTTGGACTCAGGTAAAGTTTAAAAGAAAAGGATATTTTGGGATGAGGGACAATGGCACCTTGTTCATACATGCTGCACAGCCTCTCAACAGAGAAGCTGTAACATGTCCAAACAGGCATGTGGCATGATTTGGGAGAGTTACATTTGGACTAATTCACGACTCAAACGAGTGGGGTGCAGGAGCAGATATAAGATGTGGGACACTCCCCTGGTGGAGTGGAGAAGGTCAGTAACCTTTGTTCGACAATTGGCCATTCCTCCACAACAGTGAGACAGCACCAACTTGGGTAGCAATGTGGGAAGAGGCGAGGCGAGGTGATGCCAATAGCATGGCCTCCTCTGCTAGTCCTCCAGGAAGTGACGTTCTTTGCACCAATTCCTCCTACTGGAGATCCTAAAGGTCCCTGCTGGAGAATTCAGGAACCATCAGCCCCTTCTCTAACAATCACCTTTCCAAAAAATGGGGGCAGGGGAGAGCTTTGGAACGTCAGTGTTCATCTGGGTGCAGATAGACCTTTTAAATATAATACAAGTGCCAGGGATGGTAATCTTTCAGGATATCCAGTGAGAGGTGATTTGCTCCTGGCATGGTGTGTGGTACATTGGGACTACAGTCTGATTTGAGGGATGTCAATAGCGGCAGGTTAGATAGTTAATGAGGAGAGAGTTTGACAAAGTCATGGCAAGAAATATCCATGGACCTTGAAGAGAAACTCTCCAAAAATAAAAGTGACAACTTGCACTTAGCCAGTATTTTTAAAAGAGGACAATTTTGTTGGAAAGGTTTATGACTGTTAATTTGTAAAATATTAATTTGATTAGGAAAGTTTATTTTTGGGACAAATAATGGGGTGTTGAAAACTAACACCTTAAGAGTTTGATAGTTTTTTTTTCCATAATTTACCTGGTGTTGCAGGTACTTCTGGGCTTTTGATGGATTAGAAATAAACAAGTGGTGATCCATCAGGTTCTTTTGTTTAGCAAATAATGGTTAGTGATATGGCACCTTTGCAATCAAAGGGACTATTGTTGTTGAATGTTTATTTTGCGTTCTGTCTGGACATTTTATTTTACGGTACAGATTTTTGATGAGCCCAAGATTAATATAGATAAATGATGTTGTGGGGAGAGTATTTTCTGTGTAAAAAAAAAAATTACCTTTTGCACATTTCTTTTGCTTTCAAGTCAATACTTCGGTTTCAGAATCATTTAACACTACGCTTATTTTATTTTCGTGTTACCTAATTTCAATCATTCATTAATTTAATTTCAACATGCAAAAGGTTGCTGTATATTTCCTTACATTAACAATATCGACAATTCATTGATTTGTTTGCAAAATAATGACTTAAAAAGCTGAAATTATTCATTTGGCAATACAAAATAAGGCAAAGCCATACTAATTTTTAAAACAAAATCTAAAAAGTTAACATTAATAAAAATCTAATGCAATTGCAGTGGGGGTACAAGATTATAAATGAGTGATTTTCTACTGCTCCCTTGTGACCTGTGCAGGCATTGCAGTCAGTTAAAACTCAGTTTTTAAAGTAACATAGAATGTACAACCAAAATAGCTCCATAGTTGCATTGTTACTAATGACTCATATACAATGTTGTGCTTAAGAGACTTCGGGTGGGAGTACAATCCAATTTAAATCAATTGATTTCTCAGAAATCACAATCCCATAATGCATGCAGAAGAGGCAAAAGATGCCAAAACAGCATGATAGCAAGAACACGACCCTGCTTTATTTCAGGAACGAATCAGATTTCTGCCACGAATCAGATTTCAGCCATTAATAGTTCTTCCATTCATTTCACCCTGAAAATACTTCATGATCGGAAGTGACTTTATTTTAAACAGACCAATCCAAATACAAATGGCTTTGATCAGGTCCACGTAAGCAACAGGTAGTTCTGTTGTAATTGTATGGATTCTAGGCCAATTGGCAATATACCTTTAAGACAGTGATGGGACTTTATGACTGTGACATTCCAGAATAAAGGAATCCACCTTAATTTCAGTCATGGTGTCAGTTCAGTGGAGTCAGAATCCAGACTAAATATTTGCCTGTGATGCTCCAGTGCTCTAATGTTGCAAATAAACTAAATACTGGTCTCAACAAGATCCTGATCTTTGAGGTACGTTACATGAAGTAACATATACGCTCGCAGTCAGACCACATCGTACTGGGAGTGGCATTGACCAGAATGCAATTCAAAAAGGCCAACTATAAACTGACCCTTTTAAGAAATCAAAATCCTGTGCCCATGACATTAGATTCTCTGACATACCCATCCACATCAACCCCTCTAAACCCATTTTACCCTCATTCACTTGGTATGACCTGCCACACTAACCCTTCGACCCAGTCAGCCTTTAGGAACCACACCCCCAACGCCATCCTGGTCACTCACTTTCCAAAACAAAAACACCTGACCACACCTCCCAATCTGACCCGACACCTAGTTGGCTTGACCACTTCAGAGTTACTAGTCACCCTATCCTGACCCACTTAACTGCCATCCTACTCTTACATGTCCAAACCTAGCCACTTACCACCCTAGCCTGTCACTCACTTACACGTGAAATACTTAACCTCTCTCCTTATCAGAGGGACATTGGATCTATAAAGCCTAGAAAACAGCACTGACTGCTGTAAAATGTAGGCACACAGTTTCACTGCCAGTATTAATCCAGTGCTGTCCTGGAACATTTCCAGAACAAGTTTGAATCGGAGTGGTCAGAAACATGGAGCTCCAGGGCACAGTAATTAAAGAGAAATGGAACAGCAATCAGACTGATCGCTATTCTTCCAAAAGATTCAGCCCATAGTTTACAGAACAGTTATGCTTTTCCTAAATGAACAGCTGATGCCCTCTTCACCTTCCTCTAATGACATCTCAAATCCCAGCAGGATTGTAGATCAGTAGCTGCACCATTTCTAACATTTTCTTCATTGCATGGAATGGGACTAAGACATTAGCATCCAGGCTTTCTAACCAGAACTTGCCGGCAAGGAGCGCCTGTAAAAAAAGACCTTTTTGGTGCGAAAGACCAATTACTTACAAAACTTAAGATACACTTTTTTAAAAATAAATTTGTTCCATTTGAGAGTCTCCAGAACAAAACAAAATGCGAACATTGCTTCAGTATATTAAGCTAACCTTCGGATGTTAGATATTCATGATTGAATAAGGACACGGCTGAATGTCATTCATGAACATTGCAAATAATATAGTGCCCTGTGTGACTGATACCTCATGCTGGTGAGTAACAATAGTTTTTTTTTGACAAGCAGGAAAGCAAGGGCGAAAAGAATTCTCCAATTCTAGTTACAATTCCTGCTCTGCTAAAGCACTGCTTGACGCGCAGCTTATTCATGTACAGTGTAATGGTTTCCAAGCTTGACAACTGCAGTGAGAATTTCAATGCAAGTTTGTTTATGCCCCACTGGTTTCAGTCTGAAAGCATCAATTCCAGATGATTTTGTTTACTCCACACTGGAAGCTGAGCTAAACATCAGAGAGCCATTCAGGTGATCTTTACAACCATTTAAGTTGTCTTTTTCAAAACCATTTTAGTCCCAGGTAATAAAATCAGGTAACAAGTCAAAAATGGATCATAGTAGTAACTCAGTGTATGATTTTAGGTATGGTAATACAATTGAATGTCAAGGGGAGACAATTGGGTGCACTTATTTAAAATGATAACCCAGCACCTCAGACATGGACAAATAGTTTATACATGACTGAGGGCAATGTGTCATTACATTGCACACAATAGGTACAACAGGGAGTTTAAGGTAATAACCCTTCCAAAAAGTCAATAAAGATGTGAACTAGAATTTTTTTTTAATACTCATTAAGTATTGTTATTTGTAATGTTGCAGCTAAGTGTTTTGCCAGATATTTGTGAATCACAGCAATTAGCCATTAAAAGGAAACTGCAAGTGATACAAAGTAGTGTAATATTTTAAAACTCCCATGCCCAAGTGCAAATTGAAATTTAAAGACTAAATTAACACATAAGCAGCATTCACATGTGCAATTGTTTGGCAAGTTAGCACATCAGCAGAAATGTCTGCTATCTTCACAGTCAAACGTAACTGTTAAACATTATGTTAAAAGCTGGATCTCGCAGTGCAACAGAGAACCACGTTTACATCGATTTAGACCGCTCATTGTTAATCCTACACTAACCATCTATAATCAATTATTTCACAATCAAAACAATAGCTTATTTATAATGGTACTTTGTGCAAAAAGTGATCAAAAAATCCTCAAAGTGCTGGAGAAAAATTAAAACTTGATGTCAGGCCTATTAAAAAAGTGGTCGCCAAAAGCTCAGCAGGAAAGGTAGGTTTTAAAAAGCATCTTTAAAACAAAAAAAAGTCAGTGGAGAACTGAAAAAAATTCTAAAGGGGGATAGTCCAGAGCCTCTGACCCAAGAGCAAGGAGGCATAGCCAATAGCGAAGGAATAGAAGTTGCAGTTGCACAATAGACAGATGTACAGGCTTGTAGGGCAGAAAATGGTTAAGAGCTGGGAGGGGTTGAGGCCACGGATTTTAGAACAATTCATTTGTATTGAAACAGTTACCATCAAGTTGTTGCTGGACTAGATTTGAAGTAAGGCAACAAGCACAGAGATAACTTGAATAGAGCTGGCTGTGAGAACATCACTTTGGATGAACTGAGGTTTATGAAGGGTGCAAGGGTCGCAAAAGTGGCAAATAGGCTCTTATTCCCATAAGAATGAGTCCTATTGAAAGTAAAAAAATGGACTAAATGTATATTGAACTGAATGATTTTTATTAAATCTCAATACACAAAATTGAATGTACAAAAAGTACAGTTGATTCAAATTACAAAAGTTCACAAATATTTATGGAGAAAATTCAGTCATACTCAGCTTCTCAATCTGCAAACAAAAAAAAAACAAAATTTACCATAGGCAAAATGTTTTACAATACATTTGAGCCAGGCCTAAGACTATACTAAACTACATTAAAAGATCAGTACAAAGTTAAAAAGCACAACACCAGGTTATAGTCCAACAGGTTTAATTGGAAGTACTCTCTTTCGGAACGCAACTCTTTCATCAGGTGGTCGTGGAGTATACAATTGTAAGACACAGAATTTATAGCAAAAAAGTTTACAGTGTGATGTAACTGAAAATTATACACTGAAAGATACCTTGACTGTTTGTTATATCTCTCATCTGTTCGAATGACTGATAGTTTCACTTCTTTCATATGTAGATCACAAAACTTTTTTTTTTTAAAAAAAAGTTACATTCTCAGGTTGACTTTAAAAATTTTGGGATCTACATATGAAAGAAGTGAAACTATCAGTCATTCAAACAGATGAGACAAACAGTCAAGGTATTTCTCAACATATAATTTCAGATACATCACACTGTAAACTTTTGCTATAAATTCTGTGTCTTACAATTGTATACTCCACGACCACCTGATGAAGGAGCATCACTCTGAAAGCTAGTGTGCTTCCAATTAAACCTGTTGGACTATAACCTGGTGTTGTGATTTTTAATTTTGCCCACCCAGTCCAACACAGACATCTCCAAATCATAAAAGATCTGTGGCAGTGATAGTGTCCCTACCTCAAGACCTGTAGGCCCACCTGCTCCAGACATGTGTAATAACATTTCTGAACGTGTTGATTAAAAAGATTTTTTCAAGATAATTGTAAAACATTTGCACCAAATGACATAGGTCACTGGACTTGAAACATTAATTCTGTTGCTCCCTATACAGGTGCTGCCAGACCAGATTCAAAGGGCTCAGTTAATTCTGACTCTTCTTAGTGTTCCATGGGAAACATCTTTACATCTATCAAATAATTTCAGACAGTTCAATACTGAAGAAACAAAGTGTGCTTGTGCATACAAAGATGTCATCTTTTAAATACAAATTTAGTGGAGGCTTGGTCCACTATGCAGTTGGGTGAAAAAGCACAAGAGTTACCTTCAGTTTTGTTTACCCCTCAAATCAGCAAGATGATCTGGCAGTTATTGTACTGCAATTTCAGCAAGTGCACCATGTGCAATTTGATTGCACGTCACACAATGCAATAGTGAATACGCTTCACTTTGTACATGTCCTGAGGGTCATAGAGGGTGCCATTTGAACAAAAAAAAATGTAAGTCTCAATTACAAAAGATTCTCAGAGGATTTGATGGGGTAGATGTGAAGAAGTTCTGTCCCTTTGTGGGAGAGTTCAGGATGAGACAGCATAGTCAAAGAGTACATTTAAGACACGGGGGAGAAGTTGAGAGTAGTGAATCTGAAATTCTTTACTGGAAAGGGCTGATAATGCTGGATCATTAAAGTATATTTGAGACAGATGGATAGATTTTGAAATCAGGAAGTGAAGAGAATCAAGGATTAGGGAAATAAAAGGCAGAAAAGGGGAGTTAGGGGTTATCAGATCAACCATGATCTCATTGAACAGCAGAGGGTATAAAGGCCTACTTCGGCCCCTACATCTCAGGACCACCTCTATCAAGCTTAGATAAACTTGCAATTATAAAAAAGTTTCATGCAGAATAATTTTTCTTTCCCTCCAATAATACTGTGGAAACGAACAAACGCCAGTTAAACCCTTCATTCAATCTGATACTTAAAAGGAAATTGGAAAAAAAAATAGCATTCAAGCTCACAAAACAAAGTTGCAATTAGCCTGGTCTGTTGAAGAAATAATACAACTAGCACACAGTGGAATTGAAAATACTTTTGAAGGACAAAAAGTGTTTAACAGAACAGAAAGGAGAACATATAAAAATCTGGAGAAGTGGAAATACAGAGAAGAAAAAAAGTACCCATTTTAATATAAGGAGAACCTCAAATGTTCTATGAAGTACAGGTGTAGGTGTATTGTAAAGAAAATAGCTTAGAGCTTCCATAAAAAGTAGCACAAATCACAGGAAACGGACAATCTCATGAATATTTTGATGTGCCACTAGCGAGTAATGAAGGATATGAAAACCAGAGACCGATAGCATTAGGTTACTAGGATCAAATCAGGCTTTGAAAACAATAGTTAGACTCAAGATACAAAAGAAGGTTAAGCAGAATTTCTAGATGTTGAGCTAATAGGAAAAGAAAAACCATTTTAGCAGGTGCAAAGACAAAGGAGGTACTAAAAATTATTCAGTGATTTGTTATCATTTTAATGTTATCACTCGAGGGAGGGGTTGAAATCGATGAGGGGAAATTTTAAGAGGAAAGCAGTATACACACCATCTCATGTTTAAGAATATACAGCATTGTTAAAAATATTTAATATTTAAAAATAAATTCAGGACTGTGGTGAGAGAATAGGGAAAATAAAAACAGAGGGTAATAGGTGAAGTATTGGTTAGATAGAGAAAAAGCCATCCAATATATTTGCTGAATTGAATAAAATTCAGGCTTTAAAACGGGTTTATAACAAAATAAAAACTGCTAATCATGAAACCTTAAATACCTGATATAACAAGATCTTCTTGGAAACAATATAAAAATGGAATATGAAATGAACATTGTCGCAAGAAATGTAAAACGTGCATGCTAATCTTGTGATCCACTTATCAGGATGAAAATATTCCCAGTCTCAGCTTTCAAAAAAAAAAATTTGCTTTTTTTATTTTTCCATTAAAGTGCAGAACATTATATTCTATCAAACACATTCTTCCATACAGACCCAACTGGTCAATATATTTTTCTGCAGTTCAGCCTTCAGAGATTACTTGCCATTCTAAACTTATACTTCCAGCAAGCTTAGAAAAATTACCTCAACCCCATCTTCAATATTGATTGTACATAGCTGACGCCAAAAGTATGATCCTTGCTATATGCTGCTAGTTACAAGTTGACAATCTGTAAATATCCTGTTTGCTAACCATTAATCCATGCCATTAAAATGCCCAATTGTGTAACAGCCTGTTCTTAGTTGTTGAAAATCCAAATTATGCTACATCACTAGTACCCCATTTTCCATCCTCAAGATTTTCCCAATCATTTCCCAAATATAAAATCGACATTAACACAACTTAATCATACCAAACAGGAAATATCCTTAAGCAACTATGGTATCTAGCCTCTTATGCACCCCCTTTTCCTGGAGTGGTTCTGATCATCACTTTTAAGGATTGGAAAAATACCTGAGAACTGAAGGAATTCTGAAAGATCAAAAGCAGTGCATCTGATCGCGAGATACCACTTAGATTTGTTGCTACCCAGACAATTTATCTAGTTTTAGGACTCTGAAGCAAAATTTAGATGTAAAAATAAACAGCCAGCTAGGTACAAGAATGACATGGCTATAGGTATTGAAAGGGATTGACGGTTATAAAGGAGGATAGGATTAATGTGTGAAGCAGTGAGTTCTTTAACCCTATAAAAATGCTTGCAGTGAACAAAAAGCTGTTTAAAACCATAAGGGGACCTGATGACAAACTCCAGGTTGCAGGCATTAATTTAAATAAAAGAAAATCACTTAGCTCTTCATTTTCTATCTTAAAACAGACAGACAATCATAATTAATTAAAAGTATCAACTCTTAACACGAGAGATTATTACTTTTGACTTTTTAGGGTAAAAGATTACATGCTATTGGCAACTTATTGATGTCTAGAAGCTAAAATCTTACCTTAAGAATTGATATGCTTGTCAGAATCAATGCAAGGTGCATCATTTTCACTCCGCTATAAAATGTGGAAATAAAGTTTAAATTTAGAATACACAATGTAAGAACTTGAAATTCAGGAGCAATGATAGCTTCCCACCCCCTCCTCCCCTAACCGGTCAGTCACCATAAAATCCAAAATCAGCCCAGATTAAACTTAGATTCTTTATACTCCTAGCTAGGGCTAATGTAGTAAAACATGGCTCTTTGGTCTGAGGTATCACAATGCCACAACCACTCCCAAACCCATCTTCAACATAGTAGAACGAAGGTTTTATAAAGCTTCCAGTCTTGGATCAGTTAGGGGAAAATTTAGCTTTTGAGACAAAAATTAAACTGAAATGCAGGGCTCACTTGAAGTCACTTTTAACAATTCTGCTCTAGCAAGTATGTTTGACATTTCAACAAGGCATAGTGAAATGCTGCAGGTCAAAACTTTCTGGACAAAAAAAAACAGCCAGTATTTAAAGTCTGTACATTTTCATCAAATCTAATTGAAGGCTCCACTGCATGCTTCTCAGGCTACTGAATATCCAAACTTTATACTATGCTTAAAATTAAGTTGCAAAAACAGAACAATGGAATTTCAAAACAAAAAGTACATCGTCAAAGATCAGGTAAATGGGAAAAAAGGCATTCACCAGTCCTCAAGGAGGAAGTTGTAAGAAAATTCAGGTATTCAGCGGAGAAAATTTCACAGCATTTTTCTCAATTTTTTTTTTAGAGACAGTGAGAGAAATACAAGTCAGTATTTAAAACAAGCTCTTTGGTTTCAAAAAACCAAACAAAAAAAAAGACTAGGAAAACGAATTCTACTATAAAATCAGTAATGCTACATCACTGTTGTAATCTTTATTTCAAGATGGTGCTGGAGAGTGGTGACATGTAACACTTCACTGTACTTCCTACAAATACATGTTAAAAAGTACACACAATAAATCAAATCGACAGGTAGAAGTAGTACGTTTCAAATCCGGCAGCAAAAATATTATGCAAGTGGCTGAAGTAACACTTAAAAAGTTAGAATAAACAATTGAATTGCCATAATATTCAATGCAGTATATATTTTTAATAAATGAAACATTATTGGAATATTAAATATGTAGCCACATAAAACTTTTACTCAAACAAGTGAGAGAACATCAAAGCATTTGTACACCACTTAAGAATGTGGTGTTGTATCATAATTGACAGTTTAGGTCCCAGATTATGTATGAACATTCTGTTGAAGACAGCAGTTTCAGATAATTTTAGAAAATTTAGGATTGAGAGACAGATCAGCAGGGCTTTGGACAAGTATCAAAACAAATGGACTTCAATATTTGGAAAATGCACAGGAGTCTCAAACGTCAAAGAATGAAATGTTCAAGATTATTCAGGAAAAACTACAATTACTCCATGACATGCAAAATAAAACCACATTTCTCAACGTGGGTTATTACCAATAAACATTGTATAAAACACCCAGTTCTTACCTCGCAAAGTGGAGTCTCTTTCAGTCTCAAAAAGCCAGAGTCTCCAGTCTCCTCTACCTCCAAGTCAGTCTCTGTATCATTACATTCCCTGTGCTCCTCACTGACTTCCTCAGAGTCAGTACAGCATTTGCTGGGCTAAATGGAGTTGCAAATGTTGAATGTCAATTTGAAAATAAAATCCATTAAATGGTAGAAGACTGCAGTCTTAACTAAGGAAGACAAAATGGCATAATCATTACAATTCTAAAAGTCTTCATTAAGTAATTAAAATGGCCTTTTAAAATTTAGAAAACAACTTTACATTTAAAAAAATGCTAAAGCAGATATGCCCCATAGAAACCTACTTTGCTGTTTCCCAAACCGTGTCCCAAACTGAATTCTATAGGCTTCCTACCTGCAGTTGGCAGCTAAGTATTTCTATCCAAATAGAGAGCATATTTATTGTAGTTGACGTAGGGGTTGAGCTAAAACAGTCTGCAAAATTCCAGATTAACCCAAAACATATCTTCATTTTTATTTCTAGTAATTTTTAGTCTTTGTTTCAAATCAGACAGAAGGGTGTTTGAAGAAAGGAAGATAAAAAAAAGTATTTTTTTCTTTTAAAATGATGGTTAAAAACGTTTTCCAGCTTTTTGTTTAAAGGCAAGGTTAGTGTTGGGAAAAGGGCTTCAGGACCCTGTATCAATTTTGCGTGGACGTCACAGTTATTCCTCACTAGGCATAAATTGCAGCATGGGTGGTGTTACAAAGTGAGAATATGCAGTCATCAGAAATACATGTGAAAAAGAACGTGCAATAAACTAATAGCATTAGGCAGTGGAGTTCATTGACTAGGCTTTCAATAACACAAGATCAAGATTAGTGTCTGCATAGTTCACTGTATTTTGAGGAGGCATTCATGTAGCATGGTAAATGTCACTAAACTGGGACTAATAATCCTGAGATCCAGACTAATGTGTTCAAATCTCCATGACGGTTGGTGAAATTTGAATCAATAAATGTTAGTAAAAGCTAGGCTAATGACAACCATTGTTGATTGTTATAAATGCTCATCGGGTTCATTAACATGCCCGGCAGGAAAGGAAAGTTATCATATTTACTTCGTCTGGCCTACTACATTCACAGCAATGTGGTTTACTCTGAACTGGCCTCTGGTTCTCAGGCAATTCAAGTAGTTCCATTGCAACTAGAGATAGACAAAACAAAAAAATGCCAGTGATACCCAAATCCCAGGAGAATAACAAACCAAAAAAAAAGTTTTTACACGTAATTCAGAGTTACGAAGAAGCCCCAGCCTTCGTGAATACAAACCCTTGCTGTGCGCATAAAACCAGGGACCAAAAAAAACTCCCGACTTGTAAAATATGCATTTTCACTTGTCAGAGACAGTTACTAGTCAGCCACAGAAGTCAAATTGGTCTTTTGACAGATCAATATCCCAATGATTAGACTCTTGTATGCAGAAACACCAAATTCTGATCTTAAGAATGTGGGTTGATACTAAAAAAAAACTTGTTTAAAACAGTGGAACACAAAAACCAGATAAAATCATGAAATAATGGACCAAAATTGAAAAGGTACTGAAGCCAGATGTGCTTTTTTTAACATGATGCTAATTCCCCCTTTGAGATTCTCAAAGATCTTCATAGTCGATTTCCACATTGGTCCAAGTTAAAGTAGCTTAACTCAACAGCAATGAGAACAGAAGTACTACTAATTCAGTGTTCCTTATGGTGAGAAATGCTAACTTGCCTTTACTTTAGTAGATGGTAAGAGAGACTTCTGCAAATGCTTCTGTATGGCATTGCTATAGAGGCCGAGAACTCCAGTTACTAAGATGCCCTGGGTGTCCTAAAAGTCGTGAAGCAGTGTAACAAGCTGCACATCCTCAATCGTTGTCTCTCCACTAACTACAGAGATCAGGCAGGAATTGACCGCTCTCAAAAAGTAGGACATTTGCATCGTGGAGCCCAGCATGTAAAGAAAGCTGACAGGAGCCATATGGAGATTGAAAAAAAAGGTTTCAGATGCTCCTGAGTGTTCATTGCAGTTCACAATGTCTTTAGAAAGAAGCCCACTTACAATATTTGCTCGGTGCAGTTGAGAAAAATTGGAGCAAAATTTTCCTTTATAGCTCAAAGCTCAGCTGCTACCTCTAACAAAAAAAAATGAACTTGTTCCAGTTGATTGCTTACAAATGCCTGTCTCTGGAATCCTGGGAACAAAAGTCAGGAGCATAATGAACTAGGAGGGTGAGAGTAGTCAGAGACATGCAATTCCCAATTTGCATTTTGACTTGTGCAGGTTCCATGGAATTATACTTAAAAAGAAAACCAAAGTAAAGAGCCACACTCAGGAGAAACCAAACACAAGCAACTTGGTGACTCTTGCAGTAAATGGATAAAAATTCTACAACATTAGTTGTGACAATTCTAAATCAACACCTCATAAGTAGGATCCTCCACTGAATCATCATCTTCTGGCAGATCACAGGACAAAGATTCAAACCAGCAGAGTTCTTCATCAGCTAGATCATCTTGCTTCCTTTTGCTTCCTTTGCCATATGGTTTATTAGGCGATGATCGTAGTTCTGAAATGTGAAATCAGTATTAGTGAAAATTAGTGAAATTCAGACAAATATACTCTGCAGCTGACAGTCATTTCATAGGCAAGTCAGAGTCACAGATGTACAGTACAGAAATAGACCCTTCAGTCCAACTCATCCATGCAGACTCTAATCCCATTCGGCAGCACTTTGCCCATATTCCTCCAAACCCTTCTTATTCATGTACCCGTCCAGATGCCTTTTAAATGCTGTAACTGTCCTAGCTGCACCCACTTCCTCTGGTAGCCCATTCCACACACACCACCCTCTACGTGAAAAAGCTGCGCTAAAAGTCTCTTTTATACCTTTCTCCTCTCACTTTAAACCTACAACCTCTAGTTCTGAACTCCCCCACCCCATGGAAAAGACTGTCTATTTACCCTATGCATGCCCCTCATGATTTTATAAACCTCTATACTGTCACCCCTCAGCACCCAACGCTCCAGGGAAAACAGCCCCAGCCTATTCAGCCTCCTCCTATAGCGCAAACCTTTTCAAATTTCACAACATCCTTCAAAAGGAAGCAAAAAACTCAAATTATGCAAAATTTGGACTTAGAAGGAACACAATTTATAAATTTTTTTCTACAAAGGACCTATATAACGTAATCAGATTTCCATTTTCATGTCTTCAAATCAAGATTTGTGTTGTTACACTGAAGTAACAAAACATTTCTACAATTATGAAATGAAATCACTCAAAGCACTTTTTCAACATTTGCTTGTGCCATGGGGAAAATAAATATAGCATTTATGAAGACAGCCAAGTTGATACCTTCAGAAATAAACTGCACTAATTTTGCTAGGTGAGGCAACATTTGTAAAAGCACCTAAATGGTATTTGGGAATAGAGGATAAAAGGGAGTATGCTCAAGCTTAAAACACTATATTCCATGTAACAAGCATCTTACTGTCAAGCAGATATCTGTACTACCAAACCTGCATTCCAGGATGAAACGTAAAACCATTCCAGCATGCACACCATTTCAAATATAATGGAAGAAACAAACTTGGTTTTCCATTTTTATATATTCCAGAAGAATGGAACTCTACCCCATAATAAATAGGAAGCAAAAAAAAACTTTTAAAGGTAGCATTAATGAACAGTTCTCTCATCTTCAAACTGAGAGGCAATCTTAAAAGTTGTAAATAGCTTGCAAAAGGGGCAGCACGGTGGCTCAGTGGTTAGCACTGCTGTCTCACAGCACCAAGGACCCAGGTTCAATTCCAGCCTTGGGCGACTGCCTGTGTGGAGTTTGCACATTCTCCCAGTGTCTGCCTGGGTTTCCTCCACAGTCCAAAGATGTGCCGATCAGGTGAATTGGCCATGGTAAATTGCCCCATAGTATTAGATGCATTAGTCAGAGGGAAGGGGGTCTGGGTGGGTTGCTCTTCGGAAGGTTGGCGTGAAAGTGTTGGGCCGAAGGGCCTGTTTCCACACTGTAGGTAATCTAATCTAAAACTAATTCTCTCACTGAACCCAGAGACAGAGACACACTCGTTGCAGGCACAGCCCAAGAGAATTTAACCAGCACTATCTCCAGAAGGAGAGTCAATTCACCCAGCAGGATCTTTGAATCAGATGCAACAGGACAAAAAAAAGGTCACTGGCCATCAATTCAACCTGAGGTCAGCTGAGTCATCCAGCTACACAATCTATACATCTTTTACATTTCAATGGACTAATTCAACCAAGCTATCCTGCCCTATTCTATTCATGTTTTGATGAACTGCAAGTGTGGACATGTGGAAGTCAAATCATAAATCATTCTATGTATAATAACTTTAGTTCTTCCAACATGTTAGCTTTATTAGTGTGTTGAGTTTATGATCCCAGTGCTTATAGCGGAGTCTGTTCGAAATTAGCAAGTACATTCTTTCTAATAAAACTGTTGGAGGGGAACAGATAGAATGAAATGAATAAAGAAAGGGAGCTATTTTGCCCCCAAAGTTTGAACATCACTTTCATTTGTTCTTTTTCCCTACACCATGTGCTGTTTCAAAAATCACATCACAACAGTAACACAATTCTAGTTTGCCAACACAGTGACAAAATGGTCCCTTGACAGCAAGTTCATACTTTGGTAGCATCTGTGTGCTAGGACAAAGAATTGGCATCTCAGGAAACTTTAGCATGAGTGAGAAGCCAGAGGAAGGAAGAGCCAGTTACACAGTATTGGTTGCTGCCCGACTGGAGAACACTTATTTACCTTACTTTCTATGGGCCAAAACAAGCACTATAAAAAAAGATGCAATTTATGTACAACTTGAACACTGAAGCACCTGCTTCTCAGATGCGCTTCCTTCCAAAACTCCTGCAAAACTATTGTGCCAAATCTGTTCATGAGGACATGTGATTGTTTAGGGGGAAATGAAGGCTCAAGGGTACATTCAGAACTGAAAGTAGAAGGAGGACATTACTGGGTAAGTTTGTCAAGCAACCAATGACTGACAAATGGAAGGCATGTGATCCTGAAATGGCCAGGTGGGTAGACAAATTGCATTTAACACAAGTGAGAGGTGATGTATTTGGGGAGGTCAAACAAGACAAAGGAATACACAGTTGAGAGAACACCAAGATTCTCGGGAGTGAGTGACTTCCAGTAAATATCTAGGTAGGAAAACAGGTCAACAAAAAGTGGCTAAGGCAGCATATATGGAATCCTTTCCTTTATTAGTGGAGGTATACCCTACAAGAACAGGGAGGTTATGCTGGAATTGCATGAATTGTTTGTTAAGCCACAACTTTAGTACTGTACATGGTTTATGGTCACCTTATGCCAGAAAAGGATGTAATTGGACCAGAAAGATTGAGAGAATTGGTGTCATATCTAGGAAAACTACACATTCACAGGAACAGATAGGATAAGCTGGTATTGTCCTTGGAATGGAGGAAGTCAAAACACAGATGTGCGAAGGGCCTGGAAAAAATGGATTGGAAATGTTTATCTATCTTTAGTATTGAGGTCAGTGACTTGTGGACAAAGAATTGACAAGAGTGATTGGTGGAAAGATTAGAAGGAGAGAAGGAAAACTTCCTAACTAGAAGGTCTACATCTAGTTTCCAGCTAGCAATGTAGAAGCAGAAACTTTCAACTCCTTTTTAGGAAAAAAAGAGAGTGCCTGGAAATGCACATTCAAGTTTCAACCTGCAGAGAAACCAATTAAATGCTGGAAAATAGAATTTGGCTGCCTGGTACATCTTTCAGCCGATAAACATTCCTGATTCTATTATCATTCGTAAAATATCTGGCTATTAAACAGACCAGCTGTAGTCATAAAGGACTAACAGAAGCATTTACTATTTATTCAATATTACTGACTACTGCACATTGACTTACCAAAAACAAAACAATGCAAGCTCTTAGAATGGGAGTGCGCCACTAAGGACCAATAGGGGCTGAGATTGGCTAACATGCTTCCTAATTGTGGAAACTGAAGAATGCAACATAGCTGTCCATTTAGCCTTCTACACACAACATTTGCAAATATCCAAACAAATGGTTATAAAATCCTAATTGCATACTTGAAACAATTCCAATCACTTATAACAAGTAGCCAATTTTTGTTTCATATAAGAAGTCACTTCACATAACAATGCTTACCATCTGAAATTTCACCTTGACCTAAACTGCTGTGCACAGGGAAGCCAAGCATCTGTTGCAGTCTGTAGGGTGCTATAGCAAACACAAATCGAGCTAATCTGTTCAGGCGTTTCTTCCCTGTAACCCAGCGCCTTTCCTTCAGCGCATTAGTGTCAGCAGCTTTTATTTCCTCCACTGGCGCCGAGAAAGTGGCCCAAGTTGACAACCTCCGAATCACGATGAACTAGAGAAACAGAAACTTTTAGACGAAAAAGAAAACTCAAATAGTTTAGATGTCATCAGAACATTTGTAAAATGCCACCTCAAAAATCAGGTGTAGTAATCTGCAGCTCAGCCATTAAACGTGCAGAAATGCTTTGCGTTAAATTTATACTTTATAGGTCCATACATTGTATAATCCGATTATAGTTATAGGTGACCAATTTAGTGACAAAACCATTTTATATCTTCAGCCTGTTGTGCCAGTTAGTGAGATCATTGATGTTATGGACTAGGCCAGACCACTCAAAACATTAAGCAGGCAGCCCAGACTGTACCGTTGCTATTTGTTTTGGTAAGCATACAGTGAACATAACCTGGAGTAAATTAGCTAAGTTGACTACCAGATTTTAAAACAGATACATTTATTCAAAGTCTCGGAATGAAACACAAAGAACTGAATACAGAATACCCACAGAACTCATTTCTATCCAAACTTTATTATGCTGTTCCGAAAATACACAATAGTCCCAAATAAACAAACCCCTTAAATGCAGAAAAAAAGTGTGAAACAGAGGCTCACCGGTCAAAGGTAGAAAGGCAGAAGGATTAAATTAAAGCCCTCATCATTTAATGGGTTATGGTTTGAATTTGTGACATTGAACTCAGTCTATTAAAGTAACCATCTTATAAAGGCAGCATTCGATTGGTGGGCTGTTGGTAATTGACGAGCTTACTTCTGTTATGTCAGTTAATAGTCTAAAACGTAGGTTACCATGTAGTTCCCACCTGCAAACCGGATCGAGATGTCCTACCATGGTAGGACAGCATGCGGCTGCACTGCAGCTCATCATAAACAGAATGAATGACTACGAGACATTCAAGCAAGACTAGGCCAAAAGTGATGGGACCTTTTGGGTGCGACTTTAAGTCTTAGAGGTACAGCATAGAAACAGACCATTCAGTCCAACTCGCTCATGCCAACCAGATATCCCAACCTAATCTAGTCCCACCTGCTCGCACTTGGCCCACATCCCTCTAAACCCTTCCTATTCATGTACCCATCCAGATGCCTTTTAAAAAAGTAATTCTACCAGCCTCCACCACTTCTTCTTCTGGCAGCTCATGCCATACATTTACCACTCTGAGAAAAAGTTCCCCCTTGGGTCTCTTTTATATCTTTCCTCTCACCCTAAACCCATGCCCTCTAGTTATGGACTCTCCCACCTCAGGGAACAGTCTATTTATCCTATCCATGTTCATGATTTTATAAACCTCTATAAGGTCACTTCTCAGCCTCTGACACTTCAGGGAAAACAGCCCCAGCCAGTTCAGCCTCTCCTTAGCTCAAATTTTCCAACCCTGGCAACATCCTTGTAAATCTTTTCTGAACCCTTTCAAGTTTCACAACATCCTTCCAATAGGAAGACGACCAGAATTACACGCAGTATTCTAAAAATGGCCTAACCAATGTCCTGTACAGCCGCAACATGACCTCCCAACTCCTATACTCAATGCTCGGGCCAATAAAGGAAAGCATACCAAATGCCTTCTTCACTATCCTATCTACCTGTGCCTCTACTTTCAAGGAGCTACAGTCCTGCACTGCAAGGTCTCTTTGTTCAGGAACACTCCTCAGGACCTTACTATTAAGTGTATAAGACCTGCTCTGATTTCTCCAATCATTCATATTGGCTTCATTAGGAAGCACAGCCTGAGCCAAGTTAAGGGCACTAGAGCTGGTTCAGCTATGGAGAGGGACAGAAGATGACTGAGAAAGTGACAGTTTCAAGGATCTTGAAGTTCTGCAGCGACAAGCTGGAATCCAAAATGGTATGTTGCCTCCCTGATGCCAAGAAGAGGATAGAAAGAGAGGAGGGGGGTGGCATTTTTGATAAGGGATAGCATTACAGCTGTGCTGAGGGAGGATATTCCCAGAAATACGTCCAGGTAAGTTATTTGGGTGGAACTGAGAAATAAGAAAGGGATGATAAACCTATTGGGATTGTATTCTAGATTCCCCAACAGTCAGAGGGAAATTGAGAAACAAACTTGTAAGGAGATCTCAGTTATATGGAAGAAAAATAGGGCGGTTATGGTAGGGGAATTTAACTTTACAAACATAGACTGGGACTGCGATAGTGTTAAGGGTTTAGATGGAGAGGAATTTGTTAAGAGCATACAAGACACTATTCTGATTCAGTATGTGGATATACCTACTATAGAAGGTGCAAAACCTGACTTACCCTTGGGAAATAAGGCAGGGCAGATGACTGAGGTGTCAGTGGGGGAGCACTTTGGGGCCAGCAACCATAATTCTATTAGTTTTAAAATAGTGATGGAAAGGGATAGACCAGATCTAAAAGTTGAAGTTCTAAATTGGAGTAAGGCCAATTTTGACAGTATTAGGCATGAACTTTCAAAAGCTGATTGGAGGCAGATGTTCGCAGGTAAAGGGACAGCTGGAAAATGGGAAGCCTTCAGAAATGCGATTACTTTACATTACAGTTTGGAAACAGGCCCTTCGGCCCAACAAGTCCACACTGACTCGCCAAAGCGCAGCCCACACATACCCCTACATTTACCACTTCACCTAACACCACGGGCAATTTAGCATGGCCAATTCACCTGACCTGCACATCTTTGGACTGTGGGAGGAAACCCACACAGTCAGTTAGTCACCTGAGGCAGGAATTGAACCTGGGTCTCTGGCGCTGTGAGGCAGCCCACAAGGAGATGAGATAACGAGAATCCAGACAAAGTAAATTCCTGTTAGGGTGAAAGGAAAGGCTGGTAGGTATAGGGAATACTGGATGACTAAAGAAATTGGAGGGTTTGGTTAAGAAAAAGAAGGGAGCATATGAAAGGTATAGACAGGATAGATCAAGTGAATCCTTAGAAGTATAAAGACAGTAGGAGTATACTTAAGAGGGAAATCAGGAGGGCAAAAAGGGGACATGAGATAGCTTTGGCAAATAGAATTAAGGAGAATCCAAAGAGATTTTACAATTACATTAAGGGCAAAAGGGTAACTATGGGAGAATAGGGCCACTTAAAAATCAGCAATGTGTCCTTTGTGTGGAGCCGCAGAAAATTGGGGAGATACTAAATGAGTATTTTGCATAAGTATTTACTGTCGAAAAGGATATGGAAGATATAGACTGTAGGGAAATAGATGGTGATATCTTGCAAAATGCCGATATTACAAAGGAGGAAGTTCTGGATGTCTTGAAATGCATAAAAGGTGGATAAATCCCCAGGACCTGATCAGGTATACCCTAGAACTCTGGGAAGCGAGAGAAGTGATTGCTGGGCCCCTTGCTGAGGCATTTATATCATCAATAGTCACAGGTGAGGCGCCGGAAGACTGGAGGTTGGCTAACATGGTGCCACTGTTTAAGAAGGGCAGTAAGGAAAAGCCAGGAAACTATAGACCAGTGAGCCTGATGTCAGTGGTGGGCAAGTTGTTGGAGGGAATCCTGAGGAACAGGATTTACATGTATTTGGAAAGGCAAGGACTGATTTGGGATAGTCAACATGGTTTTGTGCATGGAAAATCATGTCTCTCAAACTTGGTTGAGTTTTTTGAAGTAGTAACAAAGAGGATTAATGAGGGCAGAGCGGTAAATGTGATCTATATGGACTTCAGTAAGGCGTTTGACAAGGTTCCCCATGGGAGACTGATTAGCAAGGTTAGATCTCGGAGTACAGGGAGAACTAGCCATTTGGATATAGAACTGGCTCAAAGGTTGAAGACAAAATGGAGGGTTGTTTTTCAGACTGGAGGCCTGTGACCAGTGGAGTGCCACAAGGATAGGTGCTGGGCCCACTACTTTTTGTCATTTACATAAATGATTTGGAATCGAACATAAGAGGCACAGTTAGTAATTTTGCAGTTGACACCAAAATTGGAAGTGTAGTGGATAGCGAAGAGGGTTACCTCAGATTACAACAGGGTCTTAATCAGATGGACCAACGGGCTGAGAAGTGGCAGATAGAGTTTAATTCAGATAAATGCAAGGTGCTGCATTTTGGGAAATCAAATCTTAGCAGGATTTACAAACTTAATGGTAAGGTCCTAGGGAGTGTTGCTGAACAAAGAGACCTTGGTGTGCAGGTTCATAGTTCCTTGTAAATCGAATTGCAGGTAGATAGGATAGTGAAGGAGGCGTTGGGTCAGAGTATTGAGTACAGGAGTTGGGAGGTCATGTTGCAACTGTACAGGACATTGGTTAGGCCACTGTTGGAATATTGTGTGCAATTCTGGTCTCCTTCCTATCGGAAAGATGTTGTGAAACTTGAAAGGGTTCAGAAAAGATTTACAAGGATGTTGCCAGGGTTGGAGGACCTGAGCTATACAGAGAGGCTGAACAGGCTGGGGCTGTTTTCCCTGGAGCGGAGGCTGAGGGGTGACCTTATAGAGGTTTACAAAATTATGAGGGGCATGGATAGGATAAATAGGCAAAGTCTTTTCCCTGGGGTTGGGGAGTCCAGAACTAGAGGGCATAAGTTTAGGGTGAGAGGGGAAAGATATAAAAGACACCTGAGGGGCAACTTTTTCCAGTGAGTGGTATGTGTATGGAATGAGCTGCCAGAGGAAGTGGTGGAGGCTGGTACAATTGCAACATTTAAGAGGCATTTGGATGGGTATATGAATAGGAAGTGTTTGGAGGGATATGGGCCAGGTGATGGCAGGTGGGACTAGATTGATTAGATTCCCTACAGTGCGGAAACAGGCCCTTTGGCCCAACCAGTCCACACCGACCCTCCAAAGAGTAACCCACCCAGGCCCATTTCCCTCTGACTAATTTAGCATGGCCAATTCACCTGACCTGCACATCTTTGGACTGTGGGAGGAAACCCACGCAGACAAGGGGAGAATGTACAAACTCTACAGAGTCAGTCGCCCGAGCTAGATTCAAACCTGGGACTGTGAGGCAGCAGTGCTAGCCATTGAGCCACCGTGCCGTCCTGATTGGGTTTGGATATGTAGTCGGCATGGACGGGTTGGACCGAAGGGTCTGTTTCCATGCTGTACATCTCCATGACTCTAAGTGAACGCAGGGCACATCATGAGGGCCAGTCAGTATTCAGCACAGGCAGAAAATGCAACAAGATTCTACAACCAGGCTTCGAAGGAGTAGGAAACAAACTGGCAAGAAGGGTCTCTAGAAGGTACACACTTCTTGATCATCCCTGTGTAATGTGCTACTGAGCATAGAAACAGAATGCTTGAGGAGATAACTTAAATGACTAGTGAAATGGTGCTTTTTAAAATTCTAAGGCCAGTTCTGTAGGAGTTAAGACTTATATTGACGTGGCATAGATAAAATTAAAATATTGCAGATGTTGGAAATCTGAAAAAGAGAAAATGTTGGAGAAATTCAGCAAGTCTGGTGGCATCTGGAGAGAAAGAAACTCACTTCTGAATTTACTATCAGTTAGGAGCTCATGTTGAAGTTATACAGCACATTGGTTAGGCCACTTTTAGAATTACTGTGTGCAAATCTGGTCTCCTTCCTACTGGAATGGTGTTGTGAAACTTGAAAGGGCTCAGAAAAGATTTACAAGGATGTTGCCAGGGTTGGAGGATTTGAGCTATAGAGAGAGACTGAACAGGCTGGGGCTGTTTTCCCTGAAGCGTCAGAGGCTGAGGAGTGACTTTATAGAGGTTTACAAAATCATGAGGGGCATGGATAGGATAAATAGCCAAGGTCTTTCCCCTGGGGATTGTGGGGTGCTAGAGGGCACAAGCTTAGGGTGAGAGGGGAAAGATATAAGAGAGACCCAAGGGGCAAACTTTTTCACAGAGGGTGCTGTGTGTATGGAATGAGCTGCCAGAGGAAGTGGAGGAGACTGGTACAATTACAGCATTTAAAAGACTTCTGGATGGGTACATGAATAGGAAGGGTTTAGAGGGATATGGGCCAAGTGCTGGCAAATAGCACTGGATTAGGCTGAGATATCTGGTCGGCATGGTAGAGTTGGACCAAAGGGTCTATTTCTGTGCTGTACATCTGACTCAAATCAACTCTGTTTCTTTCTCCACAGATGCTGCCACATCTGAGTTAGACTAAACATACTACAGGTCAAGAAACACTGACTTTCAATATCCCAATAAGCTATTTTACAGTCTCTTCACCACAGATCAAGAACCAAACCTAAAACCTTTTGGTGCATTAGGTCAGCTACTCATTCTGAATTTGGTCAAAGCACCCAATCACTTCAGAAATCTATTAAATTAACTAACCTTAAAACACATGGTGGGCGGCACGGTGGCACAGTGGTTAGCACTGCTGCCTAACAGCGCCAGAGACCCGGGTTCAATTCCCGCCTCAGGCGACTGACTGTGTGGAGTTTGCACGTTCTCCCCGTGTCTGCGTGGGTTTCCTCCGGGTGCTCCGGTTTCCTCCCACAGTCCAAAGATGTGCAGGTCAGGTGAATTGGCCATACTAAATTGCCCGTAGTGTTAGGTAAGGGGTAAATGTAGGGGTATGGGTGGGTTTCGCTTCGGCGGGTCGGTGTGGACTTGTAGGGCCGAAGGGCCGGTTTCCACACTGTAATCTAATCTAATCTAATCACATCATTCAAGCAACTTCAAGGGTTTTTTCCATTCTAATCCACATTTTTTTTTTCTTGCTGCCAATGTAGATCTAGGTTATTCACCATTCCTATTCCAAAACTGCAGAGTAAGCAAATTGTAGCACTATTCACTATATCATTTAAATATGTATATTGTAACAATGGTAATTTGGTAAATGGACAGAAGTGGTCTAACATACTATCCAACTGATCTTAAAAGCAGTCCTATGTATAGTGCCACGGTTACATTACTTTTAATAATACAAATAAATGAAATCTCAATTAGTTACTTCACAGCCAGCATCTGTGGTAACCTGGTAAATGAGATGAAGAAGAGGTATAGTTTCTAATTGTTTGCTTACAGACTATAGTTAAGATACACATGCATAAGTGGTATTCTGATGTTACTGGATGAGTAATTCTGAAGACCAGGTTAAACATTCTGGGAGAATGGATTCAAACCTCACAATGGCAGATGGCAGAATTTGAATTCTGGAATTAAAGGCTGGCCTAATGTTGTCTAACTAACCCCTGTCAATTGTTGCAAAAAAAAACTCATCTACTTTATTAAATTACCTTAAGGGAAAGGAATCTGCGATCATTACCTGGTCTGGCCTACATGACTCAATTTACAGCAACATTGTTAACTCTTAGTTAGGGATGGGCAATAAATGCTGATCTAACCAGCAATGCCATCATCCTGTGAATTAATTAAGAAAGAACTTGCAGAGAGGAATAAAACTATTTTCTTGCAAATGACAGTGACATTAGGATTTCCAATTAGAGGCTGAGAAATGAGAGCGCATTACATTAAAGCATGGAAAGGATGGTCAATTGATTTGCTAATTTTATTCAAAACATAGAAAATTGTTTGCATTGCAATTTAGCTAGAATTTGTAAATGTAGCAATAAACACACACACACACCACATAGATTTACTTCAGACAGCTTTGAGAAAACAAGACAAAGTGAAGGAGGACGACAATATTAAAAGGTGGAGGCACATAGACAAAATACTGCAGTTATTGGAGATTGAAATGAACTAAGGTGCTAAAGAAATTCTCTGCAATTACTGCCAGAACTATCGACAGAAACAGATCATGTTGAGTCCAAAAAAATCCCATCTGATTCAAATGTTAACTCCTCTTCGCTCTCCACAGAAGCTACTAGATCTGCGGAGTTTTGCCAGCACTGCTTTTACTTACAGCAAATGATAACACAGCAGCCGTGTCCTTACTCCTGGACAGAGAAGCCTAGGTTCAAGTCAAGTTTTGTGTCACAAGTAGAAAGGTGTTTAAGAATGTGTTTAGCATGCTTGTCTTCATTGCCGAGACCTCAGAATGTAGGAGATGGAATGTCATGCTGAAGTTGTACAGGACATTGGTGAGGCCTCTTCTGGATTACTGTGTCCCGTTCCGATTGCCCTGTTATAGGAAGGATATTATTAAGCTGGAAACAATTCATAAGAAGTTGACCAGAACATTGCCAGGAACGGAGGGCTTGAATTATAAGGAGGCGCTAAATCGGCTAGGATTTTTTCCACTGGAGCATAGGAAATGGAGGGGTGACCTTATAGAGGTTTATAGAATCATGGAGGGTATAGATAAGGTGAATGGCAGGTGTCTTTTCACTAGGGTGGTGGATTTCAAGACTGGGCTGAGAGCATAATTTTAAGGTGAGGAAAAATTTTTTTTAAAATAGGAATGCAACATTTTTATACAGCGTGGTTCATGTGGGGAATACTCTTCCAGAGGAAGTGGCGAATGCAGTTACAATATTTTAAAAAACATTTGGATATGTACATTAATAAGAAATGTTTGAAGGGATATGGGCCAACAGCAGGCAGCTGGGACTAGCTTAGTATTATGGTTGGAACGAACAATCTGTTTCCATGCTATATATCTCTATGACCTTGATGAAAACATCAGTGGGTAGGTAAGTACGTTTGCACATGATACAAAGATTGGTGGAGTTGTGGATAGTGTAGAAGGTTGTCAAAGGATGGAGATCAGTTGCAGACATGGACAGAAATGGCAGAGTTTAATCCAGGTAAGTATGAGGTGCACTTTGGGAGATCAAATCAGAGTCCCTCCAGTCTGGGAGCAGGCCATTTGGATCATTGAGCCTACACTGCCCCTCTGAAGAGCATCCACCCTGACCAACATACTCACATTTACCATGGCCAATTCACCTAGCCTGCACATATGGGGACACCAAGGGCAATTTAGCATGGCCAATCCACCTAGCCTGCACATCTTTGGACTGTGGGAGGAAACGTGAACATCTGAAAGAAACCCACAGAGACACGGGGGTACATGCAAACTCCACACTGAGTCGTTCAAGGCTGGAATCAAACCTGGGTCCCTGGCACTATGAGACAGCAGTGCTAACCACTGAGCCACCATACCATGCATTAAGGTAAAGTATACAGTTAATGGTAGGACCCTGAACAGCATGGATGTACAGAGGGATCTTGGGGTTCAGTTCACAGCTCCCTGAAAGTGGCCACGCAAGTAGATAGGGTGGTAAAGGCGGCATACAGCATGCTTATCATTATTGGTCAGGGAACAGAGCACAAGAGACAGGACGTCATGTTGCGGTATTATAAGTCTTTGGTTAGGCCACACTATTCTGGTCACCACACTTCAGCAAGGATGTGGAGGCTTTGAAGATGGTGCAGTAGAGAGGTTATACCAAGATACTGCCTGGATTAGAGGGTATGCGCTATAAAGAGGCTAGAAAAACTCAGGTTGTTTCTCTGGAGCGGAAGCTGAGGGGAGACCTGATAGATGTCTAAGATTATGAGATGCATAGAGTTGATAGTTAGAATCTTCTCCTCCCCCCAGAGGAGAAATGTTTAATACTGGGGGCATGCATTTAAGGCAAGAAAGGGAAGTTCAAGAGGAGATGAGAGGAACAAGTTTTTTTTTTAAAAAACAAAAGTGTGTGGTAAGAGTCTAAAACACATTGGTGGGGTAGTGGAGGAGGCAGATACATAAAGGCATTTAAGGGACTTTTAGATAAAAATTTACTATGCAAGGAATGGAGGGATATAGACCAAGGGCAGGCAGAAAGGATTAGCTTAAATTTAGCATCATGTTCAGCACAGAGAGCTGAAGGGCCCATTCCTGTGCTGTACTGTTCTACAGTCCACCTATGTTCTACGTCACACTGCAGAGTCACAGCACAGAAACAGACCTTTTGGTCCAACTTGTCCACGTCAACTAGACGTCCTAATGTGACCTAGTCCCATTTGCCAGCATTTGGCCCATATCCCTCTAAACCCGTCCTCTTCATATACTTCAAAAAACTCCGACAAATCAGTTGTGCATAATTGTCCCTTACAGCATCCATGTGGCATCCCCTTAACTAAACCACATTTGTCCATGTGACCATCAATTCTAACCCAAACATCTCTAAACAGGTAGACTAGTAAAAAGGATAGATGGAAACAAAACATATCTAGGTCTCATCTAGGTTTAAATAATTCAAAGTGTTGACCAGTAAAGAAACTGGTCAGCTGCATCAAATAAAGATTACTCCAAATTCAGTGTTAATAGGTTTGGTTCAATTAAATCAAAAAGCTTTAAGAATGCATTTTCCGTACAAAGAGAACACCCTTGACAGGAATGGGAAAAGAGGGTATTCAGTTCTATTTGCCTCACAGCGTGTGTTCCCTCCCAACCTCAAATCTCTCACTCAGTAACCAGGAGCGATTGTCCTAGCCCACCATGAGGAGGAGAGTGGTACTGATCAAAATGTTACAAAACATCTGATCAATGCAAAGAGAGTACCTCCCACGTGTCAGTGTACGATTACCAACCACAGGAAAGCATTACAGATTAAACCGAATTACCGTAATGGCATTGTTATTCGTCAAAGACCACTGGATAGTCAATTCAATACATTTTACTTTGCTAAATGACAGCCCTAAAACCTGAGACTTTATAATGCTTTCAGCTACTCCAAAATACTGTAATTTATAGTCACGACGGTATCAGTAATACGAAAGGTAATTACAAACTCTCATTTAGAATGAACAAAAAAAAAGTGAAGTAAATTGTGGGACTCCTTGCAGTATACAAAACAAAAAGGTATAGCACGCCACATCATCCCCCAGATCCATCGTGTTACAAACAAGAACAATTTAATTCCAGCCATAACCAGACTGTGAGTTCATTGCCGAGGATGGAGGTTCCACAGTGGAATAGGTAACTCCTGGACTTGTACTTAGCAGTATTAGGCCAGACCAGGACAGGACAAGACAGGACAGGACAGGACAGTAGCTGGTGCAGAGCAGACATCCACATACCAGGTATTTTAGCGGTCCAAATCCAGACATCCTACTCAAGAAGGCGAGCAAGGAACCTTTTGCAGTCGTTGAGCATTTTTCCTAAATACAAATAACCCAAATTAACAACAAAGCAAACAGATAGTATTCGATAATCTCATTAAACCACGCATATTTCCAAACCTGGACATCTTTACGTTCCTCACTACCACCAATAATATCTTCCTGTAAGACCATAGTGAACAAACAGAACCGCAACAGCCCAGTCTTTGAAGTACTATACTAAAGCGGATAGCCTGGCCGCAGCGGGTTTAAGCCAACAAGGAAACACGTGAACCGCCAAACCCACTGAAATACTCTTAAAGGGCTAGCACAAGACAGATCGCTCTCTCTGTTATAAGATGGTTGTAACAGTTTCTCTCAGTTCTAGCTCAGTTGATAGCTCTCACTCTTATACTGCTTGATGGCATACACTGGTTAGGTCAGTGATTATTGTCCCATCTGTAGTTATTCAGAAGCAACCATATTGTTGTAGGCTACACTAGGTAATGATGCAGATTCCATTCTTTAAACAACATTAGTGAACCCAATTGACACTGGTTACATGATTGTCATTAAGAAAGCTGTGTTTTTTTTATCAAGATATTTATTTAATTCAAATTTCACCATCTGCTGTAGTGGGATTTGAACCCTTGTACCCAAAACATTAGCCTGGGGTTCTGCATTACTAATCTACTGACATTACCACTACACCAACATCATTGAGTCAGGAGATGATTTGTTTGTTTGTATCCAGAAACTGCAACACAGACATTTAGATTGATGCTCCAGTGCCCACTGAGGGAGTGCTGTGCTGTCTGACAGGGATAGAATTTTGTTCTGGGGTCTACAGTGTGGCCTCCCAATGAAAGACCCATATTGTGACTTTTCAGAAGGTCCCACTGAAGCAATCAGGCAGTGACAAGGCCACCATCAGGTCTTTCTCAGTCAATAAGATCACAAGGGCCAGAATTCCAGCAAGCAAGAGCTGCCAGCCAATCATTGCACATACCGCTTAGCAAAACACCCGCTGGCAACTGGGTAAATCCCAGTGGTGGTGGGATGAAGTACTATCAATGGTTCTTAAATGCCTGTGAGGCAGGAACGCCCCATCCCACCCAGAACATAATTCTAGCAGAGGTGGCAAGGTGGCAGAATTAAGGTGCACCACCATCCCTCCATTCCTGTCTCCGAACCCATCATCGGTGAACATATGAAACATGAGCAGAAGGTGACCATTTGTCCTTATTTGATAAGATCACACATGATGTCTTTGTGTTTCTAATTCCGCATTCTCAGCAATCCCTTTATTCTCTTGCCCAGCAAGAATTTATGTACCTCTGCCTTAAAAATATTTAATAACTACCCAGCCCCCAGCTTCCTGAAGCAGAGAGTTCCAAATTTGCACAATCTTGTGAGAGAGAAAAAAACTCTTCTCAGCTCTGTCTGAAGAGTTCAGCAGATTGTGTAGCCACACATTTATTGATCTGTGGTTCCCCCCACATTATCAAGGTCTCAGCTAGAAAGGATGCAGGAGAAAACCTTAACAATGCTTCCTCTGAGGTGTCCATACCCTTGTCTTCAGAGGTCATAGATGAGGCATTTGTTGCTGCTGGACATTCCTCCCCAAATATTGAGGGATGCCAAGCAGAAACAGCAAGATAAAAAGAAAGAGAAGATGCTGTGGCCAATGGTTAGAAATGGTGTGCAATGTTTAAGAGTGGCAGCAACGTTAATGGGAGAGTTACTTTGGAATGAAAATTGCTACCTACTAGTTTCACTGGATATTGGATGGGTGTATGAATAGGAAGGGTTCAGAGGGCCAAATGGGCAAATGGGACTAGATCAGTTTGGGATGTTTGGTCGGCATGGATGATTTGGACCAAAAGGTCTGTTTCCAAGCTGTATGACGCTATGTGACTCTGTATGATATGAATGTTTCTGCACCCCTGCAGGAGCAGTTCCAATCTTCTCCTGTGAGGGGCAGAATTCTCTCTGCATCAGGGATGAAGACAGGGATGTTTGGAAACCTCGACATCTATAATGGTTCTTTTCACCCTGTTGTGGGCTGCCTTCTCCTGTAATGAACAAAAGCTGGGGATCAATGGGATTGCAATGGCTAGGATGGCTCTTCGTGTGGCTGCCTCTGGGGCAAAGGTGATGAGTCTAAGCAGGCGGCACAGAGGGCATGTGGGGTTACTGGTATGATTCTTTTACAGGGGGAAACTGAGCTGAGGAAGGTCTTGTGTGCAATAGTAAGAATTGCAGAGCATGAACTTTGGTAGGAGGTGGGTACAGAGAGAGTGAGTATTAGGTGACAGAGAGAAGCACTTACTATAGCAGAGTGGTGTGGTCAAACAACCACCAGCCCAAAATCGGACATTCTAAATTGGCTGACAGCCGGAGAGATCAGGCCCGACTGAAAACAGGCCAAATTAAATGAAAGTGAAAAAGGGTTACACCCAAACTGTCAACTTTTCCACCTCCTGATGCTGCCAGGCTTGCTGTTGTGAGTGGCCAGACCACTCAAAACATTCTTAAGCAGGCAGCCCCAGACCATAACTTTGTAATTTGTTTCGGTAAGTGTACAGTGAAAATTACCCGGAATAAGATAGCTAGGTTGACTACCAGATTTTAAAACAGACAAAAATTTATTCACAAAATTACACAATGAAACACAAAGAACAGAATAAAGAACCCCTAGAGAACTCAGCCAATTCAATTATACTTAATTGTGCTGTTCCAAATATCCACAAGAGTCCCAATAAGCAAACTCCCTTTAAAAACCAGTATACATGGAAGGCATTCTTACAGGTTGAAGTTGAAGGGCAGAAAAAGAGAGAGTTTCCATACAGCTCCCTGTTGAACTTCCAACCAATTCAAAGACTGAACTAAAACTGATCAGCTCAGCTAGCTAGAGAGCTGATCACTCCCTTCTCTTTATACAGGACATTTCTAAAACATGACCACTTTGGCCTGAATTCTCATCTGTTTACATATAAACAAAAGGTCTCTCAAAATCCTTTTCATCTCAGTACCAAACCGGACTGATAGGAGTCCAGCCCGGTTTATTGCCCCTCTGAAAAAAAAATCAAGGTCAGAGTCTCCTTGAGCCAAGGAACAACTTTTAGAAGAAGAAAGGGCCTAGCTTTGTGACACCTCCCCCCTTAAAAAAAAGGAAGCATCAATACTAAAAGATGGCTACAGTTTTAACCTTTCAAAACCCAGTTAGTAGTCTAAAGACACATAGAGGAGAAAGTGAGGACTGCAGATGCTGGAGATCAGAGCTAAAAATGTGTTGCTGGAAAAGCGCAGCAGCTCAGGCAGCATCCAAGGAACAGGAGAATCGACGTTTCGGGCATCTTCCTGAAGAAGGGCTCATGCCCAAAACGTCAATTCTCCTGCTCCTTGGATGCTGCCTGACCTGCTGCGCTTTTCCAGCAACACATTTTCAGCTAAACACACATACACTATACTAACTATAAACATGCAAACATGCACAACCAAATGCAAATTCAGGCCACGGTACACCCACCAACGAATGCCTCTGTATCTCATTCGAGTCTTAATAATGCATCGGCAATCATGTTTTCTCGTCCTGCCACATGTACAATTGTCAAACTGAATGACTGCAACAACAGGCTCCATCTAAACAGTCTGGCATTTTTGTCCTTACATTTTTCCACAAATGTCAATCGGTTGTGATCAGTGTATATGATTATCTCAGATGTATTGCTGCTAATATAAACACTGAAATGTTGTCATGCCAACACCAAGCTTAAAGTCTCTTTTTCCACTGTTGAGTATTTCTGTTGATGAACGTTCAACTTCCTGGAAAAATATCCAATGGGTCTTTCTATTCCTTTGTCATCTTCCTGCAGGAGCACCGCACTGACACCTACATCATTGGCATCGATAGCAACCTTGAAAGGCATTGTGTTATCCATTGTATTTAATACTGGGGCAGTGGTTAGCACAGTTTTTAGGCTGTCAAATGCCTTTTGACATCTTCTGTCCACTGAAACTTCTTGCCCTTTTTTAACAATTTAGTGAGTGGAGCAGCCACACCGCTAACATTCAGCACAAGCTTTCGATAAAATTCACTCAACCACAGGAACTGTAGTACTGTTTTTCTCATCAACGGTATGGGATATTCCCCAATTAGTTTCGTTTTCGCATCTCGTGGGGTCATTTGTCCATGTCCACTAACATGGCCCAGGAAGGTGACTTGGGCTTTGGCAAATTCACTTTTAGCTAGGTTTACCATCAAGCCTGCCTTCTGAAGTGGGTCAAACAAGTCTGATAAATGCTGTAAATGTTCCTTCTATGAGTGACTAAAATCACCAGGTCGTCAAGGTACACCACACAGTTGGGTAATCCGGCAATGACCTTAATAGTCAGTCTCTGAAATGTGGCTGGAGCATTTTTTATACCAAATGGCATGACTTTGAACTGATATAGTCCATTTGGCGTTATGAAAGCTGGAATTGCCTTTGCTCTCTCTGACAGAGGTACTTGCCAGTAGCCTCTGAGCAAGTCCAACTTAGAAATGTAACTGCTTGTCCCACTTTTTCAATACAGTCCTCCAATCGTATGCATCAGTTTTTGTAATGGCGTTGACTTTGCAATAGTCCACACATAACCGTTGGGTACCATCTGGCTTTGGCACAATGACTATGGGTGAGCTCCTGTCACTGTAACTCACTTCAATTATGCCATCTTGGAGCATACACTTCATCTGCTTTTGAACCTGTGCCAACTTTAGAGGGTTATGCCAATAAGGATGTTGCTAAATTGGAACAGCATCTCCTATATTTATATCATGCACAATTAGGTTAGTACTTCCCAGTTTATTTCTGCATACCTCATCATGTGATAGTAATAACTCCTTCAGGTCAGTTCGATTTTCTTGTGGAAGATAACTCAATAATTTATCCCAATTTTTGACAAATTCCTCATTGCTGATTTTGATTTGAGGAATGTCCATTTCAGAATCCTCTGAACTTGGTTCTTCCCTCTGTGCTGTAATCATTAACACATTCTCTTCTTGCTTTCCTTTTGAGCATATTCACATGACACACTCTGAGAGATTTCTTCCAGTCTGGAGTCCTTATCAAGTAGTTCACCTCACTCAATTTCTTCTCGATTTGATAAGGTCCCCTAAACCTTGCTTTTAAAGGCTCACCTGTTACTGGAAATAACACTAATACCTTATCCCCAATTACAAAATTGCAAATTCATGATTTCTTATCTGCTTCCTGTTTCATTGTATGATGCAATACTTTTACATGCTCTCTAGCCAACTCCCCAGCTCTATTTAATCGTTCTCTAAAATTTGACACATAGTCCAAATGGGTGGTCTCTGAATTCTGACTTATTAATGCCTCCTTAATCAATTTTAACAGTCCTCTTACTTCATGCCCAAAAATTAGTTCAAATGGACTGAATTTGGTCGATTTATTCGGTGCATCTCTGATCTCAAAAAGTAGAAATGGAACTCCCTTATCCCAATCATCTGGATACTCCTGACCATAAACCCTCAACATGGTCTTCAGTGTTTGATCTCTCTGGTGCTCCCTACGATTCCGGATGGTATGCAGTAGATTTGAATTGCTTTATTCCCAAGTTATCCATAACCTCCTTGAATAGTTTGGATGTGAGGTTTGATCCTTGATCTGACTGGATCTCTATTGGTAGTCCGTACCAGTAAAAATTTCAGTCATTCTTCTACAACCCTGTTAGATGTGATGTTGCATAATGGGATTGCCTCTGGAAATCTAGTCGACACATCCATTATTTATAATAAATACTTATTCCCACTTTTTGTTTGAAATAGCGAATCTATGCAATCAATCAAGACTCTTGTGAAAGGTTCCTCAAATGCTGGAATAGTATTAAAGGTGCAGATTTTATTACTGCCTGTGGTTTTCTGATTAGCTGACATGTATGACATGTCTGACAAAATTCAACTACATCTTTGTGTAATCCAGGCCAGTAAAAATGTCTTTGTATTTTAGCCTGTGTTTTTCTCACCCCTAAATGACCTAAGTGGTAGCTCATGCACTACTTGCAGAACCTCCTTTCTATACTCTACTGGCAAAACAATTTGATGAATCTCTGCCCGTTTCTCATCTGCTTGAATGTGTGACGGTCTCCAGTTCCTCATTAAAACATCATTTGTTAAGTAATAACTTTCTTTCTCAGTGAATGCCTTTTGATATAACTGTCTTAACTCATCTTTCTGCTGTAATTCAATCAGCTTAGCAGAGCTAAAATTACTTGCATGTTTACCTGTTTGCTCCTTCTCTGCTTCACTTGGCTGATCGAAGAATGTTTTGGATAACACTATATCAGCTTCCTTATCTGTGCCTTTTGATCTCTCCTGCTTCAGCTGGTGCCTCTGTGATCTTGTGATCACATAATCAGGGAAAATTCCTGGATAAACATTCTCCACATCTTGAGTTGCCTGCGTCTCCACTGGTTTTTCAACTAGAGTAGACAGCACACCTACTAGTGAGTCTGCTACATCATTTGCAAGAACAAATTGTACTCCTGGAGCTGAGAGTTTGTCCAGTACGCCTAGCACAAATGCTCATTCTTCTCTAGACTTTCTAGCCTCACTTCACATAACTGAGCACTTTTTGTCTCACCTTGAATTCCTGTTACCAGTACCTTCTCTGGCAATTGACCCTCAGGACTGCATATGTCCTCATCCTTCAGCATTACATTCTGAGAGGACCCTGTGTCGCTTAATATTGTAACCTCCTTACCTACTAGTCCTGGCCTATGTGAATAAACTTTACCCTTGCATGTATATTTTTAAAGTAGATTTGGCACTTGCACCTTAATCAAACTCAGATCATCTCGTACATTTTGAGGCAGATGTCTAACTTCCCTTGTGCTTTTTGTTGCTAGTTCAACAAAACTTCCAGACTTGTCTGGATTTCCTACATCTGGCTTTCTCCTAGTCCACCAACATTGTGATTTTATGTGGGCCACTTTATTACAATGAAAACACTGGAGCTTTTTAACTTCTTTATCCCCCTCAAGGGTTTCTTTTTTACCCTGTGCTAAGTTATCCTTATGATCTTCACTGAGGTCTACCTTTTCCTTTCCAAATGAGGATTTCTCTTTGCCCCAATTTCTATCCCTCATGGACTGAAATTGATTCTGGAAGCCAAACCAGGTTTTATGGACCAACTCATAATCATCAGCCACTTCAGCTGCTAACCTTGCTGTTTTAACTCTCTGCTCTTCCACATGAGCTTGCATTACTTCAGGCAGTGAATTTTTGAATTCCTCGCAAAGGTTATCTTCAGCCTTTATCTCCAGCCGTTTAAGCTGATTTTCCTTTTCTAAGTATCAGTTTTAGAAGTTCAAAAGCTCTCTCTTTTTCTTTCTCTACTCTCCCTTTTTCCCTCTGTTCTGCTTTTAATCGTAACTCAAACTGTCTCATTTCTGCTGCCCTTTCGTTAGTTCTCGCCTCTAACTCAATCTGCTTCATTTGTGATTGAATTCTTGCCATCTCTATCGGTTCTGATGGTTTCTCCAGCAAGTTTAAATGCTGAGTTACTGTTGTAATTATCTCTCCTTTCCTCACAGAAGCAGATAGTTCCAATTCCCGTTTCTCTGCTAATGTTTGCAACTTGGTCTCATTCACTTTTTGCAAAACTTCAAAAGTCACTGCATCCACATCTAGAAAACCTTTGGTGACTGAAAGAGCCATTACTATCCCAAACTTTGTCTACTCAACCAAACTAACACACGAAATAAAGACACTAGCACCTACCACTCGCTGGTTAAAATCCCGCAAAGAGTGGGATCCCAATCTGTTGTGGACTAGGCCAGACCACTCAAAACATTCTTAAGCAGGCAGCCCCAGACCATAGCTTTGCAATTTGTTTCAGTAAGTGTACAGTGAAAATTACCCAGAGTAAGTAGCTAGGTTGACTACCAAGTTTTAAAACAGACAAAAATTTATTCACAAAATTACACAATGAAACACAAAGAACAGAATAAAGAACTCCTACAGAACTCAATCTATCCAACTAGACTTAATTATGCTTTTCTGAATATCCACAACAGTCCAATAAGCAAACTCCCTTTAAAAACCAGTATAAATGGAAGACATGCTTACAGGTTGAAGGGCAGAAAGAGAGAGACAGAGAGTTTCCACACAGCTCCCTGTTGAATTTCCAACTAATTCAAGACTGAACTAAAACTGCTCAGCTCAGCTAGAGAACTGACCACTCCCCTCTCTTTATACAGGACATTTCTAAAACATGAACACTTTGGCCTGAAATTTCATCTGTTTACATATAAACAAAAGGCCTCTCAAAATCCTTTTCAGCACTGTACCAAACCGGACTGATTGGAGTCCGGCCCGGTTTATTGCCCCTCCGAAAATAAATTAAAGACAGTGTCTCCTTGAGCCAAGGATCAGCTTTTAGGGGAAAAAAAAGGACTAGCTTTGTGAGGCTGTGTTTTTCCAGCTTCCTGCTAAACTAAATGAAACAGCAGCCAACAGCTACTGGCTACAGATGTCAGTGGAAACCAAGATCAAAGAGATCACAAAGGTCAGGAGGAACCATTTACAACCAGCCGAGTGGTTGTGTATTGGAGAAGTTTCAATCAGACCTAGTGGCACCCTAACGTCCAGCCAGTACCTCTAGCTGTGTATGTTACACCTTCCAGGCATGGCGGCAGTGAAGAGTATTCACATGACCCCACTGGATGCTTTGAATCCATCTTGTGACCCCATTGGCCAAAGGCCTCTGAACATTCAGGAAGGTCAGGCTGAGGCAGGGGTTATAAGCACACATGTGGATGCCACCCCTTTGACCTGGCCCAGCAGCGGAGAGGGAGGGGAGATAGAGAGAGAGATAAAAATATCCGCTCTGACCTGCAAGATCCCCTTTGTGAAAGTGAGGCAGAGCTGGAAATGTGTTGCTGGAAAAGCGCAGCAGGTCAGGCAGCATCCAGGGAACAGGATAATCAACGTTTCAGGCATAAGCCCTTCCTGAAGAAGGGCTTATGCCCGAAACGTCGATTCTCCTGTTCCATGGATGCTGCCTGACCTGCTGCGCTTTTCCAGCAACACATTTCCAGCTCTGACCTCCAGCATCTGCAGACCTCACTTTCTCCTGAAAGTGAGGCAGCCCTACGTAGGAGAGGAAGGAGATTCCAACAGCTCAGCTGAAACACATGGATTACTGCAGGTAGTCTCAGACAGATAGCGCTAGATAGAGAGTAAATATTGTGGGAATTTGGGAAATGCTCAAATGGTATTTTTAATCAGGAATATTTTGCTAATAAAATCGAGTTAAACCACAAATTGAATTCTGTGTCCTTCTATCCACCTCACTGACTAATACACAAACTGGTCAAAGTGTCCAAAGCATTGGACAATAGTGGAGAAAGTCATTGACCTTCTTACTGCATAACAGGCTGTTCCTCTGCACCATGGAAATGGCACTGACCCAAATGACAGCATGATACCAATAGAGCAGTATCTGATGACACAGCTTCCTCTGCCAGTCCTTGGGAAGTATAGTAGAAAATTTCAGAAACAGACCTTCAGTATTGACCAACTTTGTTGATCACATGATATATCATGGGAAGCAATGAACTGCTTTGAAATGCAATCAGCTACAAGGGTTTACTTATCGTATTTCAGCTGACAGTTCTCACAATAATACAAAATAGCCACAAGATGGCCTACTTGTGCTTTGTTTGGATAAAGTGAGATCTTGCCAAAAATGTATATTGAAGAACTACACTTTGTTTTGCATTACTGATTTAATAACATTCCACAAGCAAAGTTTGATCATGAGTTATACAGAAAGTATGTTTGTGTTATCAAGGTGAAACATTAAATCCAAACACGGCAGCACATAAAAATAAAGAAAACAGGGGCTAATCAGGGTTGGACCATAATGCTTTATTCAGCCCTCTTTTTATCCTAGGAGTCAGAAATTAACAGGCGTTTATAATAGTTTACAAAATGCAGGCTGATAACTAATAGTGCAGACAGTCAGTTCTCTGGTACATTGCTGAAGGAGCACAGAACAGAGATAATTATTATTAATTTCCATAATGCTTTCTTTCGATATGGATAACTTAATCTCTTCCTTTACAAGGTCGGGTCAAACAGTGACACATAATTATTGTCACAATGTTAGTTATAAATTTCTCTTAGTAATAATTATTTTAGCCAAGCTAAGTTTAAAGCCTAAAAATGGCTTCCAGGGCCACAAAATTATATCTAGGTAAAAACAATGACTGCAGATGCTGGAAACCAGATTCTGCAAAGTTTTACCTGCACATCCACCAATTTCATTTATTGTATCCGTTGCTCCTGATGTGGTCTCCTCTACATTGGGGAGACTGGATGTCTCCTAGCAGAGCGCTTTAGGGAACATCTCCGGGACACCCGCACCAATCAACCACACCGTCCTGTGGCCCAACATTTTAAATCCTCCCCCCCCCAATCTATCACCTTCATCCCCTCCCCCACTCACCTATTGTACTCTATGCTACTTTCTCCTCACCCCACCCTCCTCTCATTTATCTCTCCACCCTTCAGGCACTCTGCCTTTATTCCTGATGAAGGGCTTTTGCCCGAAACGTCGATTTTACTGCTCCTCGGATGCTGCCTGAACTGCTGTCCTTTTCCAGCACCACTAATCCACAAAATTATTTCCACAGGAAGAAAGACACTTCTCTGGATCAGAAACTCCAGAGAATGGTGGTGCCGCCTTCCCCTTCAATTTGTCAAAGGCCAGTTCTCACGCTGGTACTTAATGGGCTGTTAAAGATGAGATGGGCACAAGGGATGCCAGCCTGTCAGCAGACTCAGTAGTGAATTATTCCAGAAACAGTGTGTCATAAGGTGTTGTGGAAATTGGAATGACACATACTCTAGGGGTGGGCTAGATAATTAGATCATAGAATCCTGACAGTGTGGAAAGAGGTCCTTTAGCACAACAATTCCACACTGACCCTCCGAAGAGTAACCCACCCAGACCCATTTCCTGGGACTGATACTCTACATTTCCCCCTTACTAAGGCACCTAATCTACACACTCTGAAAACTATGGGCAATTTAGCTTGGTCAATTCACCTAGCCTGCACTTCTTTAGTGCTGTGGGAGGAAACCAGAGTACCTGGGGGGGGGGGAACCCACACAGACACAGAGAGAATGGGCAGATAGTCACTCAGGGCTGGAATCGAACTTGGGTCCCTCGTACTGTGAGGTAGCAGTGCTAACCTCTAAGCTACTGTGTCACCCATGGTGTAATAAGGTGTATTTGATAAGATAATACAAGAAAAATCTGACACATCTCGGGTTAAGCCAAAAAAAATTCAGTCCTCTGTGAAGGCATTGTTTTCGAAGGAAGGATGACTCTTTCTGCATGACAGAAGCATAAACACATATCAAACCTGAATCAGGGTACCTCCTGGATTATTGGCAGGATCAACTACACTGTTAAAATGTAAGCTTCCCCCTTCTTTCTGCATTTCACTTTGAGAAAGGAGAGCTGGAGGGAAATGTACAATTCCATCAACAACCATATTCATAACCAAATTATGATTTTAAATCTTGAGTGTCTGAGAGTCAGTCACTGTGTACCCAATAACTGATTAATGAAAAGCTTGTTCTGTATGTGTGACATCTGGATTTACGTGGGAGCCTTAGGCTTGCATTGAACTAAGCGTGCCTGTACAATCCATAGGTCTCTCCAGCTCCACATGCTTCAGTGACTGGAATTAAAATATGAAGTGGGCTGAGAGGTTCCTTACAGAGAAATTGCACTTGCTGTTCATAGTTCATATAGAGAGTTGAAAGGTTTGCATGGTTCACACAATTGCACAGTATTAACTCCTGGATGCTGGATAAGCCTGTTGAATGAAAAAAACTCAGCACTCTCAAGCTACATCCTAATATGTCCATGAGAGATATGATGAACCGCAGTGCTCTTGTAAGCAATACTTCAATAACTTGATTTCTGTAGCTGCATACTGCTGATTTTCCTGTGTGACTGTCACCATCTAGGGCAACCGACAGTTACTTCTATCAGTTTATAAATGAGCAACTGAGGGTCCTGTGATGCAGTGGTAGTGTCCCTCAGTCTGGGTTCAAGTCTCATCAGCCCAGAGCTGCATCTGAACAAGTTAATTATCAATTTTTGTTTTAACAAATTGACACCTGCTCCAACATTTTGGAACCAGGATGAGTACAGTTTCACTTCCTCACCAACATTCTCGAATTGTGAGATACTGTCCTTCAAATAAGAATTGTTGTTTTTAATAATGTTCAAATTGACAATGATGCAAGATTTGAGAAATCTTGGGTCTTGATTTTAACTCTGGACAAACATGTAGGTTTGAAAGTAGTTAAAATCATACATATTTTACAATTATTGTTCTTGCACTGTAGCAACATTGGCTCACAGTGTGTTAAATGCCTGTAAGGGTGCTATATATGGAGAGGAATTGTTCCCCAGTAGGTGACAGTAGGCAATTCAAAATATTATGCTGTAGGATAGATGTGATGGAACACTGAAGTGTTTCCGAATTGCAGTAAATTAAAACACATAAAGTATTTTAAGGAAGTTCATAAAATCTTTAATTTTCCAAAAGCTTTTCTTAGCAATATCATCATTAATTTGTTGTTTTTTCACAGTAATGCAAATGATGATAATACTGCAATTTCTAAAAAATGAACCAATCCATCAGAAATTTGATGAAGTTGCTATGGACGATGAGATTGAAGGCAATATAGGAAAAATCATGACTTTGGGACCATGTTAATTGGATAATAGCAGTCTGTTTGTAAATTATATTTGTTTTCAATAAAGGAATTAATATAAACAATGCTGTGGCGTTCAGAGGAAGTTTTCCTCATATCCATAGCCATCTCATAAAATTTACAGATACTGTAAAAAAATTTCCAACTTGGGCACAATCAGAAATCTGGATCCAAATGGGGTTCAAAATTGCATCATTGTCCAACATAAAGCTACCATTTAAGTTTCCCCTCAAATTCGTTTGTATTTTATAGAAAGTAAAACTCCTCATGGATCATAGCCAGCATTTTAAAACAAATTTTAGTATTAAACATTTTCCTTGATAAGTTTATGCTTTTGATACTAAAATTGAAAATAGGTTTATCAAAAATTCAACATATTAAAATGGTGCCTAATCCTCTAATTGTGAAGAAAACTGTTTTGAATAACTAAAAATAGCTTTAAAATAAAATAAAGAACCACTGTTGCATAGTAGTTGGCTTGTTTAGTAAGTTAAAATGTATTTAAAACCTTTGATGTATGACGATTGATGTCTATGTACTGTAGAAACGTTTCACCATAAAAGTCCCCTCAAACAGTTGCAAACAATACTTTTAGTGGAGGAAACAAAAACTGAAAGAACTGCTTATGCTGGTAATCAGAAACAAAATCAGAAATTGCTGGAAAAACTCATTAGGTCTGGCAACATCTGTGGAAAGAAATCAGAGTTAACCTTTGGGGTCCAGTGGTCCTTCCTCAGAACAGCTCCTCAGAACAGCATTTAGTGGAGAATTGGAATCAATGACTAATTCAGTTTTGGGGCATAGTTACCTTTGTGCACAGGATAGCTCAAAGCAAAACTGTTTCTGAAATAAGTGTAAAAGATTGCAAAGGACTCAGTTTGCATTGCATGTACTGTGCAGAAGGGGAGAGTCAATCTTTTGTGCTGGGTTAAGCAATTTTGAGTGAATTGAACAGGAAACACTTGTGGAAACTCCAGACCACGATGCTAAATTTTCACCCTCTGTCCATCCTCTTTCATCTTGTGACCAATTCTCGAACAACCTTTCAGGGTACTTTTTTCAAAAAAAACTCTGAAAGCTGCAAAATAATTCTGAACACGATAATAAATATTAATTTTGTTTCCCCCAAACAGCGTATTTGTTGTCTCCCCTGCTTTGTGATACAAAGCCACAGGTGGATATCCAGCATGTTATGAAATCCTCTTTAAGTATTTCCATGTCTGCAGGTTTTCAAGAGTAATTGAGTCCTTCCAAACACTGATACCCCAGGGTTGAAATTTTCTTTTTCTTGAGTCTAAATGTAGATGCAGTCCCAAAAGTGGGCCAGGTCTGGAAAATGAGATTAGAATACTTAGGTAGTTGTTTTTGACCAGCATGGATGTAATGGGCTGAATGGCTTCTGTCTGTACTGTAGACCTCTATGACTCTGTGACTGTTACACATTCTCATCTCTTTTCTGGGCAGGTTTTGAAATAAGAAAAAAGTACCACTAATCCCGGAAATATACTTTGTTAGTTATACAAAAAATACATTGTTCATATGCAAAAGACCCATATTACAAAAGTTGGTGACAAGTTGTAGGAGGATAGATAGAAGAAATTGAACATAGTGGTCTGGACTTTCCACAAGGTATGGTAATGTTTTGTGCTAAGTACGATAATTATATCAAAAGTCAAGACATTGCAAGTATTACTAAGGATAGGCAATAAGTGTTGGCAAAACAGTGACACCCACGTCCTATGAGTGAATAAATTTTAAAATGCAGTAATTATTTAAAAATCTATCAGTTGTTTCACTGGCAAAGGATTATTCCGTTGTATTGTATTGTTTTGTCTTCATTAAACAGATTCTGAACTTAATAGTCATGAAATATGGAACAGCATTTACAGTCAATTCTGGTAGAATGCGGTAGATCCATTCTCGTGCAGTCCTGTCTTAAAAGAAAATCGTGTAATAGCAGCACCATTTAAACTAATGGGGCCAGAACTGTGTTATAATTAATACACGCTTTAGAACTTCATGCTTTAGAAACAGTGCCCCCAATTTGTCAATCATGTTATACAAATTTTGCGTTAACAAAGTGCATGTTGTAGCAGAATGACCTGTACTATAGGTTCAGAGCCACGTTCGCAGAAGCACACCTCTTCATGCCATTAAACCTGAAAAGATTTCCTAATTAGTCTCCTCCATGCTTGTTGTCTTAATAATGATGGCAGTGAAATCTCAAAATGGAGGCAGAGAGGTGTAGACATAACTATGACAGAGGGCCCTTGGACTGGAGGGGAAATCGTTCCGATTGAACTCTGGGGCCATAGGAGTGGATCTGGCAGCACACGCCTCCTATTTGAGGGACATTGATTTGGCAAAAGCTGCCTCCACTGAGCCTGTCCTAATTGCACAACCAGCAAAATGCATGCAAGGCAACAAAATCATTCGTAATTGGGGTCCTAGTCATGATGTTGCTCCCAGAAATCCTCTCATGATTGTACATCAGAATTGTCTTCATTCCTTAGCATTGGTGTATGTTTATTCCAACACTAAATTTTCCTTGAGACTATGTCCCTGAAATTATGCTGTCAGGATGCTCACGTTGTGGTATGGTTAGTGCAATTGAGTACGCATCAATTGTGTAGATCAGATTACCATCAGCAGACAGGTTTCGATCCCAACTTGGCTGCGGTAGATTCAGGGCGTAACTGTGGTAAACCTTTGCCATCAGCCAGCAAATAATGGCTGAAGCCCTGCATTTAGAATTGAAGAAGGAGGTGCTGCTATATTGAATGTTTATCAGATATCTATGTAATCCTCTCTTAACTTCTTAAGTGAACATCAAGACCTCTTTCAAATTCACAGGTGTCAGCTAAAGCAAGAGAGAGGAACTTCACATGAATCCATGAAGTATTAATACATAGATGGACCGTGGGGTAAGTTTGTGTCTTAACAAGTAAAAATAAATCCTTGTGTTTAATGAACAGAAATGGATCAGTCAAAGTTTCCGCCAGAATCTTGTTTACAATAAACAGTAGAATTGAGTACGTGACATCAGTCAGAGATAGAGCAGAATTCAGAAATATATCAAATGGCCTGCAGTGGCAAGGAAATTTTTACCAGATGCACCACCATCTTGGCTATTGGTATGTTTCATCTTTTATATAAAATATTTTATATCTTCAGATAGTTTGCCTCTTCAAGTTGCTTATTAGCATGCATCAAAATAACTGAGGTTAAAGACAGTTGGAAAACAATCTACTTTCTCAGATGTGATGCACCAGTGTTGGACTTAGATGTTTCTACTGATTAGCAACTTGTACATTTTGAAAGAAATCCAAATGGTTCATTGAAGTTTTAAGTCTGAATATATTTTCTTGCTTCTCTTCAGAGAGCACTTAAGATTTAGAGTGGTTTGGAGGAGATCTGAGGGAATTTGTTTTCATCCAGATGATGGTAGAAATATGGAGCATGCTGCCTGAGAAAGTGGTGGAGGCAGGTACTCTTGCAATATTTAAGAACATTCTGGAAAATGCCAGTGCATAGGCTATAGACAAGTGCAGGTAAATAGTACTGGTGTAAATTGGAGGGCCAAAAGGGCTAGTTTCTAAAATGTATGATTCTATGAAAATAATACCCACATTTAATATAGAAATGGCTGGAAAAGCTCAGCAAATCTGGAAGCATCTTTGGAGAGAAATCAGAGTTAACGTTTCGGCTCAAGTGACCCTTCCCCTTCTCCAAATATTTTTCTAGCTGCCATCAGTTCTGAGGAAGAGTCACCTAACCCGAAACATTAACTCTGATTTCTCTGTGAGCTTTTCCAGCAATTTTGATTTTTGTCTGATTTACAGCATCTGCAGTTCTTTTTGTTTTTACCCACATTAACTTTATACAACAGGCCTACCATATACTGCAAAATGTATTTACATTTTTTTTTCGTAAAGGTCGAGTGTGTTAAAATGTTCCACCACTCTTGTGCCTCTAGATGGTGCTAAATGTCTAGTTACGTACACAAAGGTTTTGGTGCTGTCCTGAAATTGGATGGTCTGTACTTAAAAGTATGGTGGTGTTCATTGTGAGATATAACATTAAGGAAACAATATGGGAAGTAAGAAAAGTTAAATTAGTAACTGGAAGTAACAAGTGCTTTGTTGTCTATATTGTTACAGACCGCTGAAGAGCATAGAGTCATTGAGTCATAGAGATGTACAGCATGGAAACAGACCCTTCGGTCCAACCCATCCATGCCAACCAGATATCCCAACCCAATCTAGTTCCACATGCCAGGACTGATCCACATCCCTCCAAACCCTTCATATTCATATACCCATCCAGATGCCTTTTAAATGTTGCAATTGTACCAGCCTCCACCACTTCCTCTTGCAGCTCATTCCATCCTAGTACCACCCTCTGCGTGAAAAAGTTGCCCCTTTGGTCTCTTTTATATCTTTCCCCTCCCACCCTAAACCTATACCCTCTAGTTCTGGACACCCCCATCCCAGGGACAAGACTTTGCCTATTTATCCTATCCATGCCCCTTATGGTTTTATAAACTCCTATAAGGTCACCCCTCAGCCTCCGATGCTCCAAGGAAAACAGCCCCAGCCTGTTCAACCTCGCCCTTTAGCTCAAATCCTCAAACCCTGGCAATATCCTTGTAAATCTTTTCTGAACCCTTTCAAGTTTCACAACATCTCTCCGACAGGAAGGAGATCAGAATTGTGCACAATATTCCAAAAGTGGCCTAACCAATGTTGTGGTTACAGCCTACAGCCGCAACATCTGTAAAATAATTTGATTAATTAATTATTATGTGCACAGAAGTTTTGAATTTATACCACTCCTTTGTTTTCATTGCTGGTTTCATAAGACTAAATGGAAAAATGCACAAAAGTCTAAAATCTGCTCCAGCACTGCCCTTATTTAGTGTTGACTGCTCCCAACCCATTTTTAGCTCCCAGCTTACAGAGCAAAGTACACCCATTCTCGGCTCTAGTCAATTACACACTTGAAGCAAGTTTAATTTTCTATTCTTTCACAGGATTTGGGTGTAACACAAGCGTTACTTGCCCATCCTTAAATGTTTCTGAGAGGATCGTGGTGAGCCACCCTCTTGATCTGCTGCTGTATGAAAGCTAATGATTTGGCAATGACACTGTAAAAAAGATTTCCTATATTCTTGATCCTCACAGAATCTACACTTGGACATGCCAGAAAGCAGAGTAAGGGGAGAGGAGGGGAGGAGAAATATATAATCTCTTATCTCATCCTTTTTGAACTACCTACATAACTATTATACCTTCTCCTGTCTTCTTTCTTAGCTCCTATCCACAGGAGTGCTTTTCCCTCCCTCTTGTTTCCGGAGTGATTGCAAAAGTGAGGGATTTGTCTTATGAGGGGAGATTGAGCAGTTTAGGCATACACTGACTGGAACTTAGAAGCCTGGGAGGAGATTTAATTGAGCTATGTAAGATACAAAAGAAGATTGACAAAGCAGATGTGGGGTAATCCAGAACAAGAGATCATAACTTGAGGATAAAGGGTAGTACATTTAAAACAGAGATGAGGAGAGATTACTTCTTTCAAAGGGTCATGAATCTGTGAAATTCAGTTCCCCTGAGTGCACTGAGATATTGATTTAAGGAGGAGACATATTTTTAATTAGTAATGAGGTAAATGATTCTGGACAGTCGGCAGGGTTGGGGAGTTGTGGCCGAGATGAGATTGGATGAAATGGAAGAGCAGCCCAAGGGGCAAATAGATGACTCTTTCTAGGAATTAGTTTTTAAGGAGTGAGCAAGGTGAGGACCCCGTGACAGGCGGTCAGCATCACGTAGAGAGGGTAGCAGTCAAAGCTGGAAAACAACATGAGGTCAGACTGGTTTGAGGGACGGGAAACAGCACGAGGTGGGAATCTGCATTGGGAACTGCCTCCTGCAGTTAGTCCTTATTTCAGAAGAGGAAGAAACTGATTGGTGAACGCTGGTAAGTGTTCATACTGTTCTAATTGTGAGAAATTGTTTCTAAAATTGTGATTGCAGGCCAGCTCAGCCAAGGCTTGGGTCCCTGGCAATCTATTGAGCCACTGTGTTGCTCTGTTTGATTCAATCTGTTGTCTCAATAAGAATTTAGGTTTGATTTTTGGAATTTGATTTTTCAGGTAGAGGCAGGTGGATTTTTATTTCAGTTCTATGATGGTACCTTTACTTTGAAAAGTTCAGAATCCAAAGTTATAATTTCCAAGAATATATATGATTCAGTTCACTGACTAATAGCATACCTATGATATTAATTGATGGAATGTTTAAATTGCTGAGTTTTATGAAAACAGACCAGAAGCCATTAGTTTAGTTTTTAGTTGAGAAGAATCAAGGGTTAAGTTCACAATTCTCTTAGCAAAAGAATCAGGAATTCAATTCAGGGCCACATATATCCTAACAGAACAGTTTTAGTTTCTAAAGTCTCCAGGCTGTGAGAGTTAGTATAAAACTGTTCAAGTGGTCAGAACTGGAAAGAGGTTTTGTCTAGTAGACTTAAAATGTAGTTCAGTCGAGCAGAAATGAAAAGGAGTCATAAAACGTTCTTAGCGCTCATGGAAGGAAAATTGGACAGAGTTGGCTAAGTGAGATATTAATACATGAATATGTTTCAGTGACTAACCACCACAGTAACTGACTCCAAAAAGTAACATTACCAAGCTTCATTATCACATTTCACTCTGTCATCTGACATGTCCAGTATTCCCATTGCTTGGGCTCAAAATTCAATTGATTCCAAATGATCAATGTGTGAGAGATTTAAGATTGCAACTTAGTGATTGGTTCAACATTTTCAGTGTGATACGATATGTACACTGTATCCAAGGTCGATCCTTGGCTCATTGAGTGTGGCCATTATAGGATGTGGATGTATTTAATTAGTCAATCCCATTTGTTTTCCAAACTTATGTTGATTCTAAATCCTTTGTAATTCTCTGTTTTAAAGACCAAGTTCTTCCAAAGTGCGACTCCAGAATGTGAAATAATGATAAAATAATAAAACAGATGCAGATACATTTTGGTAAGCTGTCAGCCTCCTTTCAGAATCACCCAATCTTCTATCCATTCTTCTTGAGTCTTATTATCCAACATTAGGAATATAATAAAAAAACAGAAAGATGATGAGAAAAGGAAAACACTAGCAATTAATATTTTAAAATTGAACAAATTTTAAAACCTCTCAGAAATTGCATTGGAATAGAACTAAGTGGAATACACATTCAGTGCATAATAAGTTGAATGAGTTCCTTCTGTATTGAAAACATCTGAAATTCTCAGCTTGTGTCCATTTCTAACCACATTGTCTAAAATATGAATAACAGATTTCATTTTAAGAAGAATCACAGAATCAGAAAATGGAATCATGCAGTACAGATGAGACTCTTCAATCCATCAAGTCCACTGACAAAAAGCTACTCGAAATCTCCACTAGCCCCACTTTCCAGCACTTGGCCCACATCCTTGAATGTTATGACATTCCAAGTTCTCACCCAAGTAATTTCTAAAGGCTGTGAGGTTTCCTGCCTCAACTACACTTTTAGACAGCGCATTTCAGATTTGTCCCACCTTCTAAGTAATAAAGAATCCAGAAAATCCCTCCTGCTTTTCACCTTACAAGTATGTCTCCCTTGTTGTTGTCCCTTCAACTAAAATGAACAGCTGCTTCCAATCAGTCTATGCCCTTCATAACCTTATACCCCTCAATCAGGACCCCTCTTAGCCCTCTCGCTCTGAAGAAAACAACACGAGCTCATCTTACCTTTCTTCATACCTAAACTGCTGCATCCCAGACAATATACTGGTGAATCTCCTTTGCACTCCCTCCAGTCTAATCACTTCATTTCTGTAATGCAGTGAGCTGAACTGCACACAGTACTCCAGTTGTGGCATAACCAAAGTTACAGTTCCAAAATAACCTCCATATTCTTATAATCTGTGCCATGACTGAGAAAGAGTGCGGTGCTGGAAAAGCACAACAGGTCAGGCAGCATCTGAGGAGCAGGAGAATTGACGTTTTGGGTTTAAGCCCTTCATCAGAAATGCTGCTTGTGGGCTGAGGGCTAAGAGATTAATGGAAGGGGTTGAGGTTGGGGGAAGGTAGCTGAGAAAGTGATAGGTGGATGAAGGTGAGGGAGAAGGTGATAGGTCAGGGGGGGAGTGATGGATGGGTCCGGAGGGCAGTGCTGAGTTGGAGGCTTGGGACTGGGATAATGTGGGGGGAGGGGAAATGAGGAAGGACGGTGTTGAGGTAGGAAGAGAAGAGTTCGATGGGACAGGCACAGGGGGCAGTCAGGTTTGTGAATCTTAGGAAGAAGGTAGAATCAGGCAGTGCGGGGTACATGGAAAATGTGGTTGAACGCTGTGGATGGGAGATCCCCAGAGGTGATGAGATTGTGGATGGTCTAGGAGATGATGGTTTGGTGTTGGGAGGTGAGGTTGTGATCAAGGGGGCAGTAGGAGGAGGTATCTGCGTGTTAGCACCTGGCTTCAGCGGTGTAGAGGTCAGTGTGCCACACTACTATTGCGCCCGCCTTTGTCTGCGGGTTTGATGGTGAGGTTGGTGTTGGAGCAGTGGGAGTGGAGGGCTGCGCATTGTGAAGGCGGGAGATTGGAATGGGTGAGTCAGTTGGACAGGTTGAGGCAGTCGAACTCATAGCGGCAGTTTGGAATGAAGAGATCAAGGGCGGATAGCAGGCCAGCACGGGGTGTCCAGGTGGATGGGGTGTGTTGGAGGTGGGAGAAGGGGTCCTCGGTGGGTGGGCGGGAGTCTTGGTTAAAAGAATAGACAGGGAGGCAGAGGTGGCGGAAGAAACATTCAAGATTGCAGCGTGTGTTGGACTCATTAATCTGGGACTGTAGAGGGATAAAGGTGAGACCTTTACTGAGGACTAAACATCTGTCCTCAGTGAAGGGGAGATCTGAGGGAATGATGAAGACATGGCAGGGATGGGAGCTAGGACCTGGAGTGGGGCTGGAGTTCACCAAATGGACCTCACCATCTGAGATATATTTCCCTCCCTACCCCTAACAGTGTTCCGAAAAGGCCATTCCCTCTGTGACTCCCTCATCAGGTCCACACCCCCTACCAGCCCACACCCTACTCCTGGCAACTTCCCCTGCCACCTCAAGATGTGTAAAGCCTGTGCCCACACCACTCCCTTCACCTTGTCCAAGGGTTTCAGAAATTTACCTGTACCTCTACCAATGTCATCTACTGCATCCATTGCACCCGGTGTGATCTTCTTTACATCGGGGGGACAGGATGTCTTCTTGTGGATCATTTCAGAGGACATCTCTGGGACACCTGCATCCACAAACCCCACCACCCCATCAAGGACATACAGGTCCTGGGCCTCCTTCACTGCTAAACCATTACCACCTGATGCCTGGAGCAGGAACGCCTCATATTCTGCCTTGGGACCCTGCAACCACACGAGATAAATGTGGATTTCAACAACTTCCTCATTTCTCCTCCCCCCATATTATTCCAGTCCCAAGCCTCCAACTCGACAATGCCTCTGGACCTGTCCATCACTGCCTCGTCTGACCTATCATCTTCTGCCTTACCTTCATCCACCTAGCACTTTCCCAGCTACCTTCCCCCAACACCAACTCCCTCCCATTTATCTCTCAGCCCCGACCCACAAGCCTCATTCCGGATAAAGGGCTTATGCCCGAAACGTTGATTCTCCTGCTCCTCAGATGCTGCCTGACCTGCTGCGCTTTTCCAGCATCACACTCTCAACTCTGATCTCCAACATCTGCAGTCCTCACTTTCTCCCACGACTGAGAAAGGTCAATGACCCTTATGCCTTTGTAACCAGCCTATTCACCTATCATATCACCTTCAGGGGTTTGTAGACAAGCACACTGAGGTCCCAATTTTCTTCTGAATTTGCCAGTGTCCTGCTGTTCATTACTCCCTTGTCTTATTCCTTCTTCTTCAAACTTGAGTGTTAGAATTCCATCTGCCACTAATCTGCCCATTTGATCAATCCGTCAATACCATCGTCTAACCCAAGACGTTTTTCCTCATTGTCTGATCAATCTTTGTGTCATCAGTAAATTTACTTATCATCACCCAAATAATCTCTTTTATATTGTTTATCAATAAGGGACCCAGCACTAAACCCTGTGGTACACCACTGGACACCAGCTTCCAGTCACGCCAACAGCCTTTTACCACCGCTCTGTCTCTACCACTACGCCAATTTTGGATTCAACTTGCCAAGTTGTCTTGGAATGTCATGTGCTTTTAACTTATTTAACAGTCTCCCTTATGAAATCTTGTCAAACGTTTTGGTAAAATCCATATAAACTATATCAATTACACTACCCTCATTTACTCACCTGGTCACCTCCTCAAAACATTCAGTCAGATTTGTTAGGCATGACCTCCCTCTGACAAAGCCATGTAAACTATCTCTGATCAAACCTTGCTTCTCCAACTGGAAATTCATTCCTTCCTTCAGAATTTTCTCAAATAGTTTCTCTCCCACTGATATGAGTCTGACTGATCAGTTATTCCTTGCTTTATCTTTACCATTCTTTTTCAAAATCACATGAACTGTCTTCCTGGCCCTTTGGCCCCAGAGGAATTAAAAGTTTGGTTCATCCCTTTTCTCCCACAGCAGCCCAGAATGCAACATATAAAAGAATTAATAGCCACCATTTGGAAAAGAGTGGTTGGATTGAACAGAGTCAGCATGGGTTCATGAAAGGGTAGTTATGCTTGACAAATCTGTTAGAATCCTGGAGGATGTAACTGGTACAGTTGATGAAGGAGATCCAGTCGATATGTTTATTTGGACTTACAGAAGGCTTTCAACAAAGTTTCCCATAAGAGATTAGTGTGCAAAATTAAAGCACATAGGATTGGGCATAGTGTATGAGATGGCTAGAAATGTGATTGGCAGAAAGGAAACAAAGAGTAGGAATAAATGGGTCTCTTTACAAGGAGCAAGTTGGGTCTAGTGGTGTACTGCAGGGATCAGTGCTAGGACCTCAGCCATTCAGAAGATATATGAATGAATTGGATACGAGAACTAAAATGTAACATATCCAGATGTGAAGTTGACACAAAGCTGGGTAGGAAAGTTAGCTGTGAGGAGAAGGCAGTGTGATTTGGTTAAGCTTAGAGAATAGGTAAATGCATGGCAGATGAACTATAATGCGGATAAATGTGAGGTTATCCACCTTGGTAACAAAAACAGGAAGGCAGATTATTATCTGAATGGCTAGAAATTGAAAGAGCTAAATGTACAACAAGATCTGGTTGTCCTCGTACATCATTTGCTGAAGATAGGTGCGCATCTGGAGCAGGCAGTTAAGAAGGCAAACTGTAAGTTGACCTTCACAGCACGAAGATTCAAATACAAGAGCAGGGATTCTTGCTGCAATTGTACAGCACCTTGGTGAGACCACATTTGGAACATTGTATGCATTTTTGGTTTTCTTACCTGAGGAAGGATGTTCTTGTTAAAAAGGGAGTGCAGCAAAGGCTTACCAGACTGATTCCAGGGATGGTGGGTCTGTGTAAGAGGAGACGAGGTTTTAGTTCAGATTATATTCATTGTGGTTCAGAAGAAAACTATAAAATTCCAACAGGACCAGACAAGCAAGATGCAGGAAGAATGTTCCTGCTGGTGGGTAAGTCCACAACCAGAGGTCACAGTGTAAGGATACAGGGTTAAATCATTTAGGACTGAGATTGGGATAAATTTGTGCACCCAGAGAGAGTGGTGAGCCTGTGGAATTCACTACAACAGAAAATATTTGAGGCCAAAACATTGTATGATTTCAGGAAGGAGTTGATATAGTGCTTGAGGTTAGAGGAATCAGAGGAAAACTGCAGGGACAAGAGACTGAGTTGGATGAACAGACATGATCATAACGACTTACGGAGTAGGCTCAAAGGGCCAAATGGCCTACTCCTGCTCCTTTTTTCTCTGTTTCTATGTATCACATCCACACCCGGGGATTTGTTCACTAAACCTGTCAAAACATCCAATACTTCCTCACTCCCTGTGCCAAACTGCTTGCGACATTCACCTGAGCACAATAGAAAGGTATTAACCAACAGGAAAATTCTGCCCAACATCTTTGAATCCCTCCACAAACTATGTTCCCAAGACATTGATTCTATTGCTGTCCCTAGTCCCTGTCCGAGGTTGAATTAGAAGCTGAATCACACTGGTGTGTTATTTGTCTGTGACTTGCCTTTCAACCATGGCCACTTCAGGGCTCCTCCAATTTTCAAATGACTCGTCCCCTATCCTAGCAATATTTGGATCCTAATGTTGTATGGGAAGATTTTCTGATTTGTTTATCTAATATTTGTTTCTTTGTCGTAGTGTTCAAACTTTCTGTCTCTACAGCTTTGATTCTCAGACTCACTTAGAAAAACAGATCCACTTACTGGCAGATAGATTTCCTGGGTCCACTCTGTCCCTAGGCCATGTTTGCAGAAGTGGGATGGATGGACCCAAGATAGTACCAGCTCTCAAACAACAGGTAGCTGACACAGCCTTTTAAATACAAACTGAGACCAATTAAGAGAGGCCAAATGAAAAATTCAGGTTCCCCCAGGGGGGGACAAGAATTTGTTGTTAGATTGTATGGTTGCGACTGGTGCTTCAGGCATGCCAAGAGGCCCTCCCTTCCTACTACAGCTGCAGCAGGCCTCTTTGTTTCCCTCACTGGAGCAAATGGCATTTTTCTTCTGGGTTTCATAACATTGCTTATTTCAAAGCATTCATCTTATGGCAATATTAGTTTTAATGACAATACATTCCCAAAGCTTATCCCTGATGGAAACTACCTGATATAGCAACTTCACCTCATGTGAAGGAATGGCCTAGAAATTCAATTGTAGCTATGCAGTTGGAAATACTGGATTCAGTGCCTGCATCGGAATGATGGGTTTAGGAGCCTTACATTTCATTCCAGTGAGCTGCAGAGAGTAGGAGGCAGCTTACGTGCTAAAACAGGGTTGAAGATGGGCGGGTTACAATGCTAGCGTCAGATAAAGCAGGTATTCCATGTCCAGGTTTCTAGCGCTAATGTGTATGCACCACATTGAAGCTAACCTGTTTAAAAAGATAACTAAAAAAAGCATCACATGCGAGATTGTTGGAATGTGGAATGCATCGTCTTGAGGCCATAAATGCAAAGACCAGCTGACACCTGCGGACAGTTTGGGCGTTCTCCTTTGATTTACAATGCTTAAGTTTAGCATCCATATAATGTCAATGCTATTTCCATGCCAGTCCTAAACTTACAATGTAAGTGTAAAGTTAGTTGCATTATTAGGAGGTACTGGGTATGATCCTCCCACATTTCATGCGTTCTTTGAGAGTAATGTGTCATTAGGTACTCGTGTAAGTGAAAGGGTGTGTCTCAGTTTCTTTCTGGTCCACATCCTTTGGCCATGTGACAACCTCTTTCATTTTATACCTTGGATTCATAAATTCAAGTTTCAGTCCAAAAATGGAGCCCTATTTAATTGGATCACGAATATCATTTTTACAACTCTTGGATTAAATAAATCGATTTCGCCTTCTGTTCTATGAGGTCAGTGTTGTCATAAATGAACCAAGAAAGAAACTAGTCATTACATGAAACTATTGTGATTTCAGCAACCAAATTAGAACTAATTAGGCTAATTAATTGAAACTAATTTGACCAAATTAAACCTCGTAGGGGTCAGTATATGACCATTAGGAAGCTCTGGGCATAATGGAAATGAGGCAGGTACAATAATGGCCACGTGATCCGTTTAGGCACCTTATAGTTAACAGGATTCAATGTTAGTTCCTCAACTTCAAAGAATGACCTCTGTCCTCTATTTTTCTTACATTCCTCAAAATTTCCATGTCTTATTTGTCTGTTGATAGCTTTGCTGTCAGCAGAGCAGACTAAGTTTCTCCTTTCCCCAGACTCATTTTCTCCTTTTAACAATTACACCGATTTCACATACCTGTACCTTCACTCCTGTACCACCATTATCACTTCCTGTGTCTTTTGCTCTGGGTACACTCACCATCTGTTCCACTCGCTCCTCCTCCCACTTTGTCAATGGCATAGAAGATATTATTTACCAGCTCCTTTCATTTCCAAAGAAGAGTCATATTGTACTTGAAATATTAACACTGTTTTTCTCTCCACAGGAGCTGTCAGACTTGCTTAGCTTCTCCAGTACTTCGATACATGTGATATGCTTAAGCGGTTTTTCACAGAATATGGGATTGTTAGACCTCACAGCCTGTCACGTCAGAACCAAAACAATAAAGATGAAAATGACTCCCTTTGATTAAAGACCAGGACCTGGCACATCAATGTCCTAGCTGACATTACAGTGACTGAACATATCACTGGAATCCACTGTGTGTTCTCAGGCTCTTTAATATTGATTAAAATTGAATGAGATAAGTATCCAAAAAGGAAAATGGAAAAGCAAAGGAAAGGTTTCAAACAAAACGGCCAAAGAACAAATGTTAACAATGGGGTGATGGGCTGAATCACTAACACTGTTTAATTTCCATGGTTCTGCAATCCTCCAAAGCAGTCCCTGTATGGGTTGTTTTTTCAGGCATTAATTCTTTTCTGTGTCTATGCACTCATTAGAAATAAACAATACAATCATGGATCAATGAGCCAAACTACATATGCATTACATTTTATTTTCCTCATTTTATGTTATCAAGAAGTAATGCAAACTACAAAGTCTACAATTATAGAGATCAAGGAAATACCTGATACTTCAACACAAAGCAAGCATATCAACTTCAGTTAATGATCATAAACCCAATTAAAAGATCCCCTGAATATAAAAGTATGGTTATCAACATGACTGTCCTAGTAAGAATCATTTTATATGAAATACAATAAAATTAATTCAGCTGGCCTGCAAACAGCTGTGATTTTCTTCCAGAAAGTAATGATGCTTCTTTCTATAATGTTGGATATCTGGTCATAGAGTCATAGAGATGTACAGCATGGAAACAGACCCTTCGGTCCAACCCGTCCATGCTGACCAGATATCCCAACCCAATCTAGTCCCACCTGCCAGTACCCGGCCCATATCCCTCCAAACCCTTGCTATTCATATACCCATCCAAATGCCTCTTAAATGTTGCAGTTGTACCAGCCTCCACCACATCCTCTGGCAGCTCACTCCATACACGTACCACCCTCTGCTTGAAACAGTTGCCCCTTAGGTCTCTTTTATATCTTTCCCCTCTCACCCTAAACCTATGCCCTCTAGTTCTGGACTCCCCAAACCCAGGGAAAAGAATTTGCCTATTTATCCTATCCATGCCCCTCATAATTTTGTATAACTCTATAAGGTCACCCCTCAGCCTCCGATGCTCCAGGGAAAACAGCCCCAGCCTGTTCAGCCTCTCCCTGTATCTCAGATCCTCTAACGCTGGCAACATCCTTGTAAATCTTTTCTGAACCCTTTCAAGTTTCACAACATCTTTCTGGTAGGAAGGAGACCAGAATTGCACGCAATATTCCAACAGTG
>NC_057740.1:20233142-20279363 GCF_004010195.1 Chiloscyllium plagiosum | reverse complement strand
CTTCCACTTATCGCATTCCCAACCCCCCTCCCCCAAGTCCCTCCTCCCTACCATTTATCTTAGCCTGCTTGGCATACCCTCATCATTCCTGAAGAAGGGCTTATGCCTGAAACGTCGATTCTCCTGCTCCTTGGATGCTGCCTGACCTGCTGCACTTTTCCAGCAACACATTTTTCAGCTATAAAATATTGACGGTCAATAAGAGTTACAGTGACATTGATTCATATTTATGTTCTCCTTAATTCTCAGAAGAATGCAAACTTGTATGATTATTTTCATTTTATGCTTCTTAGGTCAAAACAAAATGAATGCATCATGTTTATTTGTTAATAACCTGGATAGAATGTTGGAAATGTATGCAGAAGACATAATTATTACATTTAATGTACCAAATGGCAACACTTGACAACCTGATCATTTAGAGATGAACTTCAACCTCAGATGGGAAACCCCATCTCAGATGGCCTCCCTGCTTGAGAGTCTTCAGAGCAGAATATCTCAACTGATTGTTGTAGCCAGTCCTCATTTACTTTCTGAACAGCCTACAACATTTGCCCAAATTAGCTTGGTGTTTAGCTGGTTCAGGTTTTCAGGTTTGGGATTTTAATGTGATTAATTGTAACTAACTGCTTCTTTCCATTTTTGCCACTTGTTAATATTAGTATAGTCCATGGTGGGAAGCAAGGCTATTGTCCAGGTGAGAAAGATTCCTCACAGCAGAGGTCTGGACTTTATCTCAATGCACTGAGGAGCACTTCTGCTCCTCATGACTACACTCTAAAAGATTTTGGTTTACCTCAGAAAGGCTCCTTTCTGCCAGGTTTCACTAAGTGGATTACCATCTCACTGTGTATCCAATTAATACGCATGAATATTAAAGCATCTCAATTAACATGCATCAATGAGACTCTTTACAGATGCTGCCAGACCTGCGGAGTGTTTACCGCAACTTCTGATTTTATTTCTGATTTACAGTATTCGTAGTTCTTTCAGTTTTTATTCATTGAAACCTGTACCGGAATCAGGAGATCAGGCAGTCATTATAGTATTCCCAGTCTCTGCTTTGCAGTAACAGCCTTGACATTGATGCATCTGCTCCAGTTAATTTAATCTCCTAGTCATACTAGATTCTTTTATATTGATTGAGAAGTTACAAAATTGCTCTATATTATTACAGTACAATCTATTTTGCAACTTGCTGAAGGTATTCTGAAAGACAGCTACAGAACAAGAAAAGTTGACCTCAGGTGAATAAAGTCAGTTTTTATATATGTTAACCATGCTAAAAATATAAATATCAATATTTCCATTCATATCAATGTTTTTAATTAGAATGTAAATGACATTTTAGCACAAGAGCACTGGGAGAAGGAAGTAGGACTATTTATGATTGAGCTTACTTGACTCTTTTGTTTACCATAGGGATTATTCTAATCTCTTGTTTTTTTTATAACTTTAAACATCCAAATTAATTTAATGTCTCTGGCTTCCAGGCACTGTCAATCATGTTTTCACAATTTTTTAATATGAATGTTTTTGTTGGTTTTCTTTTTAACCAGTTCATGTACAATGTAGCAGATTATGTGAAATATTATGTGAAACAGATTCATTTCTATCAGGGCTTAGTTTAAGTAGCTGAATTCTGAATGTCAAAAAAGTTCAGTTACCATAACATTTTTAAAATTATCATTTTTAGAAAAATGACTTGATTTTTGAATTCTCACCCAATTTCATAACAATATTCGCGTGCATTTAGATTTGGGACAATTAAAGATTTAAGCTTACCATCAGTGCTATTTGTGTTCCAACTTCTACATTCAAAGGTCTGCAGCTCTGTCCTAGATTAGCATGGCCTATGTCAAAGCATCCACATTACAGTTGTTTTATGAGTGCAACAGAGATGCAGTAACCAAGAGGAAGTGCTGGTGAAAACGACATTGTATGAATGCATTTCAAATGTCCCAGCAACTTTCAGGTACCCAATTCTGGGGAAACATGCAGTGGCTGTGTATACAGGATTCAGTCCCTGCAAGTGAATGCTGAGGCCAGAGATAACACTGCTATTGGGCCTGGGGTTTTCTCTCCATAATGCAGCAAGCTGGAGAGAACTTGAAGCAGTTCACCTGACATGTTGTTGAGGATGTACTAACCATGACATTAACTTATAATAAAGAGGCTGCATGCCAAAATTCCTTGGGTTTCAACGCATCAAATTGGAGCTGAACTAGTTAAAAGCAAATCTAACATAAGAACATCATCTATATAAAGGGCATTGGGACATTTCATGCTTTGTTCAGAGGCCATGGACACAAGTCTCAGCTAATACCAGGTGTTGCCTGAATCTCCGCTTCACTATCACCTCAATGCTGTCATCTAAATGCACCATAGCATGACCAGCAAGTTAATACATAGTGTGTTAGAAAAGACAAGTTAATCAAGCTCTGGGAAGCATAAAAGAAATTTCCAAATAGTAACATTTGCTAAAAAAAAAACCAATTAAACACAAATTTGATTTGAGATTGTGTTTACTCTCAGTTTCAGTTTGGTCATTTTAAGGACGAAACGTTCCTTTCAGGAGTGAGGGCTGACATCTTCAATTCCGCGCCACCCATCCCTCCCCCCAACCCCCAATCACCATCCCAATGTAAAGTTAAGTACAGGCAGTTCCCAGGTTACATTCTGGAGTTTGCTCACAAATGATTTATACACAAGTCAGAAGACAATACAATACAACATTCTTAAGTACTGGAAATATTTGTCTGTTGTGCCTTTAAAATTGTACCCCTGTATGGGATTGTGTTTGTAAGTACGAGCATTCGTAAGTCGAATGTTTGTAAACTGGGGACCCCCTGTAAAATCACCATAGTTCCAGAGGACCACAGGGCTGAATTCTCATTAAAGAGACGATTGGTTACAGTTTAACCTGAGGGTCACCACTCCTCTGGTGAGGGGAGAGGTTCAGAAGGCAGCACCTTCGTGATTACCATCCCACTGCAATGGGCTGCCAGATCAGGTGGTTAATTGAACTGAAGTGCAGAATGAGTGGCTTCTTAGTATATTTGATGCCTTGGCAGTGAAGTCCAATCACAGGCTGATGGGACTGGGAGCAGAAGAGTGTCATTGGAGGCCCGAGCTGTGTAAGTTGCTTTCTCATTGTCTCTTTTAAGTTCTATTCTTGTCCTTGCATGAAAATTGAGGTTCAATAGACTTCCTGTATCCTATCATTAGATAGTGAGCATGCCTTCTTTCAACATACCAGTCAATTCAGCAAATAGCAATGTCCAGTTACCGCCTTGTGCCTTTGCAAATGATGCAAGTATTTTGCGAATCAAGAACATAGTTTAACATTCAAGGAAAAGTCTTGTTTAATTTACTTCTCAAGCAAGTTCAGACTTTATAAACGTTGTTTGCAGTATGTACAAGAGGAATTCATTTCAAGATTTGAACAAAGGCAAAATATTTTGGATGCTGAAATACGAAACAAACAGAGAGTGCTGCAGAAACTCAGCCATTCTGGCAACATCTGTGCAAAGAGACACAGAGTTCATGTCTCTAATCTAGCACAATGCTTCTTCAGCATTCCAGTTAAGTTTGCTTTCTCTCCACTGATGATGCTAGACCTGCTGAGTTTCTTCAGCTGTTTCTGTTTTTATTACAAGTGTAAAATGTTGTTACTAGAAGTACTTTGAATGGATGAGTCATATCCTGTGACAGCAGGATCGCATAGTTGAAGTCATGAGTGGGCCAGGCAGGCTGCCAGTTTATTATCCTGATGCAGCAATTTTCAAATAGGTTAAGGATGCATTCATAATCAGCATGCAAGCTCCAGCTTATGCCAAATTATTCTGCAAAAGGTGAGAAGAGAACTTTGGAACCTTCCCTCCTATTTTGTTCACATACTCTCCCCACAATTCAACAGAAATGAATCAGTTAAAGTTATCTCTGAAACCTACTTCAAGCCAAATAATACCACCATTCCCATGACAGCAAATAAAGTGAGAGAAGAAGTTATTGTGCTATCAAATGGCACACGGCAGCTCACAAATATACATCAGCTGCAAAACAACAGTTTATTTGTGGTGAAGTAACTATCGTACTTGACAATAATTTGAAGTAAATTTACTGCTTGCTGCAATTATATCGGGCCTTGACGAGACCACACCAGGAGTATGGTTTGTAGTTTTGGTTTACTTATCTGTGGAAGGATGTTCTGGCAATGAAGGAAGTACTGTAAATATTTACTAGACTGCTTCCTGAGATGGCAGCACTGGCATATGAAGAAAGACCAGATCAGGAAGAGCTATACTCACTGGAAGGGAGTCAGTTTACTTAGATGCTTGGTTTTGGTTGCAAACTAGTGCCAACAGTGAGGGTCAATTCCAACACTGGCCAAGGTTACCATGAAGAACCCTCTTTCTCAATCTAGGAGACAGAAAGGACTGTAGTTGCTAGAAGCCAAAGTCAATAGAGATGAAGCAGGAAGAGCACAGCAGGTCAGATAGCTTCCGAGGAGCAGGGAAGTCAATGTTTTGGGCCGAAGCGTTGAATTTCCTGCTCCTTGGATGCTGTCAGACCTGCTGTGCTCTTCAAGCTTCACTCTCTTTTTCAATCTTTCCCCTTGCCTGAGGTGTGGTGACTCTCAGGTTAAACCAGCACCAGTTGTCTCTCTAATGAGCAAGCAGCCTTGTGGTCTGATAAGATGATGGTGATTTTATTCACTGGAGTTTAGAATGACAAAGGAGGAGTCTCTGGAAACCTATAAAATTCTAACAGTGAAAACGCAGGACGTATGTTTCCGATGACTGGGAACTCGAGAACCATGGGTCACAATCTAAGGATAATGGATAGGCCATTTTTAAGGACTGAAATAAAGAGAAATTCCTTCACTCAGAATAGAGATGCTGCAGAATTCTCTGCCACAGAAAGCAGTTGTAGCCAAATAGCATTCTTCAGGCTCAGCAGCCATAACCATATTAAATGAGGGACAAAGGCAAAGCACTAAATGTCTTACCGCTGTTCATGTTTTCTATGATTTTAAAACATTCTAGACTAATAAATAGTAAATAGCAGATTTTAACATTTGGTTGACTGAAAAACTATACAGTTACTGGAGACTGTAACCATTAAGACTCCAATATCTCACTTAAATAAAATTGTCCAAAGTTCCATATAGCTCACAGATTCTGAACATAATAAAATCCTGGAACTGCAACAATAACAGTGTTGAAAGATGAAAGAATAACGTTCTAGAACACCTTAGCTCCAATAAAACAGTTTAAAACTAAATAAAAGCAAAATACTGCTGGTCCAAAAGATATAAAATACTAGATTTCCAGGAAAGGAAAGAGAGGTAGGCAGTTTGTGCAGGAGTCTTCTGGCTGTAACAGGCTGCTCCTTTTTTGAGGTATTTTAGATGTTGGAGGTGATTTCCTCAAATTCCAGGAGCAGCAATCACTATTTTATATGCTGTTGCATTGTTTTGGAACTTTGGAGAAAAAAATCAAAACAACAGCATGTTTAAAAGGAAGAGGAACAGACAAAGGAAGCACATGGCGGGGTCAGTGCATGAGAAAGAAAGAGAGAAAGAAACCCACACTGCGAACTGACACAGCAGTGAACCTGCACAGTTACTGCCTTTGCTGTTTGAATTCATGTATCGCTGGACATTGGAGTGCGTCTGGGGAAATTAACAATCAGTGAAATTCACAACTAATCTTGGAGGAACCTGTTTGGGAGAGGTCACAGCACCGAAACAAATAACTGAATATTTTAAGCGTGGCCTTATAGTAAGTCTGCAGTAGTGAGTAGAGTGGGTTCTTTCTTGATTATATGTTTTATTGAGATAAGTCTCTTGATTAAACTTAAAAATCTAAGTCATAAGTATTAATTTAACCTGGAGCAGTGTTTGTAGAGGAATAGGATGGTGCTATTTTCTGGGTCTGTAGATTGAAAGAAGCAAAAATGGCCTTTAGTAAAGTGATATACTCTTCTTATTGGATGTGGGAATTTAGGGAGAGTTTACGTGTTACTGAGGATTACATCTGCAATAAATGCCATTAGTTGCAAATCCTAACAGATCGAATGGAGTGGGTGGAGAGACAGTTAAAGGCAATGAGGAATTTACAAGAGCAAGGGGATGTGATAGATGGCAGTTATAGGAAGGGGAATAGTTGCAGATATTGTCACAGAGATGGGTTAACTCCAGGAAAGGAAAGAGAGGTAGGCAGTTTGTGCAGGAGTCTTCTGTGGCTATCCCCATTTCAAACCAGTATGCTGTTTTGGAAAATGTAGGGGTGATGGATTCTCAGGGGAATGTAGCATGAATATCTGTTTTGGAAAATGTAGGGGGTGATGGATTCTCAGGGGAATGTAGCATGAACAACCATGTTTCTGGTATTGAGACTGGGTCTATTGCAATGAGGGGTATGTTATATTCCAAGAAATCGATTGTGTTATGGGATTCTGTCGTCAGAGGGCAGACAGACGTTTCTGTGGCCAGCAGTGAAAAATCAGAAAGGTGTGCTGCTTCTCTGGTGACAGGATCAAGGATGTCTCAGAGAGGGTGCAGAATGTTCTCACGGGGAGAGGGGCCAGCAGGAGGTAATTAGATTAGATTACTTACAGTGTGAAAACAGGCCCTTCGGCCCAACAAGTCCACACCGACCCGCCGAAGTGCAACCCACCCAGACCCATTCCCCTACATTTACCCCTGCACCTAACACTATGGACAATTTAGCATGGCCAATTCACCTGACCTGCACATTTTTGGACTGTGGGGTGAAACCGGAGCACCCGGAGGAAACCCACGCAAACACGGGGAGAATGTGCAAACTCCACACAGTCAGTCGCCTGAGGCGGGAATTGAACTCGGGTCTCTGGCGCTGTGAAGCAACAGTGCTAACCACTGTGCCACCGTGCCGCCCACAAATTGTACACATTGGAACCAATGACATAGGAAGGGAAAAGGTTGAGATTCTGAAGGGAGATTACAAAGAGTTAGGCAGGAATTTAAAAAGTAGGTCCTCAAGAGTAGTATTATCTGGATTACTCTCAGTGCTACAAGCTAGTGAGGGCTGAAACAGGAGGATAGAGCAGATGAATGCATGGCTGAGGATCTCGTAAATGGGAGAAGGATTCACAGTTTTGGATCATTGGAATCTCTTTTGAGGTAGCAGTGACCTGTACAAGAAGGACGGATTGCACCTAAATTTGCTAGAACTGCTCAGGAGGATTTAAACTAGTGAGGTTGGGGGATGGGACCCAGGGAGATAGTGAGGAAAGAGATCAATTTGAGACTGGTACAGTTGAGAACAAAGGCAAGTCAAACTGTCAGGGCAGACAGGAACAAAGCAGAGACCAAGATAGGACTGGTAAATTAAACTGCATTTATTTCACTGCAAGAGGCCTAACAGAGAAGGCAGATGAACTCAGGGCATGGTTAGGAACATGGGACTGGGATATCATAGCAATTACAGAGACTTGGCTCAGGGATAGTCAGGACTGGTAGCTTAATGTTCCAAGATACAAATGCTACAGGAAGGGCAGAAAGGGAGGCAAGAGAGGAGAGGGAGTAGCGTTTTTGATAAGGAATAGCATTACAGCTGTACTGAGGGAGAATATTCCCGGAAATCCATCCAGGGAAGTTATTTGGGTGGAACTGAGAAACAAGAAAGGGGTGATCACTTTATTGGGATTGTATTCTAGACCCCCTAATAGTCAGAGGGAAATTGAGAAGCAAATTTGGAAGACGATATCAGTTATCTGTAAGAATAATAGGTTGGTTTTGGTAGGGGATTTTAACTTTCCAAACATAGACTGGGACTGCCATGATGTTAACGGTTTATATGGAGAGAAATTTGTTAATTGTGTACAAGAAAATTTTCTGATTCAGTATGTGGATATACCAACGAGAGAAGGTGCAAAACTTGATCTACTCTTGGGAAATAAGGCAGGGCAGGTGACTGAGGTGTCAGTGGGAGAGCACTTTGGGGCCAGTGACCATAATTCTACTAGTTTTAAAATGGTGATGGAAAAGGATAGACCAGATCTAAAAGCTGAAGTTCTAAGTTGGAGAAAGGCCTATTTTGACAGTATTAGGCAAGAACTTTCAAAAGCTGATTGGGGTTAGGTTTTCACAGCTAAATTGACGGCTGGAAAATGGGAAGCCTTCAAAACTGAGATAACATGACTCCAGAGACAGTATATTCATGGTAGGTATAGGGAATGCTGGGTGACTAAAGAAATTGAGGGTTTGATTAAGAAAAAGAAGGAAGCATATGTCAGGTATAGACAGGTTAGATTGAGTGAATCCTTAGAAGAGTATAAAGACAGTAGGAGTATAGATTAGATTACTTATAGTGTGGAAACAGGCCCTTCGGTCCAACAAGTCCACACTGATCCTCCAAAGAGCAACCCACCCCGCTACACTACAGGCAATTTAGCATGGCCAATTTACCTAACCTGCACATTTTTTGGACTGTGGGAGGAAACTGGAGAACCTGGAGGAAACCCACGCAGACACAGGGAGAATGTGCAAACTCCACACAGACAGGTGCCCGAGGCAGGAATTGAACCCTGGTCTCTGGCACTGTGAGGCAGCAGTGCTAATGTCTGTGCCACCGTGCCACCCACAATACTTAAGAGAGAAATCAGGAGGGCAAAAAGGGGACATGAGATAGCTTTGGCAAATAGAGTTAAGGAGAATCCAAAGGGTTTTTACAAATACATTAAGGACAAAGGGGTAACTAGGGAGAGAATAAGGCCCCTCAAAGATCAGCAAGGCGGCCTTTGTGTGGAACTGCAGGAGATGGGGGAGATATTAAACGAGTATATTACATCAGTATTTACTGTGGAAAAGGACATGGAAGATATAGAATGTAGGGAAATGGATGGTGACATCTTGAAAAATGTCCATATTAAAGAGGAAGAAGTGCTGGGTGTCTTGGAACACATAAAAATGAATAAATCCCCAGGACCTGATCAGGTGTACACTAGAACTCTGAGGGATGCTAGGGAAGTGATTGCTGAGCCCCTTGCACAGTCACATGTGAGGTGCCAGAAGACTGGAGTTTGGCTAGTGTGGTTCCACTGTTTAAGGATGTTGCCAGGGTTGGAGGATTTGAGCTATAGGGAGAGGTTGAATAGGCTGGGGCTGTTTTTCCTGGAGCGTCAAAGGCTGTGGGGTGATCTTATAGAGGATTATAAAATCATGAGGGGCATGGATAGGATAAATAGACAAAGTCTCTTTCCTAGGGTGGGGCAGTCCAGAACTAGAGGGCATAGGTTTAGGGTGAGAGGAGAATGATATAAAAGAGACCTAAGGGGCAGCATTTTCACACAGAGGGTGGTATATGTATGGAATGAGCTGCCAGAGGAAGTGGTGGAGGCTAGTACAATTGCAACATTTAGAAGGTATCTGGATATTTATATGAATAGGGATGTTTGGAGGGATATGGGCCGGGGGTTGGCAGGTGGAACTAGATTGGGTTGGGATATCTGGTCGGCATGGACAAGTTGGTCTGAAGGGTCTGTTCCCGTGCTGTACATTTCTATGACTCTTTGACTCTAAATTAAGGGAAGGATAATTCAATGGGTTGTGTTGCTCCTCATCAGCCTTTCCTTTCTGTACTTCACCCAGGCAATGTATTGAGACAGTAAAGTTGAAAATATGTGCCACTTGATCAATAAAACCCCTATTTAACTTTTATTTCTTATGAGCATTGATTCCTCTCAACACATATTTCTTCTACAGAAGTTCAGATTGCCTTTTTTTACCAGGCTTTCGCAGCCTGCTCATTTGAGACTGTCTTCTATTATTGGCACTATATAAGTGCAAGCGTTATGAACTTCCCTCTAAGTGCAGTCAATTACTTGCAACTAAAAAAAATTAAGAGTTTAAATCATCAATATTTGCGCAATAAGTTAAATTTTACTGTGTAATTTATGGTTTTAATTAAAATCATTAGTCAACTATCTGATGCATATACAATTTTCAGATATCATATGTATATACTGTTTATTCTTATTACCTTCTTTGACAAGATTTGACCAGAGCTTTTCTTGTTCCTATTTCTAAGGAAATATATTATCTACAGTTGAAAATAAAGAAACAAATAGAAGGTATTCATTGTAACGCACTAAAAAGCTATCAAGATTCATTAAAAAAACAGCTTCTGAGGTACTATATTATTATCAATTAGTTAAAGCTGCCACTGGATTTGATCGTATTAAAAACACTTAAATAATATTGCTGCTTTATGATTTTTCACGTGTTCCTTCGATGCATGAGAATCAGCCATACACTTATTATCTTATGAAAATCTATATAGAATAGCATTGAAGATTATAGATATGAGTCATTATGATATCCCTTTTGTGTAAAGATGCATAAGCCTGTGCCATATTTTCTAAGGATTTTGACCTGGGCTCCTGTCTCTATGGCAAGCAGGCCACATGGGTGTGTCTCCAGACAGAATTTGCATGAGATTAAACGCAGGTAAATTTTATAGGAGATCATGTCTGCCTTTCAAACCTACTCTTTTTCACATTGAATTGAAGGATATAATTTAAAAAAAACATAATAGCATTTGTTTTGCAATTTGGGGTGACCAGAAGCATCTATTGTTTTTTTTGTGGGATCCTTTTTGGTGTCTATAAATATGCAGGTGGATGGGAAAACCATGTTCCTAGCAGATCTCAAGGAAAGGAATTCGTGGAATGTCAATGAGATAGTTTTTCAGAACAGCTTGTGGTAGAGCCCACGAGGGAACAAGAAATTCTGGGAGAAAGTGTGGACTGCAGATACTGGAGATCAGAGTCAAAGAGTGTGGTGCCCGCAAGGCATAGCAGCTCAGGCGGCATTCAAGGAGCAAGAGAGTCAATGTTTCGAGCATAAGCCCTTCCTGATGAAGATCTTACACTTGAAACGTCGATTCACCTGCTTCTGGGATGCTGCCTGACTAACTGTGCTTTTCCAGCACCAGTAATTCTGGACCTAATAATGTGTAATGAGGGAGACTCAATTAGGGAGCTGAAGGTGAAAAATCTCCTGGTGAGCAGTGACCAAAAGTTGATAGAATTCACTCTGCAGTTTGAGAAAGAGAAGCTGAATCAGGTGCAATGGTATTACAATTACTAAAGGTAACCACAAAGACATGAGGGAGGAGCTGGCCTGAGTTTTTTGAAAGAGAAGTCTAGAAGAGAAGACAGTGGAGCAGCAATTGTAGGAATTCCATGGGATAATTTAAGAAGCACAGCAGAAATTTATCCAAAAGAAGAAGATGCATACTAAGGGAAGAGTGAGGCAACTGTGGCTGGCAAGGGAAGTCAGGGGCAGCAAAATATCAAAAGAGGATTGGAAAGCCTTGAAAACCAGCAGAAGATATTGAATGAAAGCAATTGTGGGGAGAAGATGAAATATGAGAGTAAGTTAGCAAGTAATATAAAAGTAGATTGCAAAAATATTTTACATATCCACAAGTACAAGAGAGGCAAGAGTGGACATTGGACTGCTAGAAAATTAGGCTGGACAAGTAGTAATGGGAAACAAAGAAACAGTGGAGGAGGTGAATAGTTAGTTTGCTTCAGTGGAAGACCCCTGCAACATATCAGAACTTCAAGAGAATCAGGGGAGGGGTGGGTGTAGTGCCCATTAATAAAAAAAAGATGCTGTGCAAGCTGAAAGGTCTGTAGGTGGATAAATGACACAGACCAGATAGACTACACCCCAGAGTTCTGAAACAGCTGAGGAGATTGTAGAGGCATTGATGGTAATTTTCCAGGAATCACTGGACTCAGGGAAGGTCACAGATGACTGGAGGTGGACAATGTAACACCCTGCTCAAGAAGGGAGGAAGGCAGAGGACATGAAAATATAGGCCCGTTAGCCTGACTTCCATCATTGGTATGATTTTAGAGCCTGTTATTAAGGATGAGATTGCAGAATACGTGAGAGTGCATGTTAAAATAGGGCAGAATCAGTACTGCTTCATGAAGGGAGGTTATGCCCAACAAATCTGTTGGAATTCTTTGAAGAGGTAATAAACAAGTTAGACAAAGGACAACCAGTGGATGTAATCTATTTGGATTGCCAGGAGGCCTTTGACAAGGTGCCACACAGGAGGCTGCTAGATATGGTAAGAGCCCATGGTGTTAGGGGTAAGGTACAGGCATGGATAGAGGATTGGCTGACAGCCAAATGGCAGAGACTAGGTGTAAAGGGGTCTTTTTCATGATAGTGTCCGGTGACTAGCGAAGTTCCACAGGGGTCAGTTTTGGGACCAAGCAATTAACGTTATACATTAAAGATCTGGACACAGGAACCGAGGGCAATGTTGCTAGGTTTGCAGATGATATGAAGATAGATAGAGGACATGTAGTTTTGAGGGAGTCGGGAGTCTGCGGAAAGACTTGGACATGCTGGGAAAGTGGGCAAATAAGTGGCATAATGTGACAATGTGTGGGTTATGCACTTTGTTGGAAAGAATAGGGTTGTAGACTATTTTCTAATTGTGGAAAGGCTTTGGAAATCTGATGTGCAAAAGATTTGGGAGCCCTAGTTCAGGATTCTGTTAAGGTTAACATGCAGGTCAGTTGGTAGTTAGGAAAGCAAATGCAATGTTGGCACTCATTTCAAGACAGCTAAAACATTTGGTTCTGGTCAGATCACATTTGGAGTATTATGAGCAGTTTTCAATCCTTTATCTAAGAGATGATATGCTGGCATTGGAGGGGGACCAGAGGAGGTTTACAAGAATGGTCCCAAGATGAAGGATTGCCATATGAGGAGTGATTGAGAACTCTGGACCTATACTCGATAGAATTTAGAAAGATGAGAAGGGATCTGATTGAAACTTACAGGAGACTGAGAGCCCTGGATCAAGTGGGTATGGAAATGTTTCACTAGTAGGAAAGACTAGGATCTAGGGCGTAGCCTGAGAGTGAACAACACCTCTTTAGAACTGAGATAAGGAGGAATTTCTTCAGCCAGATGATTTGTGGAACTCATTGCCACAGACAGCAAGTCGTGGAGCGTATTTAAGACAAAGATAGATACGTTCTTGATGAGTAAGGGGATCGGGATAATGGGGGGAAGGCAAGAGAATAGAGTTGAGAAACATATTAGACATGATCAAATGGTAGAGCAGACTCTTTGGGCTGAATGGCCTCATTCTGCTCCCTGCATAAAGTCATGTGACAGATTTGGAATTGAAGGATGTCATAAGGGTAGGGTAGTTAATAAGGCACATTTACTAAAATGAGTGAGAAATCTCACTGAGTCCTGCCACAACACACACTGAACCAAAAGTAATTAAGATGTAACCACTTGTGTTGAGCACAGGAGAATGGGCTGGTTGGAATTTGGAGGTTTGGTCATGGACCTGGGGAGTGGGCATTTGAGGTTTCGATGGGGGTTGAGCTGCCTAGGTCAGATCAAGGCCTGGGGGTGAGAGCACTGCAGGCATTGTTTGAAGGCGAGCTCATTACAAATTTATTACAAGCTCAAAGACGCTTGTTTTAGTCAAAAGAAAATGTACGTTTGCTTGGGTGGATGGATTAAAGTCTTTAAACATTGTTTCCTGCCAACTTCTATTTTAACTAAGACAGGAAGATGGGTGGATAAGCACAACACTCTCATCAGGTAACTATACAATGAGGCTGTGACCTTCAATGTCATTCAGTTTTCTTTAAGAGGACCTGTTCCAAGGCTGGGGAAACACAACAACTGCATAGAGGGGAGGACTTCATGGATCTGAATGGACCTGTTTGATTTCCTGACCTAAACTCATCATTTTTTTTTTGTTTTAAATGTTCCTTTTCAAGTGTACGATGAACAGCTTTTATTCCATCCCAATTTTAGCTCTGTCATAGCAACTATTTAATTTGATGAGATGGCTTCTCAAGCCATTTACTGCTGCCAACAATAGCCTGACAATTATCTTCAATTGTAATTACATTTCATCCTGGTATGCTTAACTATCTATTACCTTCTTAATTTTGATACTCAAGTGAAAATTAATGCTGTTCATTTATTCACCAAAAGGTTTTGAAGGGTATACAAAAGCCAAAATTTTAATATAAAGCTAAACAACAAGTCATCTTTCACCTATTGAAGCATATGGTGTGGAATGGAATTTAAATTGAAGTGTAAGATGAATGAGCAAAAAATTCAGGATGGTTGTATAATCAAGGTGGGGTGAGAACAAAAGACTCAACTTTAAGGAAATTCTAGATGGTTCTATGAATGGAAAATGATAGCCATTTCCTTTGTATAAAAACTTAATAGTTCATCAAGATTTTAATAATAACCGTAATCCTAAGATACCAGTAGTCACCACAAAAGAGGATGTATTTGGCTCAAATACAGAGGTTTCAGTGAACAGGAACAAAATCAATAGAATCTCATCAGAAACAATAACAAGACATTAGTAGTTGTCAGGACAATTGTCATTTACAAAGCATTACTGTGTTCACATTTTCCTAAGGCAAGCCCTAATGGCAAATTATACCATTTGGACTCTTGACGCAAAAGTGTTGCTGGTTGGGAGTGTGTGGAATGCAGGTGTGGAGGTCAGCAGGTTATAACATCTTTAATGAATTCTGCTCAAATCTTAACATGGGCTCCCTGGAGGCTAATACCTATGCTTATATTTTGTACACTTAACTAGCAGCCCACATCAGAGGAGTTAGTGTACCAACAGTAAATGCCTTCCTATGCTGGAAATGAAGCTAGTGAGTGCTGTTATACTTTTGAATATTATCATATTATTTCAAAGAACAAGAAAATGAGCAAGCATGCATTGCAGAGATTTTAATTAGAATAGGGACCATTCAATCTTACATGACCTTACACATGTTGTGCTTCCTATATTCTCAGTTTAATTTCCAGTTTATCTTAAAATTAGGAAATATGTAATCACTCAGTATTGAACAGAATTTGTGTTAGTAATTTGGTTTCTTCTTACAGATTTCTGTATCTGTGAAAAAGTTCTTCCCTTCTTCCTCTGATAAAGTACAAAATCCTGATGGCGTCTCTTTCTCACATTTAATGCCATGAAACTGTATTGAATACAATATTAACCCAAATGAGCAGCTAAGTTCACATTCATGGGACACAGCCAAGTTGTAAAGTCAGTACAGCTAAATAAATTTGTATGCGCACATTGATAACGGAATTACATTTTTTAAGCATTTATTAGTTAAATTAACAGGCAGCATGCATTTTCAGAATTTAATATTAGTTGTCTTAGTACAAGATCTATTAATTTCTTTATTAATATAAATTATCGATGATACAAAATATTGAAGAAAAATAATATATTCTTCTGATTAGTTTGATCATTATTTATTTCAGTTGTCTTGCATGAAATAAACATATTTTGAAGGACAATGTGAAAAAGAATGAGGCAAAGGTGGCACAGTGGCTCAGTGGTTAGCACTGCTGCCTCACAGCAGCAGGGTTCCAGGTTTGATTCCAGCCTTGGGCAACTGTCTGTGTGGAGTTTGCACATTCTCCCCTTGTCTGTGTGGGTTTCCTTTGGGTACTCTGGTTTCTTCCCACAGTCCAAAGATGTGCAGGTCAGGTGAACTGGCCATGCTAAATTGCCTGTAGTGTTAGGTGCATTAGTCAGAGGGGGCTGGGTGGGTTACTCTTCAGAGGGTTGGTGTGGACTTGTTGGGCCAAAGGGCCTGTTTCCACATTGTATGGAATCTAATCTAATACCCTTTACAGAAATACTTGAGCTTTTTATGAGAACAAGCAAAAACAATGATAAAGACAACTTCATTTATTATTTTTTCTATAGGAAGTATTTTAAATTACAAATACAGCAAAATAAAACACTTTTAGTAGATTTAAAGCACTGTTGTATATTTAAATTTAATTTTGAATATTTATGCATCCATTTCCAAAGATTGGCTGCTGTTCCCCTATGTCTCATACATCGAATTGTCCAATTCTGGCTCAGAGACACATGACCTGTTTGTCACCACTGGTCCCACCTGGAGCTCCTCATTGTGGTGAGGGGCATCTCCCAGGGGTGAGGTGCAGTGACACTGCAGTAAACTGGTCCATGTGACTGCTCCAGACCAGGTTGTCCCTTGACTGCACCTCGTATAGCAATGTTTCTGTTTGAACCACCACCACCATTGCTGGCATTCATTTTTCCCTAGGTATGTAATTCCAGGCCAACATGGTATCTGCTGTTTTCAATACACGTCACCGTGAGGTCCCTGCCCGCCTGATAATCTGTCCTTCTTGATTTCTCTGCACCACCTCACTGGTGTCTTCAGGCTACTGTAAGTCAAATATGGTTCTCAGCTGGTGGTTGAACATGAAGGACACTGGCAAGTGCTGGGTCACTACGTATGACGTATTCCTAGATATGCTAAAGAACTTGTTGATTCACCAGCCTGGTGATCCTTGTGAGGAGGTCTTTAAGGCCTGCTTCAAGTTTTGCACAAATCTCTCCACCTGGTTGTTTGTCACAGGGTGATACGAAGCTGATCTCACATGTCTGACTCCATGATTTTCCAGGTATTGCTCAACCTCTTGTGGAACAAACTGTGAACTATTGTCACTCAACATTAGATTAGATTTTAGATTAGATTAGATTAGATTAGATTAGATTACAGTGTGGAAACAGGCCCTTCGGCCCAACAAGTCCACACCGACCCGCCGAAGCGAAACCCACCCATACCCCTACATTTACCCCTTACCTAACACTACGGGCAATTTAGTATGGCCAATCCACCTAACCTGCACATCTTTGGACTGTGGGAGGAAACCGGAGCACCCGGAGGAAACCCACGCAGTCACGGGGAGAACGTGCAAACTCCACACAGTCAGTCGCCTGAGTCGGGAATTGAACCCGGGTCTCTGGCGCTGCGAGGCAGCAGTGCTAACCACTGCGCCACCGTGCCGCCCACAACATGTCCAGGACCTGGCAAATATTTCATCCAGTCCGTCTATTGTTGCATCCACTGATACCAACTTCATGACCACCACATCAGGCCATTTGGGGTGGGTATCTGCAACCACAAGTACCATCAGTCCCTCTGCTGCTCCCATGAAATCAATGTGAATCTGCTGCCATGGTGATGGAAGCTATTGCCATGGGTGAAGGTCCAACAACGGCAGTGCCTTCCTTATTAATGTCCAGGATTTGCATGATCCTGTTTTAAATCTGGGAGACCCCATTTGGCCACCAGAAATAGCTTCTAGTGATTTCATTAATTTGCACCATGTTGTCACACCCTTGGTGCACTGGTTCCAGCACTTGCCCTCTTAACAGGGGAGAAATAACAACTTTCAATCCCCACAATAAACACCCATCTAATACAGACAACTCTCACCTCCTGGACAGGCAAAGGTGTAATTCTGAGCTGTTTCTGTGACAGGTCCTTCCTCTCAGGACTAAATCCACCACTAGGCTCAACACCAGGTCATTTTGGGTCAAAGGTAATGATGGCAGGTGATGGGGGGTTGTTGGAGGTTGAAGGGAGTTTAGAGTTGGCAAGAGCAGTATCAGGAGATGCTCGCTTCTTGACCTTAGGTTCATTATTCAAGGCACAAAGTGGAGGGCATTCTCCCCCCACCCCGGAACATCTCAGAGGTTTGCTTGTTGCACTCCTCGACCATGCTGTGCCAACATCTGTGGTGATGAAGTCCTTAATTGGTGACTTAAGGATCTCAATTGATGGCAAGGTTGGCAGTGCCATCCATGGGCCTTGCAGCCAAACTGAGTCAAGGTGGAGGTGGAAATGTGATGGGAATCCAATCTGCCAACCTCCTGCCTGATTGAAGGTCCGCCATTGGCGAGATACTAAATTCCACCCATGATTCCCCGTTTAACAGTTTGTAGATGAACAGGGTGCTACTGTTCAAAGTCTAGAATGAGTCAGGATGTTAGGCAGCTAATCCCAAACTGATATGGTTCTGTATTTCATCCTGGAACTCTTTGAAAACATGTTTTGAGTTATTGCTGGTCTGATAGGGATTATTGGATTAGACAGGCACTTCCTTCACTGAATGAGATTCATACTAAAAGCAAACAGGGGACTAGTTTAGAAAGTAACAGACACAACTTGAAGATGTCAGGGTAGCACAGTGGCTCAGCAGTTAGCACTGCTGCATCACACGATTCCAGCCTCAGGGGACTATCTGTGTAGAATTTTCTCATGTTCCCCATGTCTGTGTGGGTTTCCTCCTAGCTCTCCAGTTTTCTCCCACAGTTCAAGGATATGTAGGCAAATGGATTAGCCATATGAAATGTGGGGTTATAGGAATAGGGTAGGGTGGTGGTTCTGGGTGGGATACTCTTTGGAGGGTTGGTGTGGACTCAATGGGCTCAATGGCCTACTTCCACACTATAGGGATTCTATGAGCCTATGATGTCATTGATGCAACACCTTTCTCACCTGTTGCCTGAAAATAGGTAACTACTCCAGCTGGCACCATAGCATCTTTACATTGCAGAAAGAGGCCATTCAGCCCATACCAACCCTGCAAAGAGCATCCCACACAGACCCGCCCTCTCTTCCTGCATTTTCCATGGATAACCCCCCCCCAGCCTGCACATCCTTGGACACTATGGGACAAATTAGCATGGACAGTCTACCCAGCCTGCACATCTTCAGACTGTGAGAAGAAACTCACGCAAACAAAGGGAGAACATGCAAACTCCACACAGACAGACAGTCAGCCAAGGCTGGAATTGAACCCAGGTCCCTGGTACTGCAAGGCAGCAGTGCTCGCCACTCTGCCACCATAACTGCAGGAGCTTGTGTAAATTGGACCCAACTATTAAGACTAGGAAGGCTTACACAGCCTGATGTTTCCAGATTTTTTGCCCACTCCCCGGCTCCCCCACATCTTCTTGCCTTCTTGTTAATAGCAATGTTCAAAAGGTAGTCAGATATTCAAAGAAATGGGCAGGGGAAGGCCATTGGTTATTCGTACTAAACCAAGATGCCTCAGGTGCCTAAACTGTTAGTGGTGAACAATAGGCAGCGTATAATGGCAGTCTCTATGCTAACAAAGCCTGGTGTGTGAGGTAGGGGGCTAGGGCATGGGAGACTTCAACCCCTGAAATTCAGCCCCTCAATATCGAGTCTGGAGGGCTGCAGGGTCCCCAAGTGTAAAATGAGGCATTGTTCTTTCAGCTTGTGCTAAGCCTGAGACAGAGATGTTGGACAGGGAACAGGATGGTATGTTGAAGTGGCAGGTAACTGGAAGCTCAGGGTCTTTTTTGTGGGCAAAATATAGATGTTCTGCAAAGCAGTCACCCAGTCTATGCTTCATTTCCCCAATGTAGAGGAGCAAATGTAGTAGACTAGATTGTGTGAAGTGCAGGTAAAGTGTTGCTTCACCTGGAAGCTATGTTTGAGCCCTTGTATAGTGAGGAGGGACAAGTGGCTGCTGGGGGGTTACTCAGAGTGAAGGAGGAATGGACCAGGGTGTCCTAGAGTGAACAGTACCTGCGGAAAGTGGACAAGGGAGGGGAGTATGTGTCTGATGGTGGTATCTCACTGGAGATGGTGGAAATAGCGACTGATGATCTTCTGGATTTGGATGCCAGTGGGATGGTAGGTAAGGACAAGGGGAAACCTATCTCGGTTGCAGGAGGGAAGAGAGGGCACGAGGGTAGACGTGCGAGAGATGGGTCGGACCCAGTTGAGGGCTCTATCAACAACGGTGCTGGGGAATCCTCGGCTGAGGAATAAGGTGGACCTTTCAGACGCTCCCTTGTCAAAGTCGGCTTCATCAAAACACATGTGACTGAGACAGAGGAATTGGGAGAATGGAATGGAGTCTTTACAGAAAGCAGTGTGCAGGGTCGTATAGTGCAGGTAGCTGTGGGTTTATAGTGGATATTAGGGGCCAGTTTATCCCCAGAAATAGAAACACAAATGTTGAGGAAAGGAATGGGGGGAGTCAGAGATAGATCAAGTGAAAGGGAGGGTGGGTGGAAATTGGAAGCAAAATCGATGAACCTCTCCAATTCCGGATGAGAAAGGAAAGCAGCACCAATGGTATCGAGATATCGGAGAAAGAATTGTGGGTTGGGGTCTGGAATAGGACTGGAACAAAGAATGTTCTATATATCCCACAAAGAAACAGGCATAACTGGGGCCCACGCGGACACCTATAGCCAATCTTTGACCTGAAAAAAATGAGAGGAGTTAAAAGAGAAGTTAGGAGAAAGTGCGGATTGCAGATGCTGAAGATCAGAGTTGAGAGTGTGGTGCTGGAAAAGCACAGCAGGTCAGGCAGCATCAGAAGAGCAGGAGAATCGACATTTCGGGCAAAATCCCTTCATCAGGAATCCTCCCTTTCCTTCCTCAACATCAGTGTTTCATGGCCGGGGATAAACTGGCCACTAATATCCACTATAAACCCCCCGCCTCCCACAGCTTCCTGGAAAGAGTTGTTGAGGGTGAGGACAAGCTCGGCCAAGCGGAGGAGGGTGGTGGTGGATGGGGATGATTCAGGCCTTTGTTCCAGGAAGAAGCAGACAGCCCTGAGAACCATCCTGGTGAAGGATGGACACGTAGAGGGATGGCATGTCCATGGCAAAGAGAAGGTGGCTGGAACCTGCAAACTGGAAATTCCGAAACTGGTGGAAAAAGTCAGAGGAATTGCGGATGTAAGTGGGCATGGACTGGACTGGGAGGAAAGGACTGAGTCAAGGTAGATGAGTTCTGTGGGGCAGGAGCTGGCTGAAACAAAGGGTCTGGCCAGGCAAGCCTATATGTGAATTTTCAGAAGGAGGTAAAAGTGAGATGTGCCAGGCTGGGGGATGATCACCTTGGAGGCAATTGGGGGAGATTACCAGATGAAATGAGGTCAGTGACCATAGTTTGATACAATGACCTGATGTTCCATTGTGGGGTCATGGTCCAGATAGGAGGTGGCATCTGAGAGCTGGTATTCAGTCTCTGAAATGTAGAGGTCAGTACGCCAGACTACAACAGTGCCACCTTTATTAGCAAACTTAGTTGAAAGTCAGGATTGAATCTGAGAGCATGGAATGCAATCAGTTTGGAAGAAGACAGGTTGGATTCAGTGAGAGGGGGGCAGAGAAATTGAGACAATCAATGTCACATATTCAGCATCCTTGTTGCTCTGTTCATTTTTGTCTATTGTGGAAGACAGGAGACAATGTTTCAAATATTGACTTGGTCTGCCTTTGAAGAAAGTATAAATGACTCAGATAGCAGATGTGGTCACGGCTAAATAAATATTTAAAGGCAGGTGGGAGTCAACTTGTTTAAGCAGGGCCACACCTATATGGTGCAATTGCACCACTGAAACCAATGAGAGATCTTATTCAGTTTTGAATTTGTAACAACACACCAACCCAGTTGAGCAACTTCTACATGTTTAAACTCAGCAGCATTTGTATTTCTGTTGGACTAGATTATGTTGAAGACAACTTAAAATAGAAGAACAATTTTCCTTATTAAACAGTTAATAAGAAACTCTCTTAGTTGTTTTCAAATACTAAAGTAAACAAGAGAAAGATAGAACTTAAGTTCAGGGGTGAATTTTAGTGATTATGGGAACAAGTTGTCTGAAAAGTACAGATCTACAAATTCAGTTCAATAATTTTACTTTTAGGACAAATAAAATAAGTTAGTCTGATATCCGCACACATGCACAGAACAATACTATTTGTGACAGCATATATAAAAACAGTGCATTTGCTGAGCCAATTGCCATATATATCAGACATTCAAAAGCAAAATATTATGGATGCTGGAAATTTGAAACAAACACAGAGAATGCTGGTGAAACTTGATAAGTCTGGCAGCATTTGTGGAGAGGGACTTAGAGCTAATGAGTCGAGTCCAATATAACTCTTCTTCAGAATTCATCGATACACTTTATCCAGTCCGCTTATGATGGTGTAACCATCTATGAAATCTTCTTTTAGCATTTTTCTCTCCAAGGAGAACAGTCTCAAATTATTCAACAGACCCTCCTATAACTTCATAGAACAATGATAATCTATTTCTATACTCACTGGAGAAGGACGCTCCACAAATATCCCCATTGTCATTGGTGAAAGTGCTAAACACATTGTTACAAAAGATAAAGCTGAAACATTCACAGCAATCTTCAACCAGAGGTGTCAAGAGGATGATTCATCTCAGCATCCCCAAGTAGTCCCCAACATTACAGATATGAGTCTTCGGCCAATTTGATTCACTCCACATGATATCAAAAAACGGTTGGAGACACTGGATACCGGAAAGACTATGGGTCATGGCAACATTCTGGCAATAGAACTGAAATTGTGTGCTCCAGAACATGCTGCTCTCACAGCCAAGCTGTTCCAGTCCAGTTACAATACTTGCATGTGCCTGACAATGTGGAAAGTTGCTCAGATATGTCCTGTACATAAAAAGCAGGAAAACTCTGATCTGGCAAATTACTATCCCATCAGTTGATTCTTGATCATCAGTTCTCTCTCCGCAGATGCTGTCAGACTTATCAAACTTTACCAGCATTCTCTGTGCTCGTTTCAAATTTCCACCATCCACGGTATTTTGTTTTGGAATGTCTGATATATATGGCAATTGGCTCAGTAAATAGACTACCTTTATATGTGCAGTGACAAATAATCTTGGTTCTGTGCATTGGTGAGGATATCAAACTAACTCATTTTAGTTGTCCTAAAAGTAAAGTAATTGAACTGAATTTGTGTAGCCGTACACTTCACAGACATCACCATACTGACTTGGAAATATATCACCATTTCTTTATTGTCACTGGGTCAAAATCTTGGAATTCTCTCCCTTAGGGCATTGTGGGTACATGGACTACAAAAGTCGAAGAAGGCAGCTCACTGCCACCTTCTATACAGCAACTAGGGATGAACAGAGCAATAAATGCTGGCCAGTGAATGATGCTTACAATCCACGAGTGAATAAAAAAGATTTTTAAATAGTTGATGTGGCTTGATGGAATTGTTTTAATAAATAAAGCATCAAAACTTTAAAGTAAACAAGTATAGCAAATCTAATAAGTAAACATAATTCCTTTTGGTAGATCAATATTTGTGATTTTAAATACAGTTCCTTTCACCATAACCTCACAGTTGTAAAGCAATTTGATTTTTATTATTAAAGTGCGGGCGTTAGAAACTGAGACAAATAAAATATAATCGATCATAGCATAAACAATGACACACTATCTTGGATTAGCAATTAGATTATAAGAGAGTCTATTAGAAAAGAATACCACCACTTATTAAGACAGTTTTTTTAACCTCTGTAACATCACCTGATGCGACTCAACCTGCTTCGACTCATCTATTCCTGAAAACCTCATTCATGTTTATGTTAATTTTGTCATTTTTTAAATGAGAAACCTATAGGAGTTCTTAATCAACCTGTTGAGATGTATATGATATACCTCTGGAGCTGGTTGGACTTGAAGCCAAGCCTCTTGGCTCAAAGGGTAGACATAGAGATGGACAGAGTCTTAATTTCAGAGTAAAGGGTCATCTATTTCAGGCAGAAATTAGAAAGAATTTCTGAGACGAGTGAATCTGTGGAATTCTTCATCACAGAGTTCAGGTTGAATCATAAGCCTATTCAAGGCTGAGATAGGTAGATTTTTAATCAGTAAGGGAATCAAGATTTATGGGGATAATGTGGGAAAGTGGAATTGAGGTGGGTTACATTAGCCATGATCTAATTGAATAGCAGAGTGGACTCAATTGGAAAAATATCCTCCTTTATTTTATGGTCTTATGGTCTTAGAAAATCTTTGGAAGGAAATACTTGCAACTTTCATTTAGCTAATAAATTAATGGTAGGGCTTGGGTAGTGTTGTAGAACAAAGGGAGCTAGGGGTTCAGTTACATAATTCTTTGACGTTAGCATCACATATAGACAGGGTGGTTAAAAAGGCATTTGGCATGCTTGCTTTAATTGCTCCGTCCTTTGAATATAGGAGTTGGGAAGTCGTGTTAAGGTTGCACAGGACATTGGTGAGGCCTCTTCTGGAATACTATGCCCAGTTCTGGTCACCCAGTTATCGGAAGGGTATTATTGAGCTGGACAGGATTCAGAGGAAATTTACCAAGATGTTGCCAGGTATAGAAAACTTGAGTTATGAAGAAAGGCTGGATATAGTATGGGATTTTTCAGGAAGTTGGGAGACGACCTTAAAAAAGTTTGTAGAATAATGAGGGGTATAGATAGAGTTAATGGTAGTTATCTTTTCCCAAGGTTGGGCGATTTCATAACCAGGGGGCACTTTTTTTAAGGTGAGAGGAACAAGATTTTAAAAACACACGAGGGTCAAATGTTTGACATAGAGGTTGGTTTGTGCGTGGAATAAACTTCCTGAGGAAATGGTGCATGTGGGCACAATTACAATGTTTAAAAGATATTTGGATAAGTACATGATGAGGTAAGGTTTGGAGGGATATGGGCCTGGAGCAGGCAGGTGAGACCAATTTAGTTTGAGATTATGGTCGCCATGGACTGGTTGGATCAAAGGGTCTCTTTCCATGCTGTATGACTCTATGCCTCTAAAGTACCATTGTGCCACAACAACTCTATCCATGGACAACAGTCAACTCTGAGAAATTAGCACAGAAACAAAGGACAGAAATTGCTGGAAAGGCTCAGCAGCAACTGTAGACAGACCATAAGAGCATAGACCATAAGAAATAGGAGTGGAAATAAGGCCATTTGGCCCATTGAATCCACTCTGCCTTACAATCATGGCTGCTGGGCATTTCAACGCTACTTACCTGCACTCTCCCCGTATCCCTTAATTCCTTGCGAGATCAAGAATTTATCAATTTCTGCCTTGAAGACATTTATCGTCCCAGCCTCCACTGCGCTCCATGGCAATGAATTCCAGAGGCCCACCACTCTCTGGCTGAAGAAATGTCTCCTCATCTCTGTTCTAAATTGACCCCTTTAATTCTAAGGCTGTGTCCACAAGTCCGAGTATCCCCACCTTTTGGAGACAATTTCCCAGTGTCCACCCTTTCTAAGCCATGAATTGTCTTGTAAGTTTCTATTAGATGTCTCCTCAATCTTGAAGAAGGGCTGAAGAAGGACTCATGCCCGAAACGTCGATTCTCCTGCTCCTTGGATGCTGCCTGACCTGCTGCGCTTTTCCAGCATCACATTTTCAGTCTCCTCAATCTTCTAAACTCTAAAGAATATAATCCGAGGATCCTCAGCTGTTCATCATATGTTCGGCTTGCCATTTCAGGAATCCATCCATGTGAATCTCTGTTGGACACACTTCAGTGCCAGTATGTCCTTCCTGAGGTGTGGGGTCCAAAACTAACACAGTATTCCAAATGGGGCCTAACCAAAGCTTTATAAAGTGTCATAGCACATCACTGATTTTACATTTGGACCCTCTTGAGATAAATGACAACATTACATTTGCTTTCTTAACCACGGACTCAATTTGTAAGTCAATCTTTAGAGAATCCTGTACTAGCACTCTGAGACCCTTTATACTTTGGCTTTATGAATTTTCTCACCATTTAAAAAATAGCCCATGCCTGTATTCTTTTTTCCAACGTGCAAGATATTTGCTCACATTGAAGTTCATCAGCCATTTCTTGGACCACTCTCCTAAACTGTCCAAATCTTTCTGCAGCCTCCCCACCTCCTCAGTACTACCTGCCTGTCCACCTAACTTCGTAACATCGGTGAACTTCGCCAGAATGCCCCCAGTCCCTACATCCAGATCATTAATATATAAAGTGAACAGCTGCCGCCTCAACACTGAACCCTGCGGGACACCACTTGTCACGAGCTGCCATTCTGAAAAAGAACCTTTATCTCAACTCTATGCCTTCTGTCAGAAAACCAATCCCCAATCCATGCCAGTAGCTCACCTCAAATACCATGGGCCCTCACTTTACTCAGCAGCCTCCCGTGAGGCACCTTATCAAAGGCCTTTTGAAAGTCTAGGTAGATGACATCCACCGTGTTTCCCTGGTCTACCTACTTGTTACCTCTTCAAAGAATTCTAACAGGTTTGTCAGGCATGATCTCCCCTTACTAAATCCATGCTAACTTGTTCTAATCCGACGCTGCACTTCCAAGATTTTAGAAATCGCATCCTTAATGATGGATTCTAGAATTTTACCTACAATCGAGGTTGGGCTAACCGACCTATAATTTTCCATCTTTTGTCTTAATCTTTCTTGAACAGGGGTGTTACAACAGTGATTTTCCAATATCTGGGACTTTTATTGACTCCAGTGATTTTTGTAAGATTACAACCAATGCCTCTGCTATTTCTTCAGCCATTTCCCTCAGAACTCTAGGATGTAGCCCATTGGGGCCAGGAGATTTATCAATTTTTAGATTAGATTACCTACAGTATGGAAACAGCCCAACATGTCCACACTGACCCTCTGAGGAGTAACCCACCCAGACCCATTCCCCTACCCTACATTTACCCCTGACTAATGCACCTAATACTATGGGCAATTTAGCATGGCCAATTCACTTGACCCACACATTTTTGGATTGTGGGAGGAAACCGGAGCACCTGGAGGAAACCCACACAGACTCAGGGAGAATGTGCAAACTCCACACAGTCACTCGAGGTGGGAATCGAACTCGGGTTCCTGGCGCTTTGAGGCAGCAGTGCTAGCCACTGAGCCACTGTGCCACCCTCATCTTTTGTAATGAGAAAGAGAAATCAGAGTTAACATTTCAGATCGAGTGACCCTTCCTCAGAAAGTCAGATTTCTCTCCACAGATGCTGCCAGTCCTGCTGAACATTTCCAGCCATTTCGATTATTATTTCTGATTTTGGTGTTTATTTAGTATTTAACTCCCATTGAAATTGAAACAAATCTGATTTTTTAAAATAGGATGTGTTAGTAGCCTTAGATTTCTTTAAATATTGGTATTTCTAAGCATGCCTAACTTAAAAAAAATTCTGCTACTCTCTCCAGGAAATTAATGCTGGTTGTGTACAATTCCCATAGATGGCAATTACAAAGGCATTTTGTAAAACATGATACCTCTGTGATCAGATTCAGTGGTTTAACTGATAATTTACACCTACTCAAAGTGCAACTGCTGTGGTAATGAATGCTGGTTACTGCTTGCACTAATTAACATGAACTGCAGCAGGATTGTGGTTCTGCCTGGGTAATGAGAAACATGTCTTTACAACAATAACAATTACTTGTAGCTACCGTGTGTACGGTGATGTTAACATTAGGTATCATCTCAAGGCATTTAAAAGGAGCATAATCAAGCAAAATTTGGCACTAAGCCACATTAGAGAAATTGAGCCCAGACAGCCAACAGTTTGCAATGTTTTAAGAACAATCTGAAAGAGGAGAAAAAAAGTGTTGAGGAAATGGAAGGTGAGAAGTCCAGAGCTTGGTGCCTCAGTGGGGTAATTTAATTCAAGACTGCTCAAGGGGTGGGGGGCATTAAAGGAGCACAGATACCTCAGAGGATTATTGGTTGATCTTCAGCCAAGTGGTGGATTTAGTCCAAGATTTTTTCCATGTCTATGTTTCAGGCTTCACACAGGTAAATAGACATACTGGTGTTCGGATACTCTATTATGTTCCCACAGATATCTTTAAAAGACAGGACTTTGGGAGAGGCTATAGTTTCTGGAGTGTTTTTACTATACAATGACTTCTCACAGAATGAAAGAATCCCTACAGTGTGGAAGTATGCCATTCAGCCCATTGAGTCCATACCAACTCTCCGAAGAGCATCTCACCCAGACACATTCCATAAGCCTGCATTTCCCCATTGCTAATCCACCAATCCTGCATACCTGGACACAATGGGCAGTTTAGCATGGCCAATCCACCTAACATGCACATCTTTGGATTGTGGTAGGAAACAAGAGCATCCGGAGGAAACCCATGCAGACATGGGGAGAATTGTGGCTTTACTGCACACAATTTTAGGACCAGAAAGAGTTGCTAAGCCCCCATTACCATAGGCCTTAGTCATAGAGTCATTGAGATGTACAGCAGTCCAACTTGTCCATGCTGACCAGATATCTTAACCTAATCCTTTCCCATTTGTCAGCACTTGGCCCATATCCCTCTAAACCTTTCCTGTTCATATACCCATCCAGATGGCCTTTTAAATGTTGCAATTGTACCAGCCTCCACCACTTCCGTCTCAAATTCAGACTTTTTCTCAAATGCTGAACACAATTCTAAGAAATCGCAAAATCATATTCAATCTAGAAAACTGTCCGAGTATTCTATCTCTTCCAGCTTGCTCCATGTAACCATTAAATATTGATGTGTATTCCCAACAAAGTATGCTGTCCTTTAAAGGTGGAAACCAAAAAGGCACAAACTATTCCAAGTGTGGTCTTGATCAAAGCCTGATACTATTAAGCAAGGCTTAATTATGCTTGAACTCTAATTCACCCTTGCAGTAAAGGCTAACATGTTATGTGTCTTCTTAATTGCTTGCTGTTTTTCTAAATTCTTTGTATGAACAGTTGCTATGAACAGCAAAAATCTACAAGTTTTACATCTTTTAAAAACATTCTCCTTCAAGATATGGTCATTTCCATTGAAATTGAAAATATCTCTTTTTTTAAAAACAGTATGTGTTAATAGCCTTAGATTTCATTAGTTGATTCATCCAGTGATCTGCCTTCTTCAGTGCCCACCCTTCTGGTGTTTTCTAATTAACCCTGTTCACTCTTGTGTGATATACCTCAGGAATGGCTCCGCCAGGACTCGAACACAGAACCTTTGAATGCTCCACAGCTTAATCTAGAAGTTCAATGCACTATCCATTGCGCCACGGAGCTATATCTCAAGAGCAGGTAGAACTTGAACTCAGATCTCCTGAATGAGAGGTAGGGACACTACCATGGCACCAAAAGAGCCAATGTCCATCCTTTACCTTCAAATCTGGCTCAAGCATTCGAGTCCTGGTAAATTAGATTGAAGGATTGAAAATATTTGCTATGTCTATTTAAATAGCTGGACAGAATAACTTCCATTATAATGAGTTATAGATTAGATTCCCTACAGTGTGGAAACAGGCCCTTCGGCCCAACCAGACCCTCTGAAGAGTGACCCACCCCCCTCTGACTAATGCACCTAACACTATGGGCAATTTTGCATGGCCAATTCACCTGTTTTGCACATCTTTGGACTGTGGGACGAAACCAGAGCTCCCGGAGGAAACCCACAGGGAGAACATGCAAACTCCATACAGACAGTTGCCCGAGACTGGAAGTGAACCTGGGACCCTGGTGCTGTGCGGCAGCAGTGCTAATCACTGAGCCACCATGCCACCCCTTTGATTTATTTAATTTCTTCATCTGTCATTAATTAAATTTGTTAGATCATCATATTCAGAAACAAAGATTGTTGTGCTGGCATAATGCTTTTTGCAGAGGGGAGATAAACACTGCGTAGATGTAAGATAATGCTCAGAGTTTAAGTACTGCACAAAAACATTCTGCTGTGTCACCTTAGGCACTTAATGACAGCTACCTAGATGTCAAAGGGAGTGAAGATATTCTGGAACTCCTGAGTTATTGGAATTCATGTATGAAAATAATCTTAGGAATGGCATCCAAATATATAGAGGGCGAAGACTTCCAAATGGACAACAGTAATAGTATGTTCAGGTTCTGAGCTGAGGGAGTTTTGTTTCTCTTTTCCAGAGTTGAGAGGTGCTTTTATTGAACAACAGCTGCTCCCTTCCCCCATGGTTTCCTTTACCAAGGTTTTTTTTTTGGTTTTTGGAAGACATAAAATTAGTTGACTCCTTTGCTAACCATTCCTACCATCCTCTATGCAGTGAAACCTTTAAACTTTGTCAACATCAACAATACATATTTAACATAGGACAGTGTGATGTTCCTCATGTTCTTTTCTTAGATTTTTGTTCCTTAACTCGAACCTAAGAGATTTGTTTATGTAATCTTCCCTATGTCATCCTCAGTTCTACCTACGTCTTAGTGTTCTAATCTGTAATTAAAACAGCCATCACTACTCCTACCCCTCCTGACTCTTTTGTTGCATGGAATGTTCAACATCCAGTCCTGCCCTCACCTCAGCAACACCAGTGAAATGTTGTTAAGTCATATCCCACATTTTTATTTATGTTTGTAATTCCCCAGATTTGTTTTGGGCATTTATCAACAACTCAGATTTTCCACAGTTTATTTGCCAAAACTTCTATCTTTTACTACTTTTCACCATCCTAGTTATCTTCCCTTTTCACCCTTTTGGTTTTGCTTTCAATTCTGCTTTTTCACTTTTGTGCCATCTTCTCAATACTCTACCAGATTAATTTCAACTCTTCCCCCATAACATTTGTCACTTTCTTTCTAAGAACAATGTGAATCAATACAATCATTGAGTAGTTAGCTTAACAGAGCATGAGGGGAGGCTGACAATCAGACTGTTTGGAGAGCAGGCATTGCTAACATGACATCAACAAACTGTATGCCTCCAGTGACGGTTCTACCCCAGCTAACTATTTCTGGGCCAGGTTATTTTAAGATTTAGCCCATTTGATGCCTCTTTTTCTTAACTATTTCATTTTACTGCACAAAGCATTGCATCCTTTAAAATAATTTCTATGACTCTAGTTCTAGATGCATAATGTTTTTTTCCTCAAAAGCTCTACATGTGCTATTGTTATTTTACAGCTCATTTTTTCTGCAATATTGCATAGTGGGTGAATGGGTATGAGTTGGTATTGAGTGATATGCTGATTATGAAGGACAAAAGGAGTGGTTGGGAGGCATGAGTGGCCATTGAGTTGACATGGAGTGTATGAGAGATTAATGGGAGTGGTTGGGTGGGGGTTGGGTATGCGAGGGGCACTTTTTAAACATATTTTTCAAATGGCTCCCCAATTCAGACTATAGTTCACAATTCTTCTGAACGTCTGTGAACCAGTTACAGAGAAGTTATGCTAACCTCATGAAAATTGGATGAGGCTAGAAGATGCCTACTCTTGCACTGGTGCCAACCAGCTCAGGAGTGCATGGTGTGGGCTCACTGCCTGCATCGTATCCCAACCTCCAGCCTTCCAGCACCTCACCTGTGACTATCAATGATACAAATATCTCAGCAAGAGGCCCAGCAATCATTTCTCTAGCTTCCCATGGAGTTCTAGGGTACACCTGATTAGGTCCTGGGGGGTTTTCCACCTTTATGTGTTTCAAGACATCCAGCACTTCCTCCGCTGTAATCTGGACATTTTGCAAGATGTCACCATCTATTTCCTTACAGTCTATATCTTCCGTATCCTTTTTCGCAGTAAATACTGATGCAAACTACTTGTTGAGTATCTGCTCCATTTTCTGCAACTCCACACTGATCTTTGAGGGGCCCTATTCTCTCCCTAGTTACCCCTTTGTCCTTAATGCATTTGTAAAAACCCTTTGGATTCTCCTTAATTCTATTTGCCAAAGGTATCTCATGTCCCCTTTTTGCCCTTCTGATTTCCCTCTTAAGTATACTCCTACTGCCTTTATACTCTTCCAAGCATTCACTCAATCTATCCTGTCTATACGTTACATATGCTTCCTTCTTTTTCTTAACCAAACCCTCAATTTCTTTAGTCATCCAGCATTCCCTATACCTACCAGCCTTCCCTTTCACCCTCATTGGAATATACTTTCTCTTGATTCTCGTTTTCTCATTCCTGAAGACTTCCCATTTTCCAGCCGTCCCTTTGCCTGCGAACATCTGCCCCCAATCTGCTTTTGAAAGTTTTTGCCTAATACTGTCAAAATTAGCCTTTCTCCAGTTTAGAAATTCAACTTTCAGATCTGGTCTATCCTATTCCATCACTATTTTAAATCTAATGGAATTATGGTTGCTGACCCCAAAGTGCTCCCCCACTGACACCTCAGTTATCTGCCCTGCCTTATTTCCCAAGAGTAGGTCAAGTTTTGCACCTTCCCTAGTAGGTACATCCACATACTGGATCAGAAAATGTTCTCGTACACTCTTAACAAATTCCTCTCCATCTAAACCCTTAACACTATGGCAGTCCCAGTCTATGTTTAGAAAGTTAAAATCCCCTACCATAACTAATCTATTATTCTTACAGATAGGAGATCTCCTTACAAGTTTGTTCCTCAATTTCCCTCTGACTATTGGGGGGTCTATAATACAATTACAATAAGATGATCACCCCTTTCTTATTTCTCAGTTCCACCCAAATAACTTCCCTGGATGTATTTCCAGGAATATCCTCCCTCAGCTATCCCTTATCAAAAATGCCACTCCCCCTCCTCTCTTGCCTCCCTTTCTATCCTTCCTGTACCATTTGTAACCTGGAAGATTAAGCTGCCAGTCCTGCCCATCCCTAAGCCATGTTTCTGTAATTGCTATGATATCCCAGTCCCATGGTCCTAACCATGCTGTGAGTTCATCTGCTTTCCCTGTTAGGCCCCTTGCATTGAAATAAATGCAGTTTAATTTATTAGTCTTACCTTGTCCCTGCCTGCCCTGACTGTTTGACTCTCTTCTGTTCCCAACTGTACCAGTGTCAGATTGATTTCTTTTCTCACTATCTCCCTGGGTCCCACCAACCCCCCACCACCTCCCCCACCCCTCCCTCCTCCATCTTACTAGTTTAAATCCCCCTGAGCAGCTCTAGCAAATCTCCCTGCCAGTGTATTAGTCCCCTTCCAATTTAGGTGCACTTCGTCCTTCTTGTACAGATCACTTCTACCCCAAAAGAGATTCTTTGAAAAATCAAACTGTTATTCCCATAACACCACGAACGTGTTAATCAGATAATTAAAGTAATAATAACAGCTTTCAAATATTTCACATTATTATTCTTGTTCAAAAATGCATTTAGATGTTGATGAAAGAGATCGGAAAAGAACAACTTATAACCATTAAAATATATCATTGAAACAAAATTAACAATTCACTTGTCAATACCAATTTGCTACTGAGCTACTGCTTTTATTTCTCTGGGCTGTCAGCCATGGGCATGGCAGAGGCATGATGGGCCATAGTGACTGGGTAGGGATATGCTATAGTTGGTATTCAGGGATTGAGTGTTAGGGGGCCTAACTGCTTTAATTACAACTGGGGCCAAGTCCCAGAGAACCAAGTCCTGCATTCAAGACAGCTCCACCTCGGTAAACTCTTTGGCTGTCTGGTATCTGTTTCTCAAATTCCTATACTGTATCTGCTGTTCCAAATTCCTCCAGCAACAATCCTGTAGCAAAATTGTAAAATTGCGTGTGATCGTTAAACAAAGGGAAGTCTGTAGAATTGGGAGGTTTACTCGGTCACAAAAATTTGACCTTTGGCTGCCAGGTCCCGCTCTAAATTCTTTATCATATAAAATATCCCATGCAGTATTAAGGATGCCATATTTCTAATGAGACTTTAAACTGAGGTCCAAAATGCCATCTCAGTAGCTGTAAAATAAACCTACCATGGCAAAAGTGTTCTCATTGGCATCGTAATCACTAGTCGTAGTTCAAACAAGGCCACTGATAACAAATACATCCCATTGCTCTATGTTGAATGAGTGCACATTGGCTGATGTGCATCCTATATTACAACAGTGACTACACTTTTAAAGTCCAATCTTAGCTGTGAAGGGCTGGAAGGGCTTTCTTAGATAATGAAAGTCATTGTTTTTTTTCAAACAACAGGAGATGGAAGAGGAGCGTAATAAAAGATAGCAGATAAAGAAAGATGTCCACATCAGACCATTTCCAAATAACAGAGAGGCTCAGCCAAGAGGAATCATCTTGACATGAAACATTAGCTTGTTCTCTCCACGGATGCTGTGATCTCCAGCATTTGTTGTTTTCAGAGCAACTTCCAGCATCTGCAGTAACTGGCTCCTCCTCTCTGGATTTACCTGAGGAACAGTTTATCTGGAGGATACTGAACCTCTCTGGAAGACCATCATAGAAATCTGCAGACTCCTGCAATAAACTAATAAAACTTACTGCCTAATAGTTTCACAGATGTTTAATTTTGGGTTCTGTTTCTGATGCTTATTTAAAAATTGAGTCAGTCCAATGTCCTTTGATTGATGGAGTCCAATACAAATTACAACAATAAAAAGGAGTATGTTTCTGCCTCAGAAGTAATGCAAATTTTCTAAAGACAGTGAGGAGATGCCACAGAAGAGATTGTTACTTAAGGTTCAAACTCATGAGATTGTGGATAATATATTAGCATGGAGTGAAGACAGACAATGAAAGATTTGGAATAAGCGGGTCATATTTGGTTTGGCAGGTGGTAAATTGTGGGATATTGGAAGGATCAAGCTATATGGGAAAGTGAGTCGAGAGAAGGATCAAAAGGGATTAAGTGAATGAATAAGAAGGTAGCAAGTGGAGCACATTATTAAGATAAGGGAAATTACCCATTTTGGTTCAGAGAATAGAAAAACAGACTTTTTTTCTTAAGGTGGAATGACAAGTAAATGTTGGTATTCAGGGATTGAGTGATCATGTGCACAAATCTCAGAAAGTTAATGTGCAATAAGTAAATACATGGTTTGTCAGTTTTGTTGTAAGGAGTAGTGAAAATGAGCTAAGGACATCTTGCTGCACCTATACAGGGCTTTGCTGAGAAAAATGTTTTTCACTAAGGAATTTTGAACCTTTCAAATTACTTATTCCAGATGGCTGCAGATGCTCAGTCATTGACTATATTCAATACTGAGATCGATAGAATTATGACACTTAAGTAACCAAGGCATAGGGAGAGAGAGTGCAATAAGTTGAGTTAGAAGACCAATCATGATCTCACTTGAATAACAAAGCGTGATCAAAGGCTGATACGGCCTATTTCTTAGGCTCTGATATATAAAAGGCAAAACATCTGGCAGACCACATGGGAATGCCTCATTTGATAAATGGCATGTGAACAGATTTTGATTTCAAATTTACAAATGATATTGAATCATGTCAAATAAAGAGTCCAATGTGTATTTTAACAGTGGGTAATCTAACAGAAAATTGGCTGAATGTAATTTCAGTGCCAATAATAACAGAACAGAATGGTATGATACTTCCTGAATACATCTTGTGCACTATCCATCATGCCATTTATGGCGAACAGGATTTTAATTTAAAATAGTCATCAGGCCAATACAGCAACATCTGGTAAGCCATAATTTAGAAATCCTAAGTTTCCAACATTTTATTTAAACTATTTACATCTAGGAGATTCCCAGTGTGTCACACGTTGATGTAAAAAAGGAAAAGTCACAATTGTCCTACCAAACCTTAGTTTGGCTTTCACATTACAGAAAGAGAGAGAGAGACAGAGATGCCTCAGGTAAGGGGGAAGGTTGAGAAGGAGAGTCCAACAGAAAGCAAACAGAACTGTAATATCCTCTTTGATCAATTCTAGCTTGTCTTTTGCAAAAGTTTTGTCCATTCATAAACTGTGTTAGGTTTCAGTTGCAAATCCCTGCCTCATGCTGGCAAGTAATAATCAATGAGGAAAACATCAAAGTCCACATTCATATCATTTTGTTCACACCACGCTGACAACATTCATTTACTTTTGTAAAATTTGCCAGTTCCTTCAGGGTTTTTCCATAAACAGAGGTTTGTGCTACACACCCAGTTGACTTATGTCTAAACTATTATATGGCATGTGATTAGTGCAGTGCGAAGCCACAACCCATAAGGCTACCTATAATTAATTATTCATTCTATTCATTCTATTCAACTCCAACAATTGCAGTGCTCTATTTATATCCCCTCCCAATTCAGTGATAAATAGGTGATCACTTTTAGCACTTTGTCATGATTACTAATCCTAAATACTGCATTCAGTAAATTATGTTTTGATTACCACACACCTAGTACACATGAAAACTTGTCACTTCACGCACTAGATACCTGTCAGAATTTTCTCTGACATTTGTGTTGTTGCTCCTTCCTAGCTGCTTTGATGTGGAGTAAGCCAAATCTGATTCTTACATCCTTCCGAAACAGGTGTCAAGAATTAACATGGGCAGTATGTGTGTGTACCTGCCATATTATAATGAGATCAGTTTCACTCACCAACTGACAAGTCTGTGAATTGCAAACAGCATCTCTGTCTTTGTATTATCACATTTATCAATGTCCAGAAAGAACTTTCACCTTGCCAACATCTCTTCCTGAATCTAGGGAAAAAGTCAGAGGTCACATGACACAGGTTATAGTCTAACAGGTTTATTTAAAATCACAAATTTTCGGAGCGCTGCTCCTTTGTCAGGTGCAGTGCTCCAAAAACTTGTGATTTTAAATAAACCTGGTGGACTACAACCTGGTGGCATGTATCTTCTGGCTTTGTCCAACCCAGTCCAACACCAGCATCGCCACATCATCCAGACTACTCAATGCATAATAGGTTATAAAGGAGCATGTGAAAAGTTTGGGGGTCCTGTATTGCACAGAGGATTTCTCTCTCCTGGAGTTCAACTGCTTAAAAGCAAGCAATTAATCATCTCAAATCTTGCTTGTTACCTGTCAGAGCATTGGTTTAATCTAAGTTGTTGTCTTTGCAGAGTGAAACATAATATACAAATATAATTCCATTTGTTCCCTTTGGTCACTTTAAGCTACTAAACTGATGAGGCGCATTTATTTTGTTCTTTAATTGCTAAATGCCATTGGCACATATTGGCCTTTCATGGGTGTTGGCTTCTTACATGGGCAGGACAAAATATTTTCATCAATTATCTTACGTTGTTTCTTTCCAAACGAATAGGCCTCCGGTAAACATGTTGCATAATAAGAGGTCAGAACACTACATCAAGTCATAGAGTCATAGAGATGTACAGTATCCTTCCCCTCTCAACCTGAACTTATGCCCTCTAGTTCTGGACTCCCCCACCCCAAGGAAAATACCTTGTCTATTTACCCTATGCATGCCCCTCATGATTTTATAAACTTCTATAAGGTCACCCCTGAATCTCTGATGCTCCAGGGAAAACAGCCTCAGCCTATTTGACCTCTCCCTATGCTCAAAACCCTCCAATGCTGGCAACGTCCTTGTAAATCTTTTCTGAACCCTTTCAAGTTTCATATTGCCTTGTTGAGACAAAAATCAGCATAAGACCTCATGTTGCTTATAAAATTATAATTTATTGGGTCAGTATTCTGAATAAAAATGTTTTTCATCCATGTATTAGATGGTGCCTTGGACTTGTATGCTTGCTTTCTATAAATTATGATGATTCTTATGCTTGACCATTGAGGTTGATCTTTAAGTACAAGAGAAATAGAGAATTAAGTGACAGCAGTATTCCTTAGTGTGTATGTGTTACTTATGAGTTTCTGTCCTGTTCAATCAGAAGTATTGAAGATAATATTCCAGAGTAGACAATAAAGCCAAGGAGAATTGAAAAAGAGGATGAGTAGCATTGATAATGAAGGTTATTATTGGGGCATTTGTGGAAAGAATCTTTGGTCAGAAAATCAGTTTGGGTGGAGATAAGAAACAGCAAGGATTAAAAAACACAAATTAATTTTGTGACATGTCTGAATGCTAATAATTTTAATTTTCCAACATAAGCATTTACATTTTTCAGATATAAAAGTTGATGGTTGTTAATGTAGAAATGAGAAAATGTTGTCCCTTCTGTTAGGACCAATTGAGGAGAGGTGATTTGGTTCCATCTTTTCGACCCCCTTGGCTGGTTTTCAGCTTGAAATTGTACATCTCTACAAGTAAAATGTAATTAAATAATTTCAACAGCAGTAGTAACAAATTTATTGGTAAAAGCAAGAACAATTATATTATTTGCCAAAAAAAGACATGCATCAAACATACACAAACACAAAGTTAAAAACGAAATAGTGTCAGGACATAAGGAAGATGGAAGAAATACATTGTGTTAAGTCCTTAAGATTCCCTTGATGCGTGAGATGTGAACCTGAAACCATGATTGTTTGGTTGGTGTCCTGAATTACTAGCAGTAGCAATTACTTCAGTTATCCTTTTAGTTCTCTGTGCTCTGATGCTTTTTAACCAGCACTGTAATCTGGTGTTTTTTTTCTTGAAAGACAGAGAGGAGCTTTTTCAGTTGATTTCAGGTCCACAGTCAAAAATCTGCCTTCTCTCTTCAGTTATAGTGAACTGCTTGAAATATAAGCTTGTTTGAATAAATCCAAGCCTGCATTCACTGTCTCCAAGAAAATAAGGACATAAGAACATAAAAGCAGGAATAGGGAAGTCAGCCCCTCAATCCTGCTGTACCATTTAATATGATCACAGCTGATCACATCTCAGCATCAACTCCACTTTCCTGCCCACTCTCCATAATGATTCATCCTATTACAAATTAAAAATCTATCTCCTCCATCAGTGTATTTGATGTTCCTGCATCCATGGCACTCTAGGGTAGTGAATTCCAAAGATACATTATCATTTGAGTGAAGTAATTTCTCCCCATCTCTGTTTTAAATCTGTTTTATCCTAAAACTATGACTTCTCGTTTTAGATTGTCCCACACTGTCTCCAATGTAACTACATCACTGCTCAAGTAAGGGGACCAAAACTGTATGCAATATTCCAGGTGCAATCTTATTAATGCAATTGCAGTGACACTTCCCTACTTTTACACGCTATTCCTTTAGCAATAAATGACAAAAATTCAATTTGTCTTCCGTATTTCTGCTGGACATGCATACCGGTTTTTCGCGATTCATGCACGAGGACACCCAGATCCCTCTGCACCAAAGCACTTTGATGCATCTGTCTTATCATACAGATAATTTGTATCTCTATTCTTTTGACCAAAATGGATTACCTCACACTTATCCACATTAAATTACATCTGTCAAATTTTGACCATTCAGCTAATCTATCCATAATTTGGAGACACCAGTGTTGGACTGGGGTGTACAAAGTTAAAAATCACACAACACCAGGTTATAGTCCAATAGGTTTATTTGGAAGCTGTAGCTTTCGGAGTGCTGTTCCTTCATCACAACCACCTGATGAAGGAGCGGCGATCTGAAAGCTAGCGCTTCCAAATAAACCTGTTGGACTATAACCTGGTGTTGTGTGATTTTTAAATCAGTACAGATTCATTCATCTCAGCTTGATATTTGCATATTTTCCTCTCCAACATATGAACATTTATATACAGGCGCGAAATGAAATAGGAGATAAGGGAATTTTCAGACCTTCTGTGGGCATGGGGAAGGAATTAAGTGACTTCCTGGCTGTTTCAGTGCCTTTGGATTAATTGTTAACTTCGGCTTGACTGCCTGTTGTCTAATTCATATTAAATCTTGGACCTTGTGGTCAGGAGATGCCTGTGGCCATTTGTCATATGTCAATGCATCTGGTTCCTTTCTGTCAACCAATCAGTTTACAAGAATCCCTGGTTTAAATTGTATGGGGGGATCCATGTGCTTGGAAAACCAGTATGTTTGTTACTAAGTGTAAAGGTAGGTTGCAGCTGAGTTAGATTGCATGCAGCATTATAACAAAGGTAAGTATAGATCTAGTGCTCAAACTATACTTAATGAAAATTAAGACTTTTGCAATTATACAGAAGTTAGAATTAAATGTCACCTATCCCGAATCATGGAACCTCTCCTATCTATCAATGTTTGACTATGTGAGCAACTCGAAGAAACAACTACCTTTCACTCATAAACAAAACAATTTGCTAAATAACTTCTGTTAGAATGTTAACTGTTTCTGACTTCTATCTGCTCAAACTGTAACAATAAGCGAAAACTGAAAGAGTGTGACTGTTTCAGAATTCACCTCTGCCTGAACTGCTGCAAATATCTAATTGTCGTATTCGTGACAAAGACAGGAAGCAATTGCTGATATTATGACTAATTAAAGTCTCTTGGACTGAGTAAAATTTGTGATTAGCTCAAAAGATATTTAGCTTCATCATTCAAATTCTTGTTTATTAGCATTCAATACATGAGGAGTTGTCAATTTAATGCTAAAGGAATCCTACTCAATTAAACATTGATTCAGCCGACAAACAAGGAGAAAAGCAGGCTCATACATGAAAAGCAACATAAAAAGTTTAGTGAAAACCAAACAGATATCTACCTATCAACCCATTGTTGAAATGAGACTCAATGATGAAACAGTAACTTCTAATAGTGCCAATATAGTGCTAAAATTCACAGGCATAAATTCTATTTCATCACTGAGTACATTAAAGAAATCCATTTCCTTTTGCAGAACATGTGTAAATAGAGTTAAGATGGAATACTATTACTTATGTCAAATTATGTAACTTCCGCATTTCCATCTACTTTTAACAATGTACTGTCACTGTTTAAATGATACAATTTGCCAGGACCTGTTCATTGGACAGAAGTAATTGATTAAATTAATATGGCTCAATGAGATTTTTGTCAATAATTGACCATACCTTGAGATGTACTGAAGATACTGTTAACATGTTTCCATTGTTTTCCAAAAATCTTCTATTACTCCTGGAAAGAATTGTACTTCAGGAGCGTTATTGATTTATTATCTAGTCATTTTACAATGCGTTTTGCATTTGGAAATCCGGCTATCACAAACTGTCTACTGGAAGATGAGGAAAAGCAAGGAAAGGATTACTCAAAGACAAATCAGACTATTCCTTACAATGGTAACTTAAAACAGTTCTTGGAATCAATGACTAATTGGTATAACCATGTTTCTGCTATTTTACAATGGGTTTGATGAACTTTTGAATAAGTTACAGCAAGAACCAAAATAGATTTTGAAGACTTCTGTCCACAGTAATTGGATGGACAGGAGCACAGAGTTGGAAAATAAACTTGCACAGAATAACTCCCAAAAAATGAATTAAGTCCAATATTAATTGATGTACTACAGGTTCATCCCCAAAATCTGTTAGCAATATACAAACCAGCTTCAGAAACCAGATTAGAAAACAATGCTGATTAACGTTATGATGCTGGGCTCCCAACCAAAAAAATTTCCAATTATAATTTGGGATAAGGTACATAATTGACATCTTCTGCTCTGAAATAGAAAATTCCTAAGAATAGTTATGAGATGATCTAATTTTTTAAGCCTACCAGTTGTCCTATTTATCATCTGAAAAGAAAATGGCAGCCGCAATAAGATCACAGTTAATATCACTTTTAAATATATATTTACTGAAACTGACATCATCTTAGTGAAACCTTTAAACTGAACTTTTATATGACAGAACAATTAGAGTCTCAACTGTAGGGAAACCACAATAGACCCACTTATTTATATCAATTAATTAACTTTTCAATTTTTCTGACAGTCCTGCAACTCAACTCTAGCATTTGATACTGTGTCATTACCACTAAATCTCTTTACCCCATAAGCATATTGCTGGGATTAGGATAATTACTTCGAAGTGTGGTGTCACTGCACATAAAGCAGGCATTTGGCTGCTTTATTAACCATTTGTTTAGCAGTTGAGTCAAAATGTTGTTGAACAATACCACAGAGATAATCTGTATATCTGTACATCTGTATATATCTATACACCTGTAACTCTCCTGGAAAACACCAATTTTTTTTGAAAAAAGCAAAAGACTGCAGATGCTGGAAATCAGAAACAAAAGCAGAAAATTGCTTGAAAGTCTCAACAGGTGTGGCAGCAGCTGTGGAGAGAAATCAGAGTTCTTAGATACTGTTCTTAGATATTTAGAGACCAATATTTTTCTTTAATTATAGGAGTGTTTTAGATCTTCGATCAAATCTGGCTCTTGAAAAGATAAAAATGGATCTTGGTCTCGAGATCATACATTCAAGATGAATTGCTTTAATAATAATATGTAGCTGAATAAGAAATGTTTGGAGGGATTTGGGCCAACTCAGACAGGTGAGACTAGTTTAGTTTGAGATTATAGTTGGCATGGATGATTGTACGTAAAATCTGTTTCTGTGCCATTATGACTATAACTCAATAACTAGATATAATTTATTTTCTTTCAGTTTTTCATTTGTGTGCAAGTGATTGTAGCAATGTATGTGATGGCAACAAATTGGCATAGGATAAACATATTTAGTGACTTGGTAATAATGTTTGGACAAGGTTGGAATGTAAATATGCTTCAATAAACCTGATTTAGAAATACAGAAGCTTCCCAAATGGACAAATATCAGGAAGTGGGAGATGTTTGCACTTCAGGGAAATGAAAGAGAAACGACTGCGAGATCTCACAGAATATTTATTTTTATATTTTGGAAGCAATGAGAGCCGATCCACTTTGGTGAGCGGAACATTGGAGACAATATAAAATAGGTGGGACAATTCTAAAGGGGGAGTAGGAGCAAAGGGATCTGGATGTATTTTTGCACATACCATTAAAGGTGGCAGGACAGGTAGATCAATTAATAAAGCCTATAGCGTTTTCAGTTTTATTAATATGGGCATAGAATACAAGAATTAGTATTTAGGTGGAAATATTTTCAAGGGGTATAGGGAATTAAGCAAGAGATTAGCAATGAGCCAGTGCAGGCAATTCTCATTTTAATTATTTTCTTAACAAACAGAAAATAGGAACATAAAGCCCCATGAGACCACTTGATAAAGAAATATGATGACACTTAACATGAATTAAAGAGCTGATGTGCTTGTTGCAATACGTAAAGGTTTTAGGTTAATTAGAAATCTTTCAAATGGAACTTTGTTAAATATTTTTGAAGTTTCAAATAAGCAGTACGAATAGGAGCCATGTTTTAGACACCTCACCAGCCATGTTTTAGACACTAGGAGAGCACTGCCGAGAAATATGAAGCCAGGCAAGTGCATTCACAAGACAGGGACTACTAAATTGCACAAATGTGAATAGTTTGTGGTTGTCTGGATATAGTTTTATTGTTTGATAAAGATATTATGTAAAGGTTACTGTTGATTGTTTTTATTGTTGACAGTACCCAGTTTTCTCTGTTGGGAAAGCAATGACATTTCTTGCCAGGCAAGAAGGCACACTGACCCTGATTGTATCCAAATAAGAGCCTGAATTCTTTTGGTAGTTTTTAATTGACCGTATACTTAAGAGCCTTACTTCACAATGGGTTAGAAAGGGCATCCATGGACTTTCTTGCCCAGGATTTAATTGCTGTGATGTTGAGAACAGTTTCTCTCTGGTGACAGATTAATAATTGCCCTTCTCTTCATCTGCCCCACCTCTTCCAGGGAGGGAAATTCCTGCTCAACATTTCAAGTTGAGATGACCTTTCAGATGGTAAAACTACACTTCACTGACCTAGAGTTTGATGGAAATTTTACCTCAGCTGGCTGTCAATGTCAGATATATATATTTAGAGACAATAGCAACAGCCCTGGGTTAAATCTGAAGGTGTGAATGTGGACTTGAGTATCAACAGTGTTCATGGTGACAGCTGATCACATGATTTGTGAAAATGTTACTGGTGAGTAGCATGTGCGTTATGAATAACAGAGGGGCAGGGATGGCAATCAAAGAAAACTGTATGTAGCCATGGAACATAAGCCATTGGAATAATGAAATAACTACAATCCAAATTTAAATAAACTAGTGGGATTCCACAGTGATTTGTTTACAATATATATTATGAGCTGGATGAAGGAAGTGAATATATTTTAGCCAAATTTGCAAATGACAAAAATAAATTGGGAGAATACAGACAGACATTGATAGATTAAGAAATGGACAGTAAAAAAAACAGGTGGAGGAACATGTGGGGAAATGGAAGGGAGAATATTTGGGAAGGAGTTTGAGTAAAACTGCAGAAAGTTGCAACACAAAGGGACTTGTCAGTACTTGTGCACAAATTACAGAAAGCTAGCACGCAGGTCATCAGGAAAAATAATGAAATGTTGGCCCTTATTTCAAGGGGATTGGAGTATACGAGTAAGGAGGCCTTACTGCAACTGTGCAAGGTGCTGATGAGATCATATCAGAAGTATTGTGAGCAGTTTTGGTCTCCCTATTTAAGAAAATATTTTATTGGAGGCAGTTCACCGAAGGTTCACTGGGAGGATTCTTGGTATGGAGGTATGAACAAGTAGAGACTCTACTCATTGGAGTTTAGAAGAATGAGAGGTGATCTCACTGAAATATATAGGATTCATAAAGAGCTTGAAAGGATAATTGCTGAGAGGATATTTCTTCTCATGGGAGAGGCTCAGACTATTGGGCATAGTCTCAGAATAAAGGGGTGCCAATTTAAGATTGAGATGAGGAAGAATTCCTTCTTGCAGAGGGTAGTAAGTTTTTGGAATTCTTTGCCACAAAAAGCTGTGAGAGCTTCCTTCTTGTACAATCTTAGAATCCTTACAGTGTGGAAACATGCTCTTCAGCCCAACAAGTCCACACTGAGCCTCAAAAGAGTATCCCACCCAAACCCATAACTCTACATTTACCCCTGACTAACACACCTAGCCTACACATCCCTGAACACAATGGGCGATTTAGCATAGCCAATTCACCCAACTTGCACATCTTTCAAGTGTGGGAGGAAACCAGAGCACCCAGAGGAAACCCAGACAGACACAGGGAGAATGTGCAAACTCCACACAGTCACCTGAGGCTGGGATCAAACCCAGGTCCCTGGCGCTGTGAGGCAGTAGTGCTAACCACTCAGCCACCATGCTGCCCTATTTCAGTCTGAGAAAGATAGATCGTTGATCAGTACAGGAATCAAGTGTTATGGGGAAAGTGCAGGAAGGTGGACATGAGGAGTGTCAGAAATGTCATGATCCTATTGAATGGTGGAGAAGGCTTGACAGGCTGATTGGCCTACTCCTGTTCTGATGTCTTATGGTCTGGGAGGAGATCAGTATTACAAAGGTGGGGTTTGAAGAATGTCAAGAATGTGGTGCTGGAAAAGCACAGCAGGTCAGGCAGCATCCAAGGAGCAGAAGAATTGACATTTCAGGCAAAAGCCCTTCATCAGGGAGGACACTCATTTGAAATGGTTAACAGTGAGTGATAATGGTAATTTGGAGTAACAGCGAATGGTAGTTGGAATTAAACAGGTCCAACAATTTTAATGTGAAGTTATCTTGTCATCATCAGGCCAGAGGTGTTCTTGAATAGCTTCTAATGAGAAACTGGCAGCAATTAACAATGAAAATTACAAGCAAAGTTTCAGGATATTTCTTTAAAAAGGTAGAATATTTTCAAAGGCTGAAAGAAGAGAAGACAGTATGGCATATTGCTGGCTGGCAGCAATGACAGTGATGCTTGTGCCATGTTGTGCTGTTGCCTTTATGTTTAAGTGTATCCATGTGAGTGAATCTGTCTGGGGGGCTTGGTGAGTGAGGTCAGTAAGTTGTTGGGAGAGGGGAGAGAAGAATATACAGAAACTTTGTGGAGGCTTCCAACTTCAGGCCCTCTACTTCTTCTGTGCCCTCTGGCCTCCTTAGGTCCACACCCCCACCAACTCACCCTCTATCCCCAGCATCTTCCCTTGCCACCGCAAGATGAGTAAAATTGTGGCCACACCTCTGACCAAGGCCCCAAAAGATCCTTCCACATCCAGCTGATATTTCCCTGCGTATCCAAACATGTTATCTACAGCGTCTGTTGCTCCCGATGTGGCGTCCTCTCCATCAGAGAGACAGGATGCCAACTCGCGGAATGTTTCAGAGAACATCTCTGGGACACACGAACCAAAAACCCCAACGTCCTGTGGCTGACCACTTCAACACCCCCTCCCACTCTGCAAAAGACATGCAAGTCCTGGGGTTCCTCCACCACCAAATCCTAGCCACACAAGGCCTGGAGGAAGAACGCCTCATCTTCCACATTGGGACTCTTCAACCATACGGCATCAACATTGATTTCACCAGTTTTCTTAACTCCCCTCTCCCCACCTCATCCCAGATCCAACCCTCCAGCTCAGGACTGCCCTCTTGAACTGTCCTACCTATCCGTTCCCCCCTCCCCTTCAAACTATCTACATCACTATTCACCGAGCCTGGCCTCAGTGGTGAGCAAGTTGTTGGAGGGAATCTTGAGGGACAGGATGTACATGTATTTGGAAAGGCAAGGACTGATTAGGGATAGTCAACATGGCTTTGTGTGTGGGAAATCATGTCTCACAAACTTGATTGAGTTTTTTGAAGAAGTAACAAAGAAGATTGATGGGGGCAGAGCAGTAGATGTGATCTATATGGACTTCAGTAAGGCGTTTGACAAGGTTCCCCATGGGAGACTGATTAGCAAGGTTAGATCTCATGGAATACAGAGAGAACTAGCCATTTGGATACAGAACTGGCTCAAAGGTA
>NC_057740.1:20215115-20232397 GCF_004010195.1 Chiloscyllium plagiosum | reverse complement strand
GGACTAGATTAGGTTGGGATATCTGGTCGGCATGGCCAGGTTGGACCAAAGGGTCTGTTTCCATGCTGTACATCTCTATGACTCTATGCATCTACTAATCACCTTCTCAACTACCTTCCCCCCAGGAGAAAGTGAGGTCTGCAGATGCTGGAGATCAAAGTTGAAACTTTATTGCTGGAACAGCACAGCAGGTCAGGCAGCATCCAGGGAACAGGAGATTCGACGTTTCGGGCACAGGCCCTTCTTCAGGAATGACCTTCCCCCCAGCCCAACCCCCACCCCCACGCTCCTATTTATCTCTTATCTCCCTTCCTCCCTACATTCCTGATGAAGGGTTTATGCCCGATACATTAATTGTCTTATTCCTTGGATGCTGCCTGACCTGCTGCGTTTTTCCAGCACCACAATTCTCTATCTCACTTTCTCCTTATGACTAACAAGGTTAAATGTGTTTTTTTTTAAATAAATTTGTTGAAAACTTTTGAGCCTTTAGAATCCCCACATCATGGGAATAGGCCCTTTAGCCCAACAATTCCACACTGGCCCTCTGAAGAGTATCCCACCCAAATTCATTCCCCACTACTCTACAGTTAACCCAAACTAATGCACCTAACCCATACATTATCTGAACAGTATGGGCAATTTAGCATGACCAATCCATCTAACCTGCACAGCGTTGGATTGTGGGAAGCAAGCCAAACAGACACAGAGAGAATTTGCAAACTCCACACAGTCACCCTAGGATGGAATTGAACCTGGGTCCCTGGTGCTGTGAGGCAGCAGTACTAACTACTGAGCCACCACCCTGGCCCTGCCTCTCCTTCACATCCATTTTCATTGTTGAGTTATACAGTGTCACATCAATTTATTTTTCCCTCCTTTCCACACTGTAATCTAATCTAATCTAATCTAATCTAATCTAAACATTATTAAATGCCACTAGGTTATGTAACAATGCATTTGGTTTTAAATTATAGCTTGAATTTGTGCTAATTTCAGATTCAAGTCACATTTGATCAACTCCAATCAGTTGGTATGTATTTATGTCATGAAACAAAAATAGACAAATGACAAGTAATGAGGACGCATTTTGTGCTTATGCAGAACTGAGACAAATACTTCATTATGGGAAATTATTGGACAGTGTTGGTGACTGTGACTTTCCACTTTACTCTCATCAGTTTCCGTTCATCTCAATAGTAACATATATCTTCAAGGGGTTGGTCATGTATCTCAACCCCATTTGAGTATGTAATCTCAATGAATAGTTTAGCATCAATGCAAAAGTGATACACATTTAATGGACTATGTGTGAGATGTTAAACAAATTTGATGTGTGAGTTTTGTCAAAATATGTTGACTAATAATTTGTTCATTAAGTAATATTATTGAAATAAATTTTATTGGTGTTATCTTGCGATATTTAAAAAACCCGCCATATTAGAACATAGAACATAGAACATAGAAGAATACAGCGCAGAATTATGGTCACTATCCCCAAAGTGCTCACCTACCTCTAATTCTAACACCTGGCCTGGTTCGTTACCCAGAACCAAATCCAGTATGGCCAAATCCAGTATTAATATACATAATACTTGAAAAGCATTTAATTGGCAGTGAATCGATTTCATACTTTGTAGTTGTGATAGCCTTTGGACAGTGTTCTATAATCCACCTCCTGCTAGTCTTGTCACGCTACTTTTCACAGGTATTTGTCACTGACTGTCAATCTGTTTCACTTTATAGATGCAGAATCATTGAGTTTAAACAAGTTTGGGCTCGAATTTGACAGCTTTAATCCTTAACCTGTACAGAAAAATATACAGTAGCATTCTTTTTGAACATTTTAGGAAACTACCTTCTGTGCAGCTGGATTTTGTGTTGAGTGAACCTTTGGCAAGTTTGTCTCACACCATACCTATGTTCTTTTGTTATCTATTTCTCTATTTCCAGATATCCTGAATATGCAACATGTAGCTGTTGCAGTGTTCAAGTGACACTAAAGAGGGAAATGACAATTTCTTATACAAGTATGCATAAAGTGAACAAAGCTCAAGATTGTAGTTCACTTTACACATTGTAACACTTTGCAGTCATGCAGAGTTCTCAGGTAGCCTTCATTATTATATGATTACAAGTTACTCAAAACTCATGCAGTACTTTGGAAGTCGATGCGAAACTAGGCAAGTTTCCAGACAAAGCATTCTACAGTGATTACATTCTTTGTGAGACTAATCTGTTCCTCCACAAGGCACATTCCAGAATGATCATATCTCTTTATGTTTCAAACAAGATCTCCACACTATCTGCTTACTGCGTTTATTTCTTGAAAACATTACATGCATTGAATTGGTCAGGTCTCCTTTTTTGATTTTAATGTTGGTGATCGATGTCAGGAGAAGGGTCCTCTTCTCTTCTCCTCTTTTCCCACTCTCCGTTCTCTCTCACCACTCTCCTTCCATCCCATTCCCTCCCTTCCCCTCTACTTTCCTCTCCCCTCATCTCTCCCTCTTCATCTCTCTCCCCATTCTCCCTATTCTCCCCTCTCCTTTATTGCTCCTCACCCCTCCTGCACTGTTCAAATCTGAGTCTGTTACATGTTGGTTCATGACTGTGCTAACTTAAGCAGTGCATATTGTGCAAACGTGGTATCAACAGACATGGTTCATCTCACTGCTGTTTTACCACAACCATTTCTCCCTATAATTCACTGACTTTCAACTTTACATATATATGCCCTCCTTTGTGATTTTAAACAAATTTATTTTCCACGTAAAGCTTGAATATTTCAAACTCTGTTTGAAGCTTGCAGATGCACGTAACTCTTCTGTATACCTCACTATTAATTTCTAAATCGATACTTATTCCTTTCCCAGTTTATCGGGTCCAACAGAATCACTTTCCTTTCCATTTGCTTTTCCAGTTTCAGGAACTTGCAGGCTTATATTTGCCAGGTTTGGTTTATGTAAAGGAGTTTCCAAATACCTTTACAAAATGCTTTCTCTTCACTTTGTAATCCAACAGGCCTTCAACAATGTTAAGGTAATTTTATGACTTACCATGCTTTCTGACCATTGGATTGACATTGTGTTATAGATTAGGTTCTTTAAACTACCTCCAGCTCCTATTTTAACATTAAGGTTATCCTGTTTCAGACGAATAGCAAACATGAGAGGGCAGGGCCCCAAGTGTAGAGATCCAGTTGGGTACGGTCCCAGCTGGTCAGGCCAACCATTTTGACCTAGAGGAAAGTGAGGACTGCAGATGCGGGAGATTAGAGTCAAACAGTGTGGCACTGGAAAAGCACAGCAGGCCAGGCAGCATCTGAGGAGCCAGAGAATCAATGTTTTGAGCATGAGCCCTTCATCAGGAATGTGGGGGTGCCCATGGGGGTTGAGAGATAAATGGGAGGGAGTGTGGGGCTGGGGAAAGGTACCTTAGAAGGTGATAGGTAGACGATGGGGGTAGAAGGTGGGGGTGATGGGTTGGAGCGGAGGGTGGAGCGGATAGGTGGTAGGGCAGATGGAGAGGTAGAACAGTGCCGAGTTGGAGAGTTGGATTTGGGATAAGGTGAGGAGAGGGGAGATGAGGAAACTGGCAAAATCGACATTGATGCCGTGTGGTTGGAGGGTTCCAAGGCGGAAGATGAGGTGTTCTTCCTCCAGGAGTCGGGTGGATTGGATTTGGCAGTGGAGGAGGTCCAGGACTTGCACGTCCATGGCAGAAGGGAGGGGGAGTTGAAATGGCCAGCCACAGGGTGGTGGGCTTGTTTAGTGCATGTATCCAAGAGATGTTCTCTGAAATGTTCCGCAAGTTGGCATTGTGTCTCCTCAGTGTAGGGGAGACCACATTGAGAGCAATGGACACTGTAAAGGAGGTGTTTGGATGTGCAGGAAAATCTCTGCCAGATGTGGAAGGATCCTTTGTGGCCTTGGATGGAGGTGAGGGGGGAGGTATGTGGTGGAGGGTGATGTGTTGTATCCAGAGATTGGTGGGATGGAAGATGGAGACCAAGGGGTCTCCTCTACACCAGGGAGACACAACGCCATCCTTGTTGCAGCTAAAAGGTTGGGGTTCAAGGGCATAGTTGCAGGCAGTGAAAGAGATGCACTGGAGGGCACTTTTGATCACCATGGGAGAGAAAATTGCAGTCCTTGAAGTAGGAGGCCATCTGGGATGTGCTGGAGTGGAATCTCTCCTCCTGGGAGCAGATGCGGCAGAGGCAGAGGAATTTGAAGTAAGGGCTAGTGTTTTTGCAGGAGGTAGGTTGGGAGGAGGTGTAGTCTAGGTAGATGTGGGAGTCGGTGGGTTTGAAATAGCTGTCTATGTTGAGTTGGTTGCTGGAAATGGAAATGGACAGGTTCTGGAAGGGGAGGGAGGTGTCTGAGATGGTCCTAGGAGAAGCAATTCCACTCCAGAACATCCCAGACAGCCTCCATCTTCAACTCCACCTATCCAACCACAACAAGGATAGAACCCCCCTCAGTGCTCACTTTCCACCCCACCAATCACCAAATACAACGCATCATCCTCCACCATTTCCACCACTGCAGTCAGACCCCAGCACCAGAGATGTATTTCCCTCCCCAATTTTATCAGCATTCTGCAGAGACCATTCAATCTGTGACTCCCTCATTAGGTCCATGCGCCCCCCCCCCCCCCACTCCCCCTCCACCAATAACCCACCCTACACTTCAAACACCTCATTTACTGAATCTGTTGCTCTCGACGTGGTCTCCTCTACACCAGGGAGACACGACACCAACTTGCAAAATGGTTCAGGGACAACTTCAGGACACACACATCCAACAACCCCACCGTCCTGTGGCTGATCACCTCAACTTCCCCTCCCACTCTGCCAAGGACATGCAAGCACTGGGTCTCTTCCGCTGCCAAATCCAAGTCACCCAATGCCTGGAGGAAGAACACCTCATCTTCCGCCTTGGGACCTTCCAACCACGCGGCATTAATGTTGATTTCACCAATTTCCCTTCCCCCACCTTATCCCAGATCTAATCTTCCAATTCGGCGCTGCCCTCTTGAACTGTCCCATCTGTCCATCATCCTTCCCACCTATCCACTCCACTCTCCGCTCTGACTTATCACCTTCACTCACCACCTTCACCTTGCCAGCTATCTTCCCCCCAGCCCCCCCCCCCCCCCTAATTTATCTCTTAGCTCCCTTGGGCCCCCTCCACCCTCTCCACATTCCTGATGATGGCCTTATGCCCAAAATGTCAATTCTCCTGCTCCTCGGATGCTGCTTGATCTTCTGTACTTTTCCAGCGCCACACCTTTTGACCATTTTGAGCTGTTCTGCAGGCTGCAGAATGACAGGCCCATCCCTGCAAACTCAATTAATTCTCATGGCTGTAGGATGACACCTTTATGCAGTCAGCCATTGACGACTTAGGGGCCTCAATTGATGACAGAATTTAAGTCTGATTTTAAGTCAGTGGATTCAGGTTTGTCCTCCATCTTAGTTTAATGTCTTTTCTGCCTCCAGGCTCACCACCACTGAGAGTAGAAGGTTCCACATGTGATGTGTGATATTGGTTACCCATTGACAGAAGGTCTCAAAGCGGCTGTCAGGCCCTGAAAATTGTGGAATATGGCTGCTGGTGGTTGTACAAAAGCAGGGCCCAATTTGCTTTCTGTGTGCCGGGAAGAGTTGTCAGAATGCAGGTATGGCTCTGAACAGAATCCCTTTCCAGAAATCTAGAGCACCCTCTTTTCACAAAAATGAAGGGCTGGGTCACCTCTCAATGCACACAAGAGCACACTGTGTCTGTAAAAGCAGGTCAGGTGCTTGAAATTCAGAAGTGAGCAACTCATCAGTTGCTTACCCAGGGCCAATTATAAAGCACAAGTCAGGAATGTGATGAATCCTCTCCAATTCCCTGGCTGTGTCACTCCAATAACACTCAAGAGGATTGACACCATCCAGGAAAAAGCAGCCTGCCCTGACTGGCACCCATCCATCACCTTGCTTTAGCACCAACATACCTTGGCAGAAGTATGCACCATTACAAGAAGCAATGCAAAAACACAGCAAGGTAAAGGCGCCATAGTCTCACCTGACATTGAGTTACTCTCTTACTGGAGAGAGACAACTAGTGGTTTAATCTGAAGGAAAGCACACCTCAGGAAGGGGAGAGGGTGAGAAGGAATATGGTGCAGGAATTGAAACCACACCGTTGGCATCACTCTGCAATACAGCTATCCAACCAACTGAGCTAACTGACCCCCGACTGGTAACTCAGCAAGTTTCCTCCAACACGACTGTCTAAACCTGTAGCCTTTACCACTTAGAAGGACAAGGGGAGCCGTTGCATGGGAAAACCATGAGCTACAAGATTCCCCCCATGATACACACTTGAAATTGTATCATTGTTCCTTCTCTGATGGTGGAGCGAGATTCTGGAGCTCCTTTCCTAACTGTACCCTGCATATCCCTAAATCCAAAGGGCTGCAGTGGCTCAAGAAGGCAGTTCAACAGGACCTTCTGCAGGGAAATTAGGAATGTGCAATAACTGCTGCTCTACCCAAAACCATGAAAAACATGAACAAATGGGGGAAAAGGTGCATTTATCAGAAATGGAAATGTGCTTTCGAATGTGCACGCCATAAATGATGCAAAATGCATCTTCACACCTTAATAGTGGCTTACAAGGCTCACAGACTGATCAAAAAAATGGCTGAGTTCTGAGGAAGGGTCACTGGACTCGAAACGTAAACTGTCCACAGAGGCTGCCAGACCTGCTGAGATTTTCCAGCTATTTCTGTTTTTGTTTCTGAGTTACAGCATCTGCAGTTCTTTCAGTTTTTAAATGACAGAATTACCTTGGTACTGTTGTCACAGTGCAACATATGATAAAATACGAGTGTTACAAGGGAGGTTAATGGAGCAGCTAGGAGATTAAAATTAATCAAAATGAATAGCAATGAAGTAAGGAATAAGATAAAGAGATCTCTAAGACCTAATGATGATGAAAGGGAGGTAAGAAAATTGCAGCTTGGTTCGTCATACTTTTTCAATATCCTCTGTATACGTGAATTGTTTCTCCAGATTGGAAAATTGCAAAGTCACAGCGTAGCTTACAAAGGGAATGAGAGCACAAGTAACTGTAAACCCATCATTTTGGCATCAATTATAGGGAGGTTACTGGAGTCCATCATTACTGAAAGAAGGATTTTTTTTTGGAGGCGTCTAAAGATGGAAACAGAGTCTGAAGTGAGGCAAACAATGAAATTACCAGTAATAGGTGACGTATTGATATCAGTACACTCACCTAAGAACCAGCAATAATAAAGATGGGGGTGCATAAGACAGCAATCCCATGCTCCTTCCAAACCAGCCCAACCCGACCAATTAAACAACTTGTTCAAAACTTGTGGAAGTGAGACGCTGGGATATTTAAAGGTGTGCACGTATTTCAGAAACTGTCAATTTATGTTTATTTATAGGGATTTGCAGCGTGGAGCCAGTCAGGGATGCCCAGGGCATCAGCCTGCCTCCAAAGAGGACAATGTCAACCAAGTAACAAGGAGTGCCCTCGGTGTTGCCTGGGTGCAGGCAGAGTGGGTATTCAGCAGCCTGGATTAAATTGGGGTCAACAAGTGGAGGCAATCACTTTGTGGTATTATCAATAGCCTAACAATCCAGGTAATGTTCTGAGTTCCACAGAAAATGGTGGAATTTGAATTCAATAAAAATCTGCAATTAACGAGGACAACAGAATCATTGTCATTAAAAACCCACCTGCTTCACTAATTCCCTTTGGGGAAAGAATCTTATTTGGCCTGGCCTACACATGACTCCAGTCCCACAACGGTCTGCTCCACTCCTAACTATCATCTGAAATGGCCTAGCAAACCAGTCAGTTGGAGGAACTGCTAGGAAGCTTCAAAACCGGAATGACATTGGATGGACAATATGGCATAAACTGATGCACTTGACTCAGTTGGTCCTGCAAAGTCCACCTTACTGACATATGTTAAATGTGTGAGAGCTTTCTGATAGACTAATCAAAGCTGCCATAGTCATACTCAGCATACCTCACTATTGTCATCATCTCTGGGTATGCCTTGTCCCACCAGCAGAACAGACCCAGCAGAGGTAGCAGCACAGTTGGAATGGACTTGGCCCAAGAGTCCTGACAAGTAACTAGGGATCCCACAAAGTCTCATAGTGACAGATCAACATTAGCAAGGAATCCTTACTACTCCTGTCCCTTCTGCTGAGGTGGAACATCACTTGGAGGAAAAGACTGCAAAACATTCTCTGGATTGGAGGGGGGGGGGGGGGGGGTCTTCAATTTATACCATTAAGACTGACCACTACTGAGTGAACTGGTCAAATTCAAAAGAACATAGCTGCAGGATTGGACCTGCAGTAGGTGATGAGGGAACTATCACATTTAGCCTCGTCCTCATTAATCTGCCAGCCAGATGGATTTGCCCATGACAGTCTGGGTAAGATTGTCTCCTTGTGGAGACAGAGTCCCATCTTTACATAGAGTCAACCTTGCATCATGTTGTGTGGTATGATCACAGTGCTGATGGAATAGACTTCAAACAAATCTGGCTACCCAAGGCTAGGTCATAAGGCACAGAGGGCCACAGAAGCAGCAGAATTGTATTCCTACATAATTTGCAACATGATTGCCTTGTATATTCTCCATTGTAGCACTATCAGAGGATTGATCCCGGTTAAGAGGAGAGTGCAGGAGGGCATTCTAGAAGCAGCTTCAGTTAACCTAAAACTAAGGTGTCAGCCTGATGAAGCTACCAAAAGGATTATTCGTGTCCCAAGAAGCATAAGCAGCAAGTGATATCACAGCAAAATCAGATCTAAACTCTGGAGTCCTAAACTCTGGCACATCCAGTCATGAACGGTGATGGACACTTAAACAATTGGGATGTAAGCTCCACCAAAATCCTCAACATCAATAATGAGTGTACCCAGCACAGCAGTGCAAAAGGTAAAACTGACACATTCACAACAATCTTCAGCCAGAAGTGCTGAGCGGATGACCCATCTTGTTTTCTTCCAAAGGTTCCCAGCATCACAGATGACAGCCTCCAGTCAATTTGATTCACTCCATCTGATATCAAGAAATGGCTAGAAATCCTGGATATTGCAAAGGTTATGGGCCCTGACAACATTCTGGCAATAGTATTAGAGACTCATGCTCCAGAATATCTATGCCTCCAGCCAAACTAATCCAACAATGGCGTCAACTCAGCAAAGTGGAAAATTCACGAAGTCTGTCTTAAACACAGAAAGCAGGACAAATCTAACCCAGCCAATTACTGTCCCATCAGCATTTTCTCAATCATCAGTACTGTGATAGAAGGTATCATCACCTGTGCTATCAAACAGCACCTGCTCAGAGGTGCGTCGATTGAGTTCTGCTCGGGCCAATCAGCTCCTGACTTCATTAGAACTTTGGTTCAAATACGGAACAAAGGGCTGAATTCCAGTGATGAGAGTGGCTACCTGTGACATCCAAACCACTTTGACTGAACATGGCACCAAGGACCCCTAGGAGACTTAGAATCAGTGGAAATCAGGGAAAGCTCCCTGCTGATTGGTGTCATATCTGAAACATAGGAAAATGGTTGCAGCAATTGGGGGTCAGTCATCTCAGCTCCAGGGCAGCCCCGCATGAATTCCTCAGAGTAGTGTCCTGGCTCAGCCAGGTTCATCTACTTCATCAATGGCTTTCCTTCCATTATAAAGTCGGAAATGTTCACTGATGATTGCACAACATTCTGCACTACTCGCTACTCCTCAGATACTGAAGCAATTGATGATCAAGTGCAACAAGATCTGGATAATATCCAGGTTTGGGCTGACAAGAAATGTCAGGCAATGACTGTCTCTTATTGGAGACAATCAATCTAACTACAGCCCTCCGACACTCAGTGGAATTAACATCACTGAATCCCCAGATTTCAATATCCTGAGGATTACCATTGACAAGAAACTCACATTGACTCGCCACTTATATACAATGACTACAAGAGTAGGTCAGAAGCGAGGAATACTGCGGCGAGTAACTCAATTAGTGACTCCCCAAAATCCACAAGGCAGAGGTGAGGAGTGTGATGGAATACTCTCTACTTGCCTTAATGGATACAGCTCAAACAACACTCAAGAAGCTTGACACCATCTAGGACAGAGCAGCTTGTTTGATTGGCACCACATCCACTAACATTGGGACGAAGAGGGGCTGATGACTATGAAGAGGAGAAATTCCGAATATAGGATTGGGATCCATGGTGGCACAGAGGTTAGCACTGCTGCCTCACAGTGCCAGAGACCTGGGTTCAATTCCCGTCTCAGGCAACTGTCTGTGTGGTGTTTGCACATTCTCCCTGTATCTGTGTAGGTTTCCTCTGGGTGCTCTGGTTTCTTCCCACAGTCCAAAAATGTGCAGGTCAGGTGAATTGACCATGCTAAATTGCCCGTAGTGTTAGATGTAGGGGAACGGGTCTGGGTGGGTTGCTCTTTGGAGGGTCGGTGTGGACTTGTTGGGCCAAAGGGCCTGTTTCCACACTGTAAGGGCATAATATACTGTGAGATCAGGGTCCTTGCATGTCCTTCCTTCCTGAAGAAGGGCTTATGCCTGAAACGTCAATTCTCCTGTTCCTTTGATGCTGCCTGACCTGCTGCGCTTTTCTAGCAACACATTTTTAAGCTCCTTGCATATCACCTCAACTCAAGCTTTAATGGAGTATGCGGGTAAACTGTAAGTAACAACAATGATGTGGAGGTGTCAGTGTTGGACCGGGGTGAACAAAATCAGAAGTCACACGACACCAAGTTATAGTCGGTCAGATTTATTTGAAATCAGAAGCTTTTGGAGCACCGCTTGTGATTTCAAATAAACCTGTGGGACTATAACCTGGTGTCAAGTAGCAATAATGACATAGTTATGATCCCCTTCTGGAACCTCGCCATCTCCATTTCCAATGACTGACTCAACACGGACATCTACTACAAACCCACCGACTCCTACAGCTACCTGGATCACACCTCCTCCCACCCTCCCTCCTGTAAAAATGTTAGCCCTTATTCCTAAATCATCCGCCTCCACCACATCTGCTCCCATCAGGACCAATTCCACCACAGAACATACCGGATGGCCTCCTTCTTCAAAGATCACAATTTTCCATCCCATTTGATCAATGATGCCCTCCAGAGCATCTCATCTACTTCCCTCACCTCCCCCCTCGAACCCCATCCTCCAACCGCAACAAGGACAGAACCCCCTTGGTCCTCGCCTTCCACTCCAACAACCACCAGATACATCACATCATCCTCCACCGTTTCCGCCACTGACAAACAGACCCCACCATCAGAGATATATTTCCCTCCCCACCTCTATCTGCATTCTGTAAAGACCATTCCCCCTACAGCTCCCTTGTTAGGTCCACGTCCCCCACCAACCCACCTTCCTCTCTGAATCCTTCTCCTGTCACCGCAAGAATTGCAAAACCTGTGCCCACACCCCCCCCTTACCTCTATCGAAGGCCCCAAATGAGCCTTCCACATCTGTCTGAGATTTACCTGCACCTCCACACACATTATCTACTCGATCCGTTCAAATGCTACATTGGGAGACAAGATGCCCACTTGCAGAACGCTTCAGAGAACATGCATGAAACAACCCCACTGCCCCGTGGCCCTCTCACTCTGCCAAGAATATGCAGGTCCTGGGTCTCTTCCACTGCCAAACCCTTACCACTCGACGCCTCATTTTCTGCCTTGGGACTCTCCAACCACACAGGATCAACATGGATTTCACCTGTTTCCTCATTTTCCCCGCCTCCACCTTATCCCAGATCCAAACCTTTAACTTGGCACTGCCCACTTGATCTGTCCTACCTGCCTATCTTCCTTCCCACCTATCTGCTCCACTCTCCTCTCCGACCTATCACTTCACCCCCAACTTCATCTACCTATCGCATCCTCAGCTACTTTCCCCCCAACCCCACTCACCTCCCACTTATCTCTCAGCCTCGTTGGCCCACTCCCCACCTTCATTCCTGATGAAGAACTTATGCTTGAACTGTTGTTTTTCCTGCTTCTCGGACGCTGCCTGACCAGCTGTGCTTTTCTAGCACCACACTCTTCGACTCTGATCTCTAGCATCTCCAGTCCTCACTTTCTCCTAGTTATGGTGCAGGCATGGGACTAAGGTGAAAAACCGGACATACTAATCAACAAATAAAAAGGTTGGGTGGAAAGGTGGGGAGCCTCCTGGTGCTATCTGATGGAGTTGACAGCAACAGCTATAAGGAACACATGTGGGTGTGGGGGGAGCACCTGGACTAACAAGTAGTACATGGAACAGATTCTGAGGAGCATGATCTGGATATCCTTCAATCTTTCACTAAATCCCAACTGCATGATAAAGATGAAAAATGGCTGCTGGCACTCCATGAGTGGGCAGAGTAAGTGTGTATTGTTTCATCTTCAGGCTGAGTGCTCTTGTGAGGAATGTGACACCTGTCAAAGGACAATTGCATTCACTGAGGCATGCATTGAGTCAATGTGCCACACATCTTTCAGTAAATTACTCTGCATGTACTACTTATGCATTGACAAACAATACACATTTGAAACCCTGGCCACAAGCAATCCTAACCACGTCTTTGACTATCTTGGTCATCCCTGTGAAGCAGAAATGATTACAGTGTCACCAGTTATCATCAATTTTCAGTTGTATTTCAAAGGTCTCATTGCTGCTAAAGGGTGGTAGAGCTGCTTTCCTCTCACAGTGAATTGTGTGTATCATAGAATCCCTACAGTGCAGAAAGAGGCCATTTGGCCCATCGAGTTTGCACCAACTCTCTGAAGATCATCCCACCCAGACCCAGCACAGACCTCTATCTTATCCCCATAACCATGCACTTGCCATGGCTAATCCACCCAGCCTGCACATTCCTAGTCACTACAGACACTTAGCATGGCCAATTCACTAACCTGCACATCTTTGGACTTTGGGAAGAAACCAGAGCACTCAGCAGAAACCCATGCAGACACGAGGAGAACGTGCAAAATCCATAATTGGTTATGTCAGAGAGCTTTCAGAAATGAACTAATCACCCTGTGCTTCTTGGCAACCAGTGGAAGCATTCAGAAAATGGAAAGTTGAGAAGAAATTTTTGTATCTGTGAGAATTTAACCAACAGATCTTATGAACAAAGACGAGAGAAGTTTATGGTTTTGCACTCAGGTGTGCGTGTGTTTATGTGTGTGTGTGTTTGTAAGATAGTTTATAATGGGTTTAGAGATATATATGTGGATTACACTTAATTTAGTTTCATTATTTACTCGTATGTAGAATCTGATTACCTGTAATAAATGGTAATTCCTGCTAAGTACAGAAACCTGGTCAGTGTTTTCTATCAACCTGGATCAGATAGTTTGAGATTTTGTGCATTTTTCCTTCAACCTTTAAATTTTGAGATGATTCCAGTAATAGTGGAGTTTGATTTCCAGTGCACTCCTCCCCCTGAGTTGTGAATAATAGCCTGCTGTTCTGTAGTCTCTTGGCCTGCTTGGAGAGATGGGGAGATAGCAGTGAATGTAGAAGTGAGAGGGTGGAACTACAACATCCAAGGAGAGCTTAAGTGAGGGATGTGTGAGTGGTGGCTGCTTAGGTGGGTATGTGTAGGAGGCACTTTTAGACATAGGGATGGGTGCACTAGCATCTTTGTCAGTGTGAGAATGATGTGCAGGACAAGGCTGGGAAAAGCAAAATAAACAGGCATGAATATGCCCTGCCTCTCACCTTTCCTGGGTGTCATTCAATCTTTGACAACACTATATCCAGGAGGGAGGCATCACATTCCTGCTTCTGGCTTCTTTAACAATCTTTGGCCAAACATGTATACTCTGCAACAGATTTACTTTTTCCACTTATGAGGAAAAGAATTGTCCTACAAGCCCTTTTACTATTCAGCATAAAAGCAAGGATACATGTGAAAGGCATGACATTGCCTTTTCCTGTTGCCAATTCCTCTCTCAGGTCTGCTTTGATGCTTTGACAGCATTTAATTCAGCTGACAAAGGTCTTGCTTGTCCACCCAGTTGGAGAGTTGACAATTACCCCAAGTTGCCTGTTTTGGGAAGGCCTGCACATATTAACTGCCTCTCAGTAATGTAAGTGGAATGGCAGGCCTGATCATAAAATCGTAGAATCCTTACAATGTAGAAGCAGGCCATTTAGCCCATCGAGTCCACAATGATCCTCTGAAAGCACCCCACCCAGACCCATCCTGTGACTTCATCCCTGTAACACTGCATTTCCCACAACTAATCCCCCTAGCCTGCATATTCCTGGACACTGTGGCCAATTTAGCATGGACAATCCACCCAACCTGCACGTTTTTGGATTATAGGAGGAAACCAGAGTATCCTGGAGGAAACCCACACAGAGACAGGAAGACCTTGCAAATTCCACAAAGACAATCTCCTGAGGGTAGAATCGTACCTGGAACCCTGGTGCTGTGAGGCAGCAATGCTAGCAGTGATAGATGAAGGGAGAGTGGATTGGTTAGGATGATATGATTGGAGCTTAGAGGACAGCGGTGGAGGGTGGGGCATCTCATAGAAACCTATAACATTCAAACAGGATTAGACAGGGTTAATGCAGAAAGGATGTTCCTGATGACCAGGGAGTCGAGAACAAGGGTTCAAAATTTTAGGACAGGCCATTTAAGTGTGAGATGAGGAGAAAATTCTTCACGCTGAGTATGCTGATCCTTTGGAATTCTCTGCCAATTAAAGCAGTTGAGGCCAAAACACTGAATGTTTTCAAAACTAAGTTAGATATAGTTCTTAGGGATAAAGGAATTAAAGGGTATGGGGCAAAAATGGGAACAGGATACTGATGAACAGCCATGATTATACTGAATGATGAAGCAGACTCAAAGGGTTGTATGGTTTACTCCTGCTCCTACTTTCTCTGTTTCCAAATTGGCTAGCAGCAGACCTTCCATCAATCAAGGATCCTGAGGGAGGGAAAAAGAGCTGCTGACTAATTAGCGGCTGGAAGCTGTCCATTGCAGACAGCATTCCTTGGGGAATGGCAGCTTCAATGACAATGCACCCTGGGACAGACTTGGGAAAACTGACGGACCGAGACCACAGGCGAGTGACTGTGGGACGGGGTTACAGGAGGTGTGGGAGGAGTTCACCATCAAAGGCAGAAGGTAGTTCTCAACATCTCCCTCACAACACACATTCTCATGTCAGGGAGGTCAGTCAGGCACTGTGCTTTTGAAGAAGGGATCCTCTTCCACCGCCCTGCATGCCCAAGAACCTATGACCTGTTGCTGGCTTTGGTCACTTTTGACTTTGGACAGCTCACACAATGACTGGTCTTTCTCCCTGCTGGTTGAATACCTTCAACACCTGAAGTTGACACTAATTCCTAACTTATGGATCTCAGTTGGTGGCAGAAGGATGTCCATGAGTCTTCTCCCACCCCAGATTTAATCAGAACAGAAAAGGGGAGGTAGCAGGGACTGAAAGACATAGGAGCAGAAATAAACCATGAAGCCCAATGAGTCTACTCTGTCATTCAGTGAGATCATGCTGACCTGATAATCCACAATTCCACTTCCCTGCCGTTTCCCTATAACCCCTTGATTCGCTTTATGATTACATATCTGCATATCTCAGTCTTGCATATATTGAACGACCTAGTCTATGTGGTAAGAAGTTCCATAGATTTGCAGCCCTCTGAGAGAAGAAAGTCCTCCTCATCTTTGTTTTAAATGTACAACTCCTTATTCTGAGATTATCCCCTCTGGTCCTAGTTATCCCAGCAGTGGAAACAATTTTTCTGCAGTTCTCTGTCAAGTCCTTTAAGAGTCTTGTACATTTCAATAAAGTCACCTCACATTATTCTATATTACAACAAGTACAGTCACAATCAACTAAATCTCTCCTCATAAGACAGTGCCTCCATACCTGTTATCATCTTAATGACCATAGAATCAGAATTGACGATCTGGAATCTGAGCTTCAAACACTGCGACCCATCTGGGTGGGGGAGAGTTATGTGGTGCTGTGTTTCAGGAGGCAGTCACACCCAGTAGAATAAGTATTCAAACTCAGTTAATGATCATGGACAACAGGGTGTGTGACTGTAAGTGAGGCATGTAGGGGGATTCTGAGTTCAGGAGTGGAGTAGCCTCAGCCCCTGACTTTGTCCAACAGGTATGAGATTTTTGCTCCCTGTATGGATGAGGAAAGGGGCTATGGACAGGATGAGCCAGCTGACCACGGCACCATGGTGCATAAAGCCATTCAAGAGGCGGGTAGCAAAAAGACAAGTAGTTGTTATAGGGGATTCTATAATTAGGGTGACAGATAGATAGTTCGCGAGTTGGATCAGGAATTCTGCATGGTGTGTTGCCTGCCTTGTGCCAGGGTGCAGGACATCACTGACTGGCTTGAAAGGATATTGGAGCGGGAGGGGGAGGATCCAGTTGTTGTGGTCCACGTTGGCCCTAACAACATAGGCAAGGCTAGGAAGGAGGACCTATTTGGGGATTATCAAGCACTAGGAAAGAAATAAAAGAACAGGTCCTCAAGGTCATAATCTCTGGATTACTGCCTGAGCCACATGCTAATTGGCATAGGGATAAGAAAAATAGGGAAGTAAACATGTGGCTAAGAGATTGGTGTGAGAAAGAGGGATTCCATTTCATGGGACATTGGCATCAGTTTTGGAACTTGAAGTGATCTGGAACCAGTGTTCTGGCGAAAAGGATAAATAGGGTGGTCACGAGGACTTTAAATTTGTGAATCGGGGGGAAGGGAAAGAGAAAGCAACAGGGAGCTTGGAGTTAAGTAGAAAGATAAGCAGCAGATTAGCATGTGTTTAACTTCAAGGCAGGCTAGGAATGAAGCCAAAAGGAATGATAAATTAGGACATATTATGAGAGAGTCCTCCAGACGTCCCCCTCTCTGAGGATGAAAGATCAGTCCTCAGCAGCGGTCTCACCTTCATCCCCCAACGCTCAAGGATTAACGAGTTCAACACGCGGCGAGATATCGAACAATTCTTCCGCCGCCTTCACCTCTGCGCCTACTTCTTCAACCAGGATTCTCGCCCACCCTCTGACGACCCCTTCTCCCGCCTCCAACACACCCCATCCACCTGGACACCCCGTGCTGGCCTCTTACCTGCCCTCGATCTCTTCATAGCCAACTGCCGCCGCGACATTAACCACCTCAACCTGTCCACCCCTCT
>NC_057740.1:20161640-20212688 GCF_004010195.1 Chiloscyllium plagiosum | reverse complement strand
TGCCCGAAATGTCGATTCTCCTGCTCCTTGGATGCTGCCTGACCTGCTGCGTTTTTCCAGCAACACATTTTTCAGCTCTGATCTCCAGCATCTGTAGTCCTCACTTTCTCCTACATATTATGAGAGATGCTGAAAATCATGTGGATAAGAAAATTAACATTAAGGCGCTTTATCTAAATGCTCGTAGTATTTGTAACAAAGCAAATGAATTAACGTCACAAATCATTGTAAATGATTATGATGTGGTAGGCATCACAGTGACGTGGTAGCAGGCGGTTCAGACAGTTAAACATCTAAGGATTTACAACTTATCGAAAAGACAGGGAGACTGCCAGGGGGGGCGGGGTTGCCTTGTTAGTTAAAAATGAAATTAAATCTATGGCACCGAATTGCATAGGGTCAGATGATGTGGAATCTGTGTGGGTCAAGTTGAGGAATGACAAAGGCAAAAAAACCATAATGGGAGTTACGTACAGACCTCCCAGCAGTGGTCAGGAGGAGGGGTGCAAGATGTCCCAGGAAATAGATAGGGTATGTCAGAAAGGCAAGGACATGGTGATCACAGGAGACTTAATATGCAGGTGGACTGGATGAATAATGTTGCTGGTACATCCAAAGAAAGGGAATTCTTAGAATGCTTACAGGATGGCTTTTTGGAACAGCTTGTGATGGAGCCCACAAGGGAGCAGGCTATTCTGGACTTAGTTCAATGTAATGAGCCAGACTTTATAAAAGATCTTAAAGTAAGGGAACACTTAAGAGGCAGCAATCATAACATGGTAGAGTTCAGTCTTCAGTTTGAAAGACAGAAGGCAAAATTGGATATAATGGTGTTACAGTTAAATAAAGGTAATTACAGGGGCATGAGAGAGGAACTGATGAAAATCTACTGGGAAGCAGAGCCTAGTGGGAAAGACAGTGGAGCAACAATGGCAGGAGTTTCTGGGTGTAATTTAGGACACAGTACACAGGTTCATCCCAAAGAAAAGAAAGATTATCTGGAGTGGGGTGGGGTGGGGGTAGTATGGGATTAGTCAGCCATGGCTGACAAAGGAAGTCAGGAAATGTATCAAAGAAAAAGAGAGAACCTATAAAGTGGCCATGAGCATTGGGAAATCAGAAGATTGGGAAGGCTACAAAAACAAACAGAGGATAACAAGGAAATAAATAAGGAAGGAGAGGATCAAATATGAAGGTAAGCTAGCCAGTAATGTTAGAAATGATAGTAATTCTTTCAATACATAAGAAACAAGTAAGAGGCAAAAGTAGAAATTGTGCCTCTCCAAATTGATGCAGGAAGGCTAGTGCTGGGAGATAAGGAAATAGCTGAAGAACTTAATAAATGCTTTGTGTCAGTCTTCGCAGTGGACGACATGAGTAATGTCCCAACAGTTAAGGAGAGTTGGGAGCAGAGTTAATTAAGGTAACCATTACAAAAGAGAAAGTGTTAGGAAAGCTAAAAGGTCCAAAAATCAATAAATTTCCTGGCCCTGATGGGCTACACCCTAGTGTTCTGAGAGAGGTGGCTGAGCAAATAGTGGAGGCGCTGACTGTGATCTTTCAAAAATCACTGGACTCAGGGAAAGCCCCAGATGATTGGAAAATCGCTGTTGTAACCTCCTTGTTCAAGAAAGGATCAAGACAAAAGATGGAAAATTATAAGCCGATTAGCCTAACCACGGTCATCGGTAAAATTATAGAATCCATTGTTAAGGATGAGATTTCTAAACTCTTGGAAGTGCAGGGTCGGATTAGAACAAGTCAGCATGGATTTAGTAAGGGGAGGTTGTGCCTGACAAACCTTAGAATTCTTTGAAGAGATAACAAGTCGTTTGATCAGGGAAGCCCAGTGGATGTTATCTACCTCGACTTCCAAAGGCCTTTGATAAGGTGCCTCAGAGGAGGGTGCCAAGTAGGGTGAGGGCCCATGGTATTCGAGGTGAGCTACTGGCATGGATTGGGGATTGGCTTTCTGACAGAAGGCAGAGAGTTGGGATAAAAGGTTCTTTTTCAGAATGGCAGCTGGTGACAAGTGATGTCCCACAGGGTTCAGTGTTGGGGCCCCGCAGCTGTTCACTTTATATATTAATGATCTGGATGAAGGGACTGGGGGCAGTCTGGTGAAGTTCACCGATGATACGAAGTTAGATGGACAGGCAGGTAGAGCTGAGGAGGTGAGGAGGCTGCAGAAAAATTTAGACAGTTTAGGAGAGTAGTCCAGGAAATGGCTGATGAAATTCAACGTGAGCAAGTGTGAGGTCTTGCACTTGGGAAAAAAGAATACAGGCATGGGCTATTTTTTAAATGGTGAGAAAATTCATAAAGCCAAAGTACAAAGGGATCTGGAAGTACTACTCCATGATTCTCTAAAGGTTGATCTGCAGGTTCAGTCCGTGATTAAGAAAGCAAATGTAATGTTGTCATTTATCTCAAGAGGGTTGGAATATAAAGCAGTGATGTGATACTGAGACTTTATAAAGCTCTAGTTAGGCCCCATTTAGAATACTGTGTCCAGTTTTGGGCCCCACACCTCAGGAAGGACATACTGGTACTGGAGCGTGTCCAGCGGAATGGTAGGCCTAATATATAATGATCAGCTGAGGATCCTGGGATTGTATTCCTTAGAGTTTAGAAGGTTGAGGGGAGACCTAATAGAAACTTACAAGATATTGTAGGGCTTAGAAAAGGTGGACGCTGGGAAGTTATTTCTGTTAGGCGGGGAGACTAGGACCCTTGGGTATAGCCTTAAAATTAGAGGGGGTCAGTTTAAAACAGAAATGAGCAGACATTTCTTCAGCCAGAGAGTGGTGGGCCTGTGGAATTCATTGCTATGGAGCACAGTGGAGGCCAGGATGTTGGGGGTCTTCAAGGCAGAGATTGATATACTCTTGATCTCGCAAGGAATTAAGTGCTATGGGGAGAGTGCGAGTAAGTGGAATTGAAACACCCATCAGCCATGATTAAATGGCAGAGTGGACTCGATGGGCTGAATGGCCTTGCTTCCACTCCTATGTCTTATGGTCTTATAGTCTGGACTATGTCCAATGCCAGTATATGCTTCCTTAGGTTAAGGACCCAAAACTATTCACTGTGTCCCAGTTCTTGCCTGGAGTTTGCACATTCTCCCCGTGCCTGCGTGGGTTTCCTCCGGGTGCTCCGGTTTCCTCCCACAGTCCAAAGATGTGCAGGTCAGGTGAATTGGCCATGCTAAATTGCCCATAGCGATAGGTGCATTAGTCAGAGGGTAGTGGGTTGGGTGGGTTACTCTTCGGATGGTCGGTGTGGACTGGTTGGGCCGAAGGGCCTGTTTCCATGCTATAGGTAATCTAATCTAATACCTTGTACAGAAGAAAGTGAGGACTGCAGATGCTGGAGATCAGAGTTGAGAGTGTAGTGCTGGAAAAGCACAGCCAGTCAGGCAGCGTCCGAGGATCAGGAGAATCGATGTTTCAAGCAGAAGCTCTTCATCAGGATGCCTTGTACAGTTTGAATAAAGCTTCTCTACTTTTATACTCGATTCCCTTTGAAAGAAAGGTCAATATTCCATTTGCCTTCCCTATTATCTAATGACCTTTACTAGCTGTTTTCTGCTTCGTGGACAAGGGTTCCCAAATTCCTGCATTCCGTAGCTTTCTGCAGTCTTTCTTTACTTCAGTAATATTCAGCTCCTCTATTCTTCCTGCCAAAGTGCATTATCTCATATTTCCCCATACTATGTTCCATCTTTCAAATTTTTAGTCCACTAACTTCATCCATCTATATCCCTCTCCAAGGTTTCTGTGTAGCCTCCTGCCTGATTGATTGAACTTTACCTCCAACCTCATCACAGAGGAAGGCACTAAATTGCATCCAAAGCTCCCACTCTGAACCTTGTCACGTTATTTTAAAATGTACCTGGATTATGTTGTGCTGGAATATTGGGCACCCATACATATTGCCAGCTGTCCCTACTACACATGGATTGGTAAGTTAAAACACAGCTCCATCTCTTCTTCAGAAACCAGAACAGAAATTGCCGGAAAAGTTCAGCAGGTCAGTTCTAAGAAAGGGTCACAAGACCTGAATCGTTAACTCAGATTTCTCCTCACAAATGCTCTCAGACCTGCTGAGCTTTTCTGGCAATTTCTGTTCTTGTTTCTGATTTAAAGCATCTGCAGATCTTTCGGTTTTTATTCAAACTCTTCTTCTTTGAATAAAGTCGGTTCTTAATCTATGAGAATAAAACTTTGGGCATTTTTCTAGGGTAAAGTTGGAATGTAATTTTATTACAAAGTCACTGTTGGGAATGTCTGTTCTCGAGAAATGCTCTGAAAGCAAAATTCAGGTGGATTCAGTTCAAGATAAATAATACACAGGAACTTTCAGCCCTGCTCCCACACTGACAGAGGGAAATGGAATATTAATGCCAAAATATGCTATTAAGATGCATTTTTAAAATTGCATTTAATTTGGTCCCTTTTATACATGTAGGAATACAATTTTCTTCTTTGTTCTTCATCTCTGCAACTTCATTGTCTTTGCATTATCCAGTATTGAGCAAATGAGCATCCAGTGCAAGAATCCTAAGGTTTTCAGCCTTAGGAGACCAGAGGACAAGTAACAATGAGCTGAATCTTAAAAAGTGTCACTGAATCTTTAAGTGTCATTTTTGTTGTGTTGTTTGGAGGTTCTTTCTCCGCAAGGCCTAACAAGTTTTCTTAAACCAACATCCCAACCTTGCCTCATGAACCATTGCAACTGCTATGATCCCCTATCTAATTCTACCCTGATACTCTACTCTGTGTGTGCAGAAGCCCTTATCACTGCAGTAAAATCTTAAGTTGTCTGATGCCAAGACCATTTTTAAATGCCAGCCGTCATTCAGTCGAACAAAGCCAGAGGGGTGATGTGCTTCCCTGTGTACAGAGTGTGGCAGAATTCACTTGATTTTCTTCTCAGGGAACATAGCTGGCATAACTTGCACATACTCTCACTGTTTAAGCCCCAAGCCACATTGCTTACCCGTTTTTAGCTATATATCATTATACTCTCAGTCAGGAGGTTGCATAGCAGATTCAATAGCCATGTTTTTAGTGAGTAGACTTTGTCTCCCAGTCATCATTTTTGTAAGGCATCTGGCATCTCAAAAACAGCAGTTATCAAGGATATAGGCATCATGGTAGCTCCCAGGATACCTTCTAAGATATTGTACTGATAACTACAAATGACTTGTACATAGATGGAAGGGCACTTGTTTTTATTGGTAAACACAGCTGCCTTATGATATCTGCCTCTCTGTATGACATGTGTCTGTTTATTTTGCCCTGCATTTGAAAGAGCCAACTACTTTTGCAAAGGCTACTGTCTGGGCTGAAGCACTAATCTGTTCATAGTCAGAAAAGATGAAACGGTGAATTTTAGTACAAAGGTTTTCCATAACAGCCTTAACGAATCTGTGGGTGGATTATTAAGAGAGCCCACTCAGGTGGCTCTGTGGAAGGAGTCACATGCATAAAAAGTTGAAGCGACTTTTACTTTGATGATGGGCAGGATAAGATGGCTACCCACTCCTTCAGACTACAGGTCACACTCCAGAACTGGGCACAGTACTTTGAGAATTTAATGGCACATCTGCAGTGTGTGACAACACTCCTGCTCGCTCATCTGGAGGAAATGGGATTGAGAATGAGCAGCTCTGGCCCTCCTGTGCATCCTGAGGGGAGCTTCAGCTGAATCTCTTCATCTGGAGACTGTCTGGCAGTGACTGGAGGTTACTGCTGGTCCTGGGCTTGCTGGTGCATCTGCTCCTCCTTCATTCCTTGCTTCCTCATTGCATGCAGTGACAGCAATAACCCCTGCTGTAGCTGGATCCACCAGTTATGTCTGCAATAAATCTGTGCAGGGAACGTAAGAAACAGGAAAAGCTCTTAGTAAGCAGTCAGCATTCCCATTTCTCACAAATGGTGGTTTATGATACTCCTCCATACAGTGAGACATGTCACAAGAAGGGTCATAGTGTCATAGAGTCATACACCGCAGAAAAGGCCCTTCAGCTCATCGTGTCTGCCCAATAATAATTACACTAAAGGTATGCTAATCCCAGTTTCTTGCACTTGTCCAACATCCCTCAATGCTATGATACTGCAACTGCTCATCAAAGTATTTTGTGAAGGTTGTAAAGTTTCCGGTCTCCACTACCTTCCCAGGCAGTGCATTCCCAGGTTCCCACCATCCAATGAGTGAAAAAGTATTTTTCCAAATCCCTCCTGAATTTCCTGCCTGTTACTCTGAAACTATGCCTCCTCGTGATTGACCCCTCAACCAAGGGGAACAGCTGCTCCCTACTCACCTTATCCCTGCCCCTCATAATCTGTGACACCTCAATCATGTTTCCCCTCAGATTTCTCTGTTCTGAAGAAAACAATCCAAGTCTATCTAGCCTTTCCTTATAACTCAACTGCACCAACTCAGGAAATATCTTGGTGAACCTCCTCTGTATCCCTTCTAGTGATACCACATCGGTCTTGCAGTGAAGTGACCAGAACTGCACGCAGTACACCAGTTGTGGCCCAACCAACACTCTGTACAACTCCAACATTACCTCCTTGCTCTTATTCTCTATGCCACGACTGATGAAAACAAATGTCCCATATGCCTTTTTAACTATCCTATTCATGTGCTCTTCCAACTTCAGGGATCTGTGAATAATTGCCCCAAGATCCCTCTAAGCTACCCAGTTTCCTGCCATTCATTAAATATTCCCTCATCATGGTTTTTCTTCCAAAGTTCATCACCTTGCACTTGCCAAGGTTAAATACGAAATGGTACTGCTCTGCCCATCTGAGCAACTCATTGAGATCTTCCTGTAACCTACAGCAATGTTAGTTACTATTAACCACCTTATCAACCTTGGCATTGTATGCAAACTTGCTAACTAATCCTTAATCTTGTCATCTATATAATTTCTGTATGTAACAAACAATAAGGGTCCCAGTACTGACCTTTGTGGTACACTACTGGACACCATCCTCTAGTCACTCAGACAGCCTTCTACTATTACACATTGTGTCCTATTATGATGCGAGTTTCTGATACATTTCATCAAGCCTCCCTCAATTCCATGTGCTTTAACCTTCTCAATCAGCCTCTCATGTGGGAACTTGTCGAAAGCTTTGCTAAAATCCGTATAAACTACATCAGCTGAATTTCGCTCACCCACACACTTGATCACATTTCAAACAAATTTCTTAGGCATGACTTCTCTCTGACAATGCCATGCTGACTGCCTTTAATTAACCCAATCTTTTCCAAATGGATAATAATTCTCTCCTTCACCACGGAGAATGGTACTTTGACATTGTCTCTTATTCTGATGAATACAGCATCAGTTGTGTCGTAGAGACATTAGGAGATTTTATATGCTGGATAAGTACTAAGTGCTGTTGACCAATATTTGCACCACACATAATTGTAGTTCACATGCATAATGAGCTGATTGCAAATGACTTCAACTTGTATTCTGCAAGAATGTGAATAATGTCATCCCCATTCCCCCTCTCATCCATCAAAAGCGAAGCCTGTGTGTTGAGACAGAATGCACATGCTGACTTCACCCACTCCAACCATTTTCTATTTGTAATTTGCATTTAGGAATTGCGAGAATGTGAAAAGCAACACAAGTTGCACGTGGCACTACAAATCATAGGATAAACCTAGTAATCAATGGCCCCATGCAAATCTCCAAGTCCCATTTTACCTGGCACTCTCTGGACAGACCATCACACTATTCCCAACTTGTTCCCGTACACTACTTGGAGCTCTATCTGTAATTCTTGCCCTTATCCTCTTAAAACCATTCCTACACTTCATTCCTACCCATGATCGTAATCCAAACAGTTCCAATTGAGTGTGACTGTGTGTGGGTGTGACTGCGAATACCCCTCACTTCTCTGCGAATAACAGTATCCCATGTATTCTGGGGCAATACCAGCTCTCTACTTATATATCGCTTCCAACCCCCTCACCGCCTTTTACCCTAGGACTGACCATAGTCCACCAACACTCCACTCCCCCGACTGACTTGGACAGACAGCCTGATTGATGACTAACCAGACCCTGGCCTCCTGCCTGTGTGGCTTCCTGACTGATGGACAGTGAATCCTCTGACTGCTTGCTCTGGACTTGCAGGATTGACCATGGCCTCCTCCACAGACTATAGTGAGACGTACTCCCTGACAATGAAGCTGATGACTGACTGCACCCAAGCTCCTGAACTGATCACAGATACTGCATGTACTAACCATATTGGCTGACTGTACTGGGATTCCCTGACATTCGTTTCGATTTGAGACGTGGCCATTTGATTTATACAGATGCTGTGTGTTTGCCATGCATTCTGCTGACCAATGCTGTTAGTGTGAAATTGACATAGGATGTTGCTATGCAACAATGTGTCCATCTACTTGATTGACAACTGCTGACAACCAGGCAAGGCGGCTGATTTTACGTCTGCACTAAACAATAAAGCAAGACAGAGCTATGAGCCTTTATGGTGTAGCTAAAGGGGCAAAGTGCCAAAAGGCAAGGCAAGGCAGGGATGCTGTGGGCACTGAGGTTGGCAAGAGGCAAACTCGTGCTGAGAGAGATGAGCAGCCCTGACATGCTCCCAGTACAAACCATGAGCTGAAACTGCATGCGAGGCATCCTTGCAGTGACATTGAAATGAAAAGTGCAGGTGTGCTGCAATGTACAGCACTGAAGTGAAGAAGCACACTGTAGAGATGTACCTGGAATCCAGGTTAGAGCAAGTGATGAGCAGGAATCAGCAAGTAACCGTTCTGATTTTCACATCAGGAATTCAATGTTTGAATTCTACCTGGTAAATGGGAGAATGGGAAACTGCCTATCAATGAGGTGGGATTAAGTAATAATGAGGGTGAAAGTGAGCAATAATCCATCCAAAAATATCACTTGCGAGTAAGAATCTCATCTCGTTGTTCAACACTTGGTTGGAAAACAAGACACTTTACTCCTAATATCGAGCAAGTCTCAGTGGATATCTCCCTTCATTTTCCAAACTTTCTTATCATAGCCAACATCATTTAGAGGTTGGGAAGATTTTCCCCTAACTATAGTTTTAATTGATGGAAAATTGGAAAGGGCCTATCCATGATTCCTTAATAAAATTTGCTCCCTGTCAAATCATGTCTTATAAATCCAATCTAACATTAAAATGACTTCAATAATTCACAACAGTGTCCTGACCAGGGATATCCAAATATTTATTACAATTTTAGCAAGTTTTCAGTGCCTCGAAGAATACGATTTGCATTTCAAAAGACAGAAAAAGCAGAAGATGATCTGTTTGGGGAAATGAAGACAGCACATGGAATGGGAAATAATCTGTTTCAAATTGCCAGATCTGATAATTAATGAAGTTGCCCCTTGGCAACATCCACTGAATTTGATTCGAGCCCAAAATCCATTCGTAAAGCAGCTTTTATAAAAGTTATATCCTGGAGATTTAAACACAACTTTTATACAATAAGCAGTTCACCTTCTCCAAGCGATAAATGGTAACAAGAACTAGGTTACTTCAGATTAGCTTGAAATACAAATGACCTCTTTTTATTGATTCTCATGATACAGTTACCATTGTGGAATATGAGAAATAAAATAGAGACCAGGCTGTGAGAATAATCCCAATCCCACCATGTGCATTTTAAGAGAATATATATGTTGGAGCAAACGTTCATGCTGTCAAGTACCGGCATTTGTTGATTCATCATCATTCTAATCACCTTCAGGGATTTCAGTTTTAATGTTGCTTAATTGTTTTACAAACCAAAATATTCTTTGTACAAGTAAATGAAAACAGGTTCAACCTGGTATGTGCTATTTTTCAAATGCCCAGAATGATAATGATAGGGTGCATCAGATTAAACAATGTTTCACTTGCGCAAGCCAAACTTCATTTTTTGATAGTTTTACATTGAATGGTTGGTCAGCAATTACTTTGAATGTTCTTTTACTGAGTAATGAAAAACAAAAAACTTGTTAGTTAACCCTCTAATCTATATCACATTCATGGACACATTTTCTTAATGTAAAAGTTATTACTCAGACACAGTGGGTTCCCAGTCTGTTACCAAACAAACTGCAGCTATCCCATGCTGTTAAGGAAACTCCAGTTCTGCTGTAGCAGTGTATGCATAATAAATGCTAATACTAAAGTCAAAGATCTTGATTTGCAAATACAGTATGCCATCTTTTTTGCTTTCATTGTGCACATCAGGATCATGGACTTAGCACCACTTTGTTTCTGAACTGAAAATCAAAACACCTTCACCAAAAGCATCTGCTTCCACAGCAGAAACTTCACTCCTGATTGACCTACACTGATTCATCCTTTAGCTGCAAATTTATTTCAAAATTCTCATTCTTGTCTGCTGCCCTCTTCCTTTGCAACATCGTCCAAACTATCATCCTGTTCGCATTTTCCCTCTTCTAACATTAATCTTCAATGAATATCCGTCTTCCTATCATAGCTGGTGACACACTTAATTTCCTGTTTAAGCATTCTAGAGTGTTTTTCTTTAAGTTGTTTTACTTTGTTCTCTGTCTCTCTCTTTCACCATCATTGAAAGATGACCTGAAATCTGTACCTCACATTCCAAATCTATCCAAACTTTAGCAAAAGATCAGTGTAGATTTAAGGCAATTGGTAATAAGACTAGAGGGGAGATGTGGAACCCAGAGTATAGTAGGAGTCTGGAACCTATGGCCTGGAAGGGTATTAGAGGCAGAAACCCTCCACACATTTAAAAGGTTTTTGGATATGCACTTCAGTGCAGCAATCTTCAGGGTTGTGGAGCAGATGTGGGAAAGTGAGATGAGGCTCACTTGGATTGTTTTCAGCTTGTGCAGATGTGGAAGGCCAAGTATCCACTCTCTTGTGATAATGATTCTATGGTTCTATGGATTTGTCCTTCCTTGTCACAATCCAAATCACTGTTAAAGATTACTCCCATAATCTAGCACTGAAATAAAATAAATTGAAGAAGGAATATTATCTACTTTCTAATATTCAGATTAGCATTACTCTGCTATTTTGCAATAATATCAAAGTACTGAGGATAAACTTAATCCAATGTTGACATACACATTTATTTCTCACTAGCTGAAACAATATTAACTTTAAAATCATCCTCCTCATTCCTGGAACAGAAAACACACTAAGTTTATTGCCAACTTATTTATATATGAATAGTATACCTTGAAATTTCATTTTGAACCCACCTGTGCTTCAAGGCTCAAGCCAAAACTTGTCATTAGACACCCTATGATTGAGTGACGTATCAGATATTAAAGGATTTATATATAAGGAAGTGCAACTAGCCTCATACAGTTCTTATTAAGCATCATTGTGTCAATTTCTTACGAGTAAAATGTTCCTCAAAACGTTTTGTTCAAAGTCACTGTTATGGAGTATTTTAATTTTGGGGGTTTATCTCTCAGGTAAGAAAAGTATCCATTTATTTATTACCCACATGCTCTGTATTGGTTTCCAGAATATACAGTATGTTACTTAAATGTAAAATGCAAATTTAAGGTACTTAGAATGTTATCCTTAGAATTTGTTTCTTTGGTGTAATTTACATGAGAACTTTGCTTTTAACAACAGAAACAAAGTTATTCCTGAGAAATTACTTTTCAGCTGCAAAGGATTAAACCTTCAAAATTGCTAATTACAATGTAATTTATCTGACAATATCTGTATCAGTATTCACGTTCAATAATATCATAGAAATAAGTGAACAAAATGATTCAACAATGGATTTGTTGAATTTAAGGTAAAAATTCAAAGTAGCTTAACATGAACTGACGTGTGATGTGGAGGTGCTGGTGTTGGACTGGGGTGGACAAAGTCAGAAGCCACATGACATCAGGTCCGATAGATTTGTTTGGAATCACATAAGCATTTGGAGCACAGCATCTACGACAGATGGGCGGCACGGTGGCACAGTGGTTAGCACTGCTGCCTCACAGCATCAGAGACCCGGGTTCAATTCCCGCCTCAGGCGACTGACTGTGTGGAGTTTGCACATTCTCCCCGTGTCTGTGTGGATTTCCTCCGGGTGCTCCGGTTTCCTCCCACAGTCCAAAGATGTGCAGGTCAGGTGAATTGGCCATGCTAAATTTCCCGTAGTGTTAGGTAAGGGGTAAATGTAGGGGTATGGGTGGATTGTGCTTCGGCGGGGCGGTGTGGACTTGTTGGGCCGAAGGGCCTGTTTCCACACTGTAAGTAATCTAATCTAATCTAATTAGTGCACCTGATGAAGGGGCTGCTAAAGCTTGTGTGATTTCAAACAAACCTGTTGGGCTATAACCTGGTATTATATGACTTATGAATTGATACAAAATGCAAGATGAAAGTAATGAAACTTTGGCTAATTTTATTGATTAGCTGCTGTTTAAACAGTTACTCTTTGCTACACTATTTTCTCTGTCAAACACATGGAAAGAGAATATCTGTTCCATAGTATTCTTTTAAATATTGCTTACATGAGATTATATTGAAGAAAGTAACATCTTGTGCCTGAGTGTGTACCTAGAGGCCACAGTATGAGTCAGGTGAAAAAAAATAATTAGAGGAACATATTCACTTTGAACTGGGATTAGTTCTTCAATGTTTATTGTCCTCTACCCTAACTCTGCCTTTTCAACCAAGGGTAGGTTACTGCTTCAAATGCACTGATGGGCTTGATGTCATACAGTTATCTTCCAGTCTGTAACTGCTTTCTTCTGTGTTTAACATAAGAGTCTCAAGTAGCATTGCGAACTTCTACAAAAAACATGCTATAGCTAAGATGTCCATTGTGTAGTTCATTATTAGTATAATTCCATAAAGATGTAAGCATCAGCTATGGTTTAGAGCGAGCAAACACATTTCCAAAGTCATAAAGACTGTGGGTTTATATTCCATTCAGAAGTTTTTGCACAAATTCCAGGCTTACAATCCTGCGAATAACTGAGTGAGCACTGCATTACTGGGAGTTCCAACTTTCAGATGGAATGCTAAATTGAGGCACAATCTAAACTCTCAAAAGGATATTGATGATAACATGGCACTGTTTTAGAGATGGTCCATCATTTAAAATGTATCTTCTCTGATGATTATCAAATTGGTGTTTGTGTGATTCAATTATGCATAAATTAATGTTTTCAACATTATAACATTGAGGAGAAAGTGAGGTCTGCAGATGCTGGAGATCAAAGTTGAAACTTTATTGCTGGAACAGCACAGCAGGTCAGGCAGCATCCAGGGAACAGGAGATTCGACGTTTCGGGCACAGGCCCTTCTTCAGGAATGAGCAGAGAGTGTTCAGCAGGAGAAGATAAAAGGTAGGGAGGAGGCGGCCTACTTGCGGAGCGATTCAGAGAGCACCTCTGGGCCACCCGGACGAACCAACCCAACCACCCTGTAGCACAGCATTTCAACTCCCCCTCCCACTCCACCGAGGATATGCAGGTCATTGGACTCATCCACCGCCAAACCACAACAACGCGACGGTCGGAGGAGGAGCGTCTTATCTTCCGACTGGGAACCCTCCAACCACAGGGGATGAACTTGGACTTCACCAGTTTCTTCATCCCCCCTCCCCCCACCTTGTCTCAGCCGAATCCCTCCAGCCCGGCACCGCCTTCCTGACCTGCAGTCTTCTTCTTGACCTCTCTGCCTCCATCCTACTCCGACCTATCACCCTCACCTTGACCTCTTTCCACCTATCACATTTCCAACGCCCCTCCTCCAAGTCCCTCCTCCCTACCTTTTATCTTCTCCTGCTGAACACTCTCTGCTCATTCCTGAAGAAGGGCCTGTGCCCGAAACGTCGAATCTCCCGTGCCCTGGATGCTGCCTGACCTGCTGTGCTGTTCCAGCAATAAAGTTTCAACAACATTATAACATTGACTACTCGTCAAAAGTACTAAATTGTTTGTCCTGAGATTGTGAAAGATACTATGTAAATATAAATTTCTCATTATCTGGCTGTATCATTGTTCAGATAAAATCAGTTTTAAGGTAATGTTCTGCAATAATGGCAAATTTGAAAAAGAACAAAATTGAACTTATACCCACTTCCTGACTTTCAAATAGCCCAAAGCATCTCACAAGTAATAAGGTATTTTTTGAGCAATGGACACTCTTATATATTAAGAAAGTATGACAAGAGAACTAGTAATAAAATGAACTTCAGTTCATCATTTTGGGACCTTTCAATGAATTTAACTTCTAATTTGACTCCACTCAATTCCTTTCTTGAGGAACCCTTATAAGGACTTGCGATGTGAGCATTTTTACAAATTATGTGGAATACTGTTTTTCTTCCTTCTAGTTCTACTCAGATCCCCTCCATCAGCCCTTTCTCTGGACCTATAGCAGAATTCATTTGTGGTCTCACCTTGAACTGGAAAATATGCTCAACACTTATTCTAGTTTTCACAATTTCCTTGCCTTCAAATGGAGCATTTCCTATTCTCTCCTTTCCCTTACTGTCTCCCTCTCTTCATTTATGAAAAGGGGCTGTTGAACAACATCCATTATAAACGCACTTTTTCCTGCAGCTGCCTTGACTACATATATTTCTTAATGATCCTATAACATTGTGCCAATTTCTGTGGTAGACATTCATAGACAGAATCCCTACAGTGCAAAAAAAAAGGCCATTCAGCTCATTGTGTCTGCACCAACCCTCCAAATAGCATACCACCAAGTCTATCTACCCACCCTATCCCTGTAACCCTGCATTTACCATGGCCAATCCACATAACCTGCACATCTTTGGACTGTGGGAGGAAACCGGAGCATCTAGAGGAAACCCATGCAGACATGGGAGAAAGTTCAAACTTCACACAGTGACCCAAGGCTGAAATTGAATCCAGGAATCAAGGTACTGTGAGGCAGCAGTGTTAATCATTGAGCCACCGAGTCACCTCCAACTCAGCAATCAAAGGGCAGAAATTCAAGATAAGTTGAAATTAAAATCAGAGTGCAATTAGGAAAAAAATTACTAAATGGGTTGTTATGATTGCGAATGCATGTTTTGATGAATGTTGGGTGGATTAAACAGAAATATTCAAGAGAATTGGCTGTGTCAGGGGGAGACTCATAGGGGTTGATTTGGCATGCTCCAGCCAAGCTTCGTCTTGATGGTAATGCTCCCTCCAACAGAGGGACAAAATGTTCCTAATCCAAACATTTACCCCACCCACACAGATGAGTAATAGCTGTGGATTGGGCTTGTTTTGGTTGTGTTTACAGTGAGCAGTGCACCCCATCTCATGGAAAATTCAGCCCATTATGGCATAGGGCACACAAGGAGATTCTACTGCCTATTTAGTCCATGCTCTCTCTTTCTAGATTCCCATGCTTCTGTCCTATAGCATTGTAAATTCATTTCCCTCAAATGCCCATCTGTTCTCCTTTTGAAATCATTCACCATCCTCATAGGAGGTGTGTTCTAGGTCACTGACTCTTACTGCATACAAAAATAAGAGTTCTTTCTCACATCCTACTTGCATTTATTGCCCAGAAACTTAATTCTATGTCTATTAGCCATATATCATTAGCAATGAGTGCAGTTTTTTAAAAACTTTTTTTATTTAAAAACTGTTATAATCTCGAAGACTTCTATTAAATCTCCTCTCAATTCCTTTGCTCCAAGAAGAACAAGCCCAGTTGCTCCAAATTACCTGCATCAGTTATCCTTCATTCTAGGGCTCTTGTGGTCCAATAGTATGGGAGTGTGTTTTTCTCTAAGTCAGAAGATCGAATTTTAAGTTCCCACTGCTCCAGAATTGTGTGATAACAATTTTATTATCCCTGAAACCATTCTGGTAAATGTCCTCTGTGTCCTCTCAAGGATTCTCACATCTTTGCTAAAGTGTGGTAACCAGAAGTGGATGCAATGATCAAACTGTGGTTTAACCAAAGTTTTATGCACGTTTAGAATTATTCCCTGCTTCTGTGCTCAAGCTATTTATTTATAAAATCCAAGATTTAATATGCTTTGCCATCTTTAAAAATTCAAGCATATGCCCTATTTTGAAAAAGAATTTCACTTTTGCCACTTTCTAATATTCTGTAATTTCATTTGCAGAATTTAACCTGCAACCATTAGAAAGCCTTTTTTTTGCATCATGATCTCTATCTCTCTCAATATCCAAGGGACCCTGGCTTTAGCTCCCCTACCTTTCATCCTTGTTAGAATGGAACTAATCTGCAACTGAACTATCTCCATAATAGTCATCCATTATATTTTTCTTCCTGACAATCTCTGGTTCCATTTCATCCAGGCTGATTTCTTTTCATCCTATTGAAGTTACTCTCTTTCAATTTAAAAGTTGTAGTCTATATTGTTCTTTGCTTTTTTCCACTTCTGATCTAACTCTTAAGGTGTAATGTTCACTCTTATCGAAGTGGAATTCAGTCTACCTTATTTCTCAACCCCTGATCCAGGCAATGCCTCCTTCCTCTTTGCTGGTCAAGTATTTCTCCCAAATGGTCAGAAGTCTATCTTCTCTTTGGCCTTTTCATTTGATATTTGGGTAATTGAAGTACCCAATATCACCATTTTATAGTTATTGAACAACTCTGTGATTTACCTGGAGGTTTGTTTTGGTAAATATCCTTGCCACTATTTGGAGATCTTATAGAATTTCCCAGTAGTATTTCACTTCCCAACTCTAAGCAAACAATTTATGAAAAATGAAAAGAATGTAGTGCTGTGGAGAAGTGCAGGAGGTGATACTAATTGATTGTTCTTTTGAACATCAGGCACAGGCACAATGATGATTTTATTTAGAACAATGTTAGAAGTCTTGATTTGAACTGCCCTTGCATTATTCTGCTTATCTCAGTGTAGCACACCTCTTCCAACAGCTGGCCAGAGCCTCAGTCACACAGATTGGCCCTCTTACCTGTGGAGTCTGACTGTTATCCTGAATTTGAAAAGAGGTAGCAGATGTTAATTGGTGGTGCTAGACCAATTAACAAGCTCCTTTGGTGAAAATATCAAAAGTGGATAGGTATTAGCAGGATTCAGGACCCTCATTTGATTCCAACATCTGAATCCCTTCCTGAAACTGTAGGCATATATTTCTACTGTATGGAGGTGGTATTTGGGTAACAAATAAGATACAATTTTCAAAAACGAACATCATAAAATGGAGCTGCAGAGCATCATTGAAAATGATTATCAAAAATAACAAAGAAAACCTGACAAGATCAGGAACATACTGCAGATGAATATTTGACCAAATCCCAGCACTACAATGATGTAAAACCTGCCTAACACTGAAAAACAGCTTTTCAAGGCAATAAGGTTTATGTTTTTAATCAACGAGTATTTTTAACCTTTTACTAATATTGTTTCTACAGATTCCAGTGCAAAAACGACAAAAACAAAAGGAATAAATTCAAGAAGTATTCCAAAACCAACAGAAAGATTTTCAGGAAATATTCAAATGCCAAATATCATGAAAATAAATCCCACAAATGTTTCAGCTACATTAATGGTTGAGACATCTTTCACAGATACACTAAAATCAGATGTGAAGGAAAACATGGCCAGAGGTTTGCAAAACAATGAAAAAAACAGGAAAAGAAAAGGAAAAAGTATTGCATGCAAACACAGATTACATGGCAAGAACATACATTCAACTGATGATCACCCACTAAAAGAAAGTCAAAATTATTCAACTAAAAAGGCAAACGTAAAAGAGGAGAAAACAAGTTCAATAAGGTTGTTAACAGTGAAACAAAAAGACAACACTCTGTCAAGTAAGCCACAACCAAACTTGAAACAATCATCCTCAACAAATACTCTAACAACAAAACTAATGGAAACATTCTCGACAGCTCCTCAAACACTGAAAATGAAGGAAAGTACTCCAACGTCAAAACTGGTGGAATCATCCTCGACAAGTACTCCAACATTTAAAATGATGGAATCATCAACAGCAAGTACTTCAACTCCAAAAATGGTGGAAACATCCTCAACAAATACTCCAACACCAAAAATAATGAAAAAATCATTGACCAATACTCTTACACCAAAATGGATGGAAACATCATCAACCAATACTCCAAAAATGGTGGAATCATCCACAATAAATACTCCAACTCCAAAACTGGTGCAAACATCCTCAACAAATACTCCAACACCAAAAATAATGGAAACATCCACAAAAAATTCTCCAACACCAAAAATAATGGAAACATCATTGATCAATACTCCAACATCAAAACTGGTGGAAAAATCATCAACTAATACTCCAAAAATGGTGGAATTATCCACAACAAATATTCTAACACCAAAAGTAAAGGAAATATCATCAACCAAGACTTCAACATCAAAAATAACTGAAGCAACCTCAACAAATATTCTATGGCCAAAAACAGTGGAATTATTCTCAACAAAGACTCCAACAACAAACTTAATAGAAACAACCTCAACTAATTCTCCAACTCAGAGAGTAATAGAGTCTTCATCAACAAAAGCTCCAACAGCAAAATTGGCAGAAAATCCATTGAAAAATTCCCCAACAACAAAAGGAAATGGAAATCGAAAAGGTAAAATTACACGATGTAAAGGCGTACATGGAAAAAATACACAAGCTGTAAAGGCTACAACAATAAGAGTAAAGTTGGACAGATCGCCGTCAAACTCACCAACACCAAAATGGGCAGAATCATCCGCAACAAATTCTCCAATATTGAAAATGATGGAAACGACCACAACACATATTCCGATACCAGAAATGGTGAAATCATCCTCAACGAATAATCCACCATTAAGTGTGGTGAAAACATCTTCAAAAAATACTTTAACACCAAAATTGATGGAAATGTCCTCAACAAATACTCCAACATCAAAACTAATAGAAATATCCACGACACCAAAAATGATGGAATCAATCTTGACAATTACTCCAACACCAGAAATGGTGAAATCATCCTCAAAAAATTCTGCAACGTCAAACGTATTGGAAGAAACCCCAACAAAAACTTCAATACCAGAAGTGGTGGAATCATTCTCAACAAATACTCCAACATCAGGAGTGGTGGAAACATCCTTGACAACTACTCAAACACTGAATATAATGAAATCATCTTCAAAAAATACTCCAACACCAAAAATCATGGAATCATCCTTCACAAGTACTCCAATGTTGAAAATGATGGAATCATCAACCACAAATACTCTAACACCAAAATTTGTGGAAACATCCCAAACAAATACCGGAACACCAAAAATGGTGGAAACATCCACAATAAATATTCCAACACCAAAAATGGTACAGAAATCCACGATAAATACTGCAACACCGCAAATGGTGGAATCATCCACGACAAATACTCCAACACCGAAAGTGAAGGAAACATCATCAACCAATACTCCAACATCAAAAATAATTGAAGCATCCTCGACAAATACTCTAAGGCCAAAAACTCTAGAATTATTCCCAACAAAGACTTCAACAACAAACATAATAGAAACATCCTCAACTAATTCTCCAACCCAGAGAGTAATAGAGTTATCTTCAACAAAATCTCCAACAACAAAATTGGCAGAAAATGCATCGAAAAATACCATGACAACAAAAGTAAATGGAAATCGAAAAGGAAAACCTACTCGGTGTAAAGGTGTACATGGAAAACCTGTAAAACCTACAATGGTAGCAACAACACGAGTTATGTTGGACAGATCTCTCTCATATTCACCAACACCAAAATGGGCAGAATCATCCTCAACACATTCTCCAATATTGAAAATGCGGGAAACAACCAAAACAAATACTCCAACACTAGAAATGGTAGAAACATTCACAACAAATACTCCAACATTGAAAGTTATGGAAACATCATCAACAAGCACTCCAATACCAGAAATGGGCGAACCATCCTCAACAAATACTCCAACATTGAGAGTGGTGGAAATATCTTCAACAAATACTCTTACACCAAAAGTGGTAGAATCGTCCTCCATAAGCATTCCAATGCTGAAGATGGTAGAATCATCAACAACAAATTCTCCAACTCCAAAAATGGTGAAAACATCCTCAACAAATACACTAACACCAAACATTGTGGAAACATCCTCAAAAAATACTCCACCGAATATTGTGGAAACATCCTTGAAAGTTATTCCAACACCAAAAATGGAGGAAACATCCTCTAAAAATACCTCAACACCAAAAATTATAGAAATATCCTCAAAAAATATTCCAACACCCAAAGTGATGGTATCGTCCACAATAAATACTCCAACGCTGAAAATGGTGGAATCATCCATGAGAAATACTCCAACACTGAAAATGAAGGAAACATCATCAACCAATACTCCAACATCAAAAATAATTGAAGCATCCTTGACAAATACTCTAAGGCCAAAAACTCTAGAATTATTCCCAACAAAGACTTCAACAACAAACATAATAGAAACATCCTCAACTAATTCTCCAACACAGCGAGTAATAGAGTTATCTTCAATAAAATCTCCAACAACAAAATTGGCAGAAAATGCATCGAAAAATTGCACAACAACAAAAGGAAATGGAAATCGAAAAGGAAAACCTACTCAGTGTAAAGGTGTACATGGAAAACCTGTGAAACCTACAAAGGTAACAACAACACGAGTTATGTTGGACAGATCTCTCTCATATTCACCAACACCAAAATCGGCAGAATCATCCTCAACACATTCTCCAATATTGAGAATGCGGGAAACAACCAAAACAAATACTCCAACACCAGAAATGGTAGAAACATTCACAACAAATACTCCAACATTGAAAGCTGTGGAAACATCCTCAACAAGCACTCCAATACCAGAAATGGTGGAATCATCCTCAACAAATACTCCAACACCGAGAGTGGTGGAAATATCTTCAACAAATACTCTTACACCAAAAGTGGTAGAATCGTCCTCCACAAGCATTCCAATGCTGAAGATGGTAGAATCATCAACGACAAATACTCCAACTCCAAAAATGGTGAAAACATCCTCAACAAATACACTAACACCAAACATTGTGGAAACATCCTCGAAAAATACTCCATCAAAAATTGTGGAAACATCCTCGAAAAATGTTCCAACACTAAAAGCGATGGAATCGTCCACGATAAATACTCTAACACCGAAAATGAAGGAAACATCATCAACCAGTACTTCAACAACAAAAATAATTGAAGCAACCTCAACAAATAGTCTATGGCCAAAAACAGTGGAATTATTCTCAACAAAGACTTCAACAACAAATATAATAGAAACATCCTCAACTAATTCTCCAACACAGAGAGCAATAGAATTATCTTCAACAAAATCTCCAACAACAAAGTTGACAGAAATTCGTTTGAAAAATACCACAACGACAAAAGGAAATGTAAATCAAAAAGGAAAAACTACTCGATGTAAAGGTGTACATAGAAAAAGTGCAAAACCTACAAAGGGTACAATAACACGAGTGATGTTGGACAGATCTCCATCAAATTCACCAACACCAAAATGGGCAGATTCATCTTCAACAGATTCTCCAATATCAAATGTGATGGAACCGACCACAACAAATACTCCAACACCAAAAATGATGGAAGCATCCACAAAAAATACTCCAACATTGAAAGTTGTAGAAACATCCACAGCAAACACTCTAAAACCAGAAATGGTGGAATCATCCTCAACAAATAATCCAACACTGAAAATGATGGAAACATCCACAACAAATACTCCAACATTGAAAGTAGTGAAAGCATCCTCAACAAATATTTCAATAACAGAAATGGTTGAAACATCCTCAATAAATACTCCAACATCGAAAATGATGGAAATGTCTTCGAAAAACTCTCCAACACTGAAAATGGTGGAAACATCCTCAGTAACTACTCCAACATTAGAACTAATGGAAACAGTCTCGACAAATACACCAACACTGATAATGGTGGAACCATCTTCGAAAAATATTCCAACACTGAAAATTGTGGAAACATCATCAACAAACACTCCAACACTGAAAATGATGGAAACATCCTCAGTAACTGCTCCAACATCAGAACAAATGGAAACATCCTCGACGAATACATCAACACTGAAAATAATGGAAACATCTTCTAAAAATACTCCAACACTGAAAATGATGGAAACATCCTCAGTAACTACTCCAACATCAGAACTAATGGAAACAATCTCAACGAATACACCAACACTGAAAATAATGGAACCATCTTCGAAAAATACTCCAACACTGAAATTTGTGGAGACATCATCAACAAACACTCCAACACTGAACATGGTGGAAATATTCTCGACAAGTACTCCAATGTCAAACCTAATGGAAACATCTCCTGCAAATGCTCCAACAATGAAAGTGGTCGAAACATCCTCAACAAATACTCCAACACTAAAAATGGTGGAATCTTCATCGACACAAACTTCATCATTGAAAATAATTGGAGCATCCTCGACAAATACTCCAAGCCCAAAAACAATGGAATTATTCATGACAAATACACCAACAACAAACATGATAGAAACATCCTCAACTAACTCTCCAACCCAGAGAGTAACAGTGTTATCTTCGACAAAAACTCCAACAAAATTGGCAGAAAGTCCATTGAAAAGTTCTCCAATACCAAAAGGAAATGGACAGGGAAAAGGAAAACCTACATCATGTAAAGGTGCACACAGAAAAACTACAAAACCCACTAAGGCTACAACAAAAAGAGTGATGTTGGACAGTTCCCTGTCAAACTCACCAACACCAATTTGGGCAGGATTTTCCTCAACAAATTCTCCAATATCAAAAATGATGGAAACATCCACAACAATTAGTCTGACAACAGAAATGATGGAATCATCCTCAACAAATACTCCAACACCAAAAGTTATGGAAACATCCTCAACAAGCACTCCAACATCAAAAGTTTTGGGAATATTCTCAACAAATATTCTGACATCAAAGTTAATTGAAACATCCTTGACAAATACTCCAACAACAAAAATGATGGAATTGTCCTCACCAAATATTCCAACATTGAAACTAACAGAAACATCTTCAAGAAGTACTCAAACACCAAAATTGATAGAAACATCGTCGATAAATACTCCAACAAAAAATATGATGCAATCACCCTCGACAAATACTCCAACACCAAAAATGGTTGAATTATCCTCGACAAATACTGTTTTCATCACAGAGGAACCAATTGTTATTGTTACAAACACTGCCATTCATAGACCCAATCCACCCATGAGGCCTAGTTCAACAGCCTCAGATATGGAGGTATCACAGAGATCATCTTCAACTCAGATGTCAATAGAAGCTCCGACCAGTGCTTGTAAGTAAATTATATTGTAACATATGACTGAATGTTTGTGCTGTAGTTGCCAATTCATGATTCTACATCATTCCCTTTAATTGTTGGAGGGGGCAGTGGTCTTTATTTGTTGAAGCTGTGTTTTTTTTATCTTATAAGGCTTTAATGAAAACCTTGCACATCCTCAGGATGGCACTAAATGCTTCAATACTTTTTGAAGAATTAGACTCTTAGAAGATGTGGAAATCAGCTAGACTTGGAATGGGCAGGTGAACAAATCAAATGAAAGCCACATTCAGTTGGATTACTCTCCTTCCCCTTTGTAATATGATGTAAACACGAGAGAGGAAGGAGCAATTGTAAATGAAGCTCCAGCACATGTTCCACCAGCATTAAACAGTCAAAACCTGCTGTTGCACTATTATCAGAAATCTTGCCAGCCTGTTATTCATGTGGCCATGGTAAATGCACCTGCTTGGAAGTGTGACACTTGCTTTCATTGAGTCCCACAATTCAGTTTTAAAATATAACTCGTCCCAAACTTCCTGAAGTTTAAATCTGGGTGAAAATTTAAGAGAAGCTAAAAGGATGATTTTCTGAGGTCTACTCAGAAAACAATCATGATAGTGTTATATGACATATTGCAAAGCAATTGGTACTGCATTTCCAGTGCTATATCCATACAAAGTTTCACAGTCCAGCTTGGACCCCACTAAAGAAATGGAAACAGAGAAAATAGGATCAGAAGTAGGCAATTCGGCCCTTTGACTCTGCTGTGCCATTCAACATCATCATGGCTGATCAACCAATTTAGTGCACTATTTGCTGCATACCCTTTGATCCATTTAGCCCTACGAATTATATCTAACTTTTTCTTGAAAACAGTAATACTTATTTGTGCCAACTATGTTGTAATATGTAACTAGAATGTGCTACTGGTCATTGTCACATTTCCTGTTTGCTGAATGAATATGGGCTGCCACAGCTTTTACATCACAGCAGTATCTACACTGGTTCCAGAACACTCTGAAACATGGGTTTCTCCCAGCCAATCAGTAAACATTTAAAAGTGGTCAACATACTGACAAAACACAAATTTGTAAGTTTTGAAATTAATCGAAATGACATCAAAACTATTTCTCTGTCAATCAAATGTTGTACAAGAGGCCATTTTCTGTGACAGCACCTATTTCAGTATTTCCAGATTACTCTAAATCATGTCCTGTAACCTGTGAGTATAGATCCTTTGCTTTGTTTAAAATAGTATGAATGTTTAAGGAAGATTTTCTGGTAGCTTAGGCAATTGACCTTTTGGTTAGTTATTGGTTATTTCATAAAAGCATTCTCAAGCTCATTTGGGCCTAATTTTGATTAATAAATGTAAGGAACAGCAACCTTACATGTACAAGGAAACAAACTGCAGTTGTCAATGATCAGTAGGTAGATGGCTGTTTAAGATCAACTGAATGTGTGAACAATATTTAGTTGTGGTTGATATATCTTTCTGGTCAGTTCAGGGAAAAGGAGTGCATTTAACAAAAAACAGAGAGTTGAGGACTAATTTGCATTCAGGTCTCCCAAGGCTGCTTGTTAAGCTGTCCAATACTTCAGGATTGAAAAATAGTTTTTTTTCATAGATTTTCTTTGTATCTTCTCTACTAAATTGGTTCTCCCTCATTCCACAGCTGCAATGCCATTTATATCTGTGACACAGACTTCAACTGAGGAGCCAAACCTTACTGAATTTAATGTGACATTCATTATAAGCAGTCCAGCATTCCAAGAAATTCAGCAGAATTCCTTTTTCCAAAAAGTCAAGCTTGAAAATATGGTGAGAGAACTGCACAAGCATATTGTTAGTTTTGCAACAGTTACAATATTTTTTGCTTCTCTATCTAAATCATGTTTAATATTTCCCTGTAGCTCAGTGATCTATTTAAGAACAGCAGAATAAATGCCACATTCTCAAGTTGCAGTGTTCATTCATTCAGGTATGAAATATTCACTATTTATTCAAATTGAGATTTATTGTCACTTCAAGTAAACTCGAGAATGTTAAAACAATAATCCTTACAAAGACATTTGTGCTGATAAATAATTATTTTACCGATCATTTTGCACACAGAGTATATCTCTTGAACTGAATAAAAATAGAAATTGCTGGAGAAACTCAGCAGATCTGGCAGCATTTGTGAAGAGAAAGAGGGTTACTGTTTAAGTCAAGTGAGCCATCTTCAGTCGGAAGGTTCTGAAGAAGGGTCACTGAACTCATAACATTAATTCTGTTTCCTATCCACAAATACAGTCTGATCTGCTGAGTTTCTCTAACAATTTCTGTTTCTGTTGGTTTCAGCTCTCCAGCATGTGCAGTTCTTTGATTTATTCTACCTCTTGAATTTACAGTCACTGTTGTAGTCATTCCTGTATGTGACATAAATAATAAACTAGCAAAATATTGCAGCCAATATTGAACTTATTTTTTTTCTGCAGTGTGGATTACAATGACAGCAGCGCAGTGAGAGCAATATGCTCATTCAAGCATGTACCTATGAAGCAGGAGGTTAACAGAGTCCTTGTGTATCATATATTTAAAAATAAGACCAAAGACGTTTCTAACTTGGGACCATACACTTTGGACAACAACAGCCTTTATGTAAATGGTATATGCAATCATTGTTTAATGGTGCACTTTTGATGATATACATACATGATATAGAACTTGGGCAGTACATGTATATAGAATCTATACTTCTAATCACTTGCAATTAATCATGACACATCCAAATAAAATCTCAATAAATGGCAAGTTGAGCAGGGATATTGATGCCGAGAAATGACAGCACTCTTAAATTTTGATAATAATATAAACATAGAGAAAGATATGCATTCATATTACCATTTTATGATTAGCAAATCACATTTTAAAAGATGCAACATGGGCAATAATCTCTGAATGGGATTAAACAAGAAATAAAACTGATAGCAAAACAAATTGATTCTCAATTAAGTTATGCAATCTGTTACAAATTAGAGAAATTCAAACCATTTATCCAAATTATAAATTCTGATAAATTTTATTCATGCAAGGTGACACACAATTCTTGTTCATTTCCTCTGCTCATGAAGCAGATAACAAAAAGGAAAAATACCAAGAAGCCCAGTATTAATTTTTTTGTCATATTGTTCAAGCATGGAGTTATTCATTAACAATTTGCTGCAGTATTTACTTAGAAGTCACCCGTGTAATATAGAATTTCAAATTAGGCACAGCAGTGTTGTTTTAAACCGTAATCAAATTGGTGACAACTGTGGAGAAAGAAAAGGAACAGTTACACAGGAACTCTCTAGCCCTCTTTTCTTCTGCTCAAATGGCACACCAATTGCTCTGGTTTACTCATCACAGGTAACATTCATTCCAACATACTTCTGGATTTAGCTAGCTCCTCCCAGCTAATTACATAATTATTTTACATAATTATTCGAAAGCGTGCACAATTCTCAACAATAATAGGTTAACATAAATCATAATTAGAAGAAATGTCCAAAGAACTGTACACATTCAAAATTCTGACACCAATCACACAGTAGCCTTACACAAATTGAATTGCCCAGATTCTTTTGCATTGAACCACAAATATTGCACACATTAACAGAGTAACCAACAGTGATAACTTCCTGTGACAGTACAATGTTTCTTTGTTTCCAGATTATCATGAATCACCTTCGCTGCTGAGTAAGTAAGGTTTCTAATTTCTTTTGCATAAATGGTGTCACATTTAAGTCACATTATCCTTGTTAGATGAATTTTTGGGAAAACTTCTTTTATGATTTTTCAAATATTAGAATGAATTTTTATACCTATCAAGTGTAGATTAATGATCATATGATTTTCAAAAAGTTGCCTGAAATGAAAACTTGACTTTGTTATCAGAACAAAACTGGCTGCCAAAAGAAAATTTGTTTATTGCTGAAAAAAAAGACAAATGTTCTTGAAGTTTTCGTCTCGCACTCATCAGGACAATGTGCAAGAAATGTCAATGTTAAGGGATTATAAATAATATATAAAGTATGAGAGATTATTGACAGGTTGATAAGTGAACTCTGATTGGTAGGGGTGTTTCCAGGGAGAATGTACCAGTTAATGATGAAGCCAAATTAATGATTAACTGCCAAGCTTTGATAAAATTGTAAACAAGTAGATTGACTCTGATTGATCAAAGTACTCCTTAAGAAAGGAAATAAAGAAATAATGTTGTCTATTTTGTTGAGTTGAAACAAGCGTAACAAGGCACGGTATAGACCAAATCGGTCTAAACTTGCAACACACACAAATGTGGCTCTGTGATTGCTAAGCTACATTTCCTAAATAATCCTTAGTATGAAATTAATTATTCTGCTCATCAATTTAGCATTCTCAGTAGGGTTTCCACTATGGTGTGTTTACGCCAGAATGCTTCATTTTTTGAAACAAAGAGGAAACAGACAGACTGGTAAACATTATAGAAACAATGAATAGCAGCTAATCTGCATTTCATTTCTCAGGGCACTCACCTCTCATATGTTTTCCCTTTACTTGTTTTTTTTTTCAGAATTGTCCCAATGAGTAGAACACAAAATTCTGTGAGAAAATGCTTCTTCTTTCAGTAATAAAAGAGAGTTTCAGATCATTTAATCCTTCCAGATTGATAATTTCTGTTTAGTTCAGGAAGCAGTGTATTGAATACAAATCAAATGTGGGAATTGATTTGGTTTAGAATTTTTCTATGTTGTTGGTTAAGTTGTGTTATATGTCAGGAGTGGAAAGGAGATCTTTACATACATCTTTATTTTGTATTTTTGTGTGCTAAGCTGTTTTTCCCTCATTTCACAGATCCAACTGTGACTCCAACGCAAATTCCAACTGAGGAACCAAAACTTGTTGACTACAATGTGACATTTATTATAAGCAGTCCAGCATTCCAGGAAATTCAGTCAAATACTTCTAACCATACAAGCCTGATTGCAAATGAGGTGATTCAATTGCACAAATATGGGAAGACAGAAAGATATAATTTATTTTTCCGTATCTAAATCAATGTTCATTCTTTCCCAATAGCTCAACAACCTGTTTAAGAACAGCAGCATAAATGCTACATCCTCAGGTTGCACAGTTAACTCATTAAGGTAAAAATAAATTTCCATTCAGATTTAATATTCAAAAGTTACACCTATGGGGTTGTATTGTATTGTCAGATTATTGCATTGAAAATAAACTTTGCAACTATCCAGAACGGTCAAGAATCATCTCCTAAAATGAAATTTTTAGGAATTCCAGTATATGATTGGTCTCTTGAATTTACAGGTCAATGACATAATTATTCCTAGTGGCAGAAATAAATCTGTTACCTCAGATAATAGAAATTCATATTATCTGTTAGATTTTCCACGGTGTTGTAATTGGTGACAGCAGCAAAGTGAGAGCAACTTGTTCTTTCAAAACAGATTTTATCATTCACGAAGTTGACAAAGCAATTGCGTACATATCTTTCAAAACAAATATAAATTGTAATATGGCCATTGATACAAAGAATTTAAAAGTGTTCTTCCTTTTGAGTCTGATTTCCAAAATATTGCATTTAATGCAAAATCTTCAGATATGTAGAATGAGCAAGTTATGAGTATTGCCAAGAACTGGTGTACAGAGGAACCTTAATTTCACAGAAAATTGTCCGCTTACAAATAATTCATCTCTTAAAATTGTTCACTGTTGATGCCATCATTCATGTCTTGGTAGTCAAGAGGTCTATATTGTGTCTAAGTACCTACCTGAAATACTAATCTTCCTTTCATGTTTTGCAGCATCATAAATGGTGACAGGAGCAGAGTGACATCAATATGTTCTTTCAAAAATGATTCTAGCAATCAAGAGATTGACACAGTACTTGTCTATCATTTGTTTGAAAACAAGACCAAACATATTTCTAACTTGGGACCATACATTTTGGACGATGATAGCCTCTATGTGAATGGTACATACCCAGTAATTATTCAGTTCGACTCAATTTTATGGTTATCTATGTGCGAAGTTTTAGGGCATAGATAGATGTAGTTATAAACAATACAAATCATTTGTGCAACTGTTAATTGGTCAGAGAGACAAAATTCAGATGGTTAGTGTAATTATTTTGCTGATAAATGATATCCTGGGAAATATGTATATTACTAGAATACTTCTTGAAGCGACAAATTGTAATTGTACAAATTCTGTAGTTGAGCAAACAGTTTATGAATTGTGTCAATAATGCAAATAATGACAGCAGCAGAAATATATTTTTAATGAACAAAAACATATGTTGTAATCTAAAAGCATGCAGAATTTTATAATTGAGTCTAGAAATTAGATGAGCTATTTCAAAAGAGGGTCGAACCACACACTCCATTTGACCCCACCCACAAAGCAAGAAAAAAAGACACAGATGTGAAAAGACCATAAGACCATAGATTCAGAAACAGGAGTCGGTCATTCAGCCTCTTGAACCTGCTCCACCATTCAACAGTATTTTGTTTGATCAACAATCCTCACACCCACTTCTCCTCCCTTTCCTCATAACCCTTCATTCCCTGACTGATCAATGATCTATCTACCTCAGTCTTAAATATATACAAGGACTCTGCTCCACAGCTCTCTGTGGCAAGGAGTTTGAAAGACTCACAATCCTCTGAGAGAAGAAATTCCTCCTCATTTCAACCTTAAATCGGAAGTCCTTAATTCTGAGAGTATGTCCTTTGGTCCTAGACTCTCCCATGAGGGAAAACATCCTCTTAACATTTACCCTGTCAAGCCCCTTAAGAACCCAGTATGAATCAATGAGATTACCTTGCATTCTTCTAAACTCCAATGAAAGAGTCCTAATCTGTTTAGCCTTTGTAAATACATCCATACCGGAGAACCTCCCAGTGAACCTTCTCTGAAATGCCTCCAATGAAATGATATCTTTCCTTAAATAGTGGAAACAGACTGCTCAGAGTACTCCAGATGTGGTCTCACCAGCACCTTGTACAGTTGCAATAAGACTTCCCTATATTTATACTCCAACCCATTGGAAGTATAGGTCAACATTCCACTAGCCTTCATGATTACCTGTTGCCCCTGTGCGCTAGCTTTTTGTGCACATGTACCCTAAGTACCTTTGTGTTTCTGTTTTAATGTTGTATTATTTTGTTCTCCCTTCCAAAGTGAACAACATTACATTTGCCCATGTTCTATTCCATTTGCCAACTTACTCTACCAATATCTCTCTGTGAACTGTTTGTGTCCTTCTCACAACCTGCCTTTCCACCCACTTTAGTGTTGTTTGCAAATTTGCTGACAGCACATTCACTTCCTTCCTCAAAGTCATTAATACATATTGTAAACAGTTGTGGGTCCTGGTACTAATCACTGTGGAATCCCACTGCTCACTGGTCACCAAAATGAAAATAACCTCTTATCGATACCCATTATTTCCTGCCCATGAAACAGTTCTCTATCCATGCCAATGTTCTATCTCCAACACCATGAGCTTTTATCTTATAACTTTTATGATGTACCTTTTGGAAGTCCAAATACTGCACACCTACTGTTTTCCCTCTATCTACTCTGGTTAAGACATCCTGCATAAATTCTATTAATTCAGTCAGACATAAGTTTTCTTTCATAAGGCCATGCTGACTCTGCTTGATTAGATTATGGTTTTCCGAATGTTCTACTATTACTTTGTTAAAATTGATTCCAGTAGTTGTCCAATAATAGACATTCAACTCATCAGCCTATAGATACCTGCTTTTTACTTCCCAGCCTTTTTGAATAGGGGTGCCATATTGGCAGTTTCCAATCCTCTGGTACTTGTCCAGAATCTAACGATTTGTGGAAAATTACGATTAATGCATCTACCATCTGTGTATCTACCCCTTTTCAGGATGCTAGGATGCAGGCCATCATGGCAAAGGGGCCTACCTGCCTTTAGCCCCATTAGTTTGTCTAATATTACTGCATTAGTGATAGAGTCAAAGAGTGTGGTGCTAGAAGAACACAGTTGGTCAGACAGCATCCGAAGAACAAGAGACTCGATATTTCGGGCATAAGACCTTCATCAGGAATGAATCATAAGTGATAGGGATGGTACTTAATTCCTCCTTCCTACTCCTTTGCATAGTATAACGTTAGTGGGCAGCACGTTGGTTAGCACCGCTGCCTCACAATGCCGGAGACCCGGGTTCAATTCCCGCCTCAGGCCACTGACTGTGTGGAATTTGCACGTTCTCCTCATGTCTGCGTGGATTTCCTCTGGGTGCTCCGGTTTCCTCCCACAGTCCAAAGATATGCAGGTCAGGTGAATTGACCATGCTAAATTGCCCGTAGTGTTAGGTAAGGGGTTAATGTAGGGGTATGGGTGGGTTGCGCTTCGGCGGGTTGGTGGGCCGAAGGGCCTGTTTCCACACTGTAATGTAATGTAATGTAATCTAATCTAAGTATCTTCCACTGCAAAGACTGATACAAAATATCTATTCAACTCCTCTGCCATTTCCTTATCCCTCAAAAACTTCTCCCCAGATTCATTTTCGAAGGGGCCTTTATTCACTTTGACCTTCCTCTTCCTTTTTATATATTTAAAGAAGCTGTTATTGTCAGTTTTTATATTCATCGCTTGTAATTCTTGGTCAGCTCTTGTTCAAGAGTGATACTTTCATATGAGTTCTGTAACCACAATGTAGCCACAAAGTTTTGCAGGGTGAACTCAGTCCTCTACTTGCTCTTGTAACTTCTGTAATTTCAAAGCTGTCACCTAAACATTTGTATGTTTCTCAACAGAGACAGTAGGAAGCATGACGTATAAATTGGCCGTGCTAAATTGCCCATAGTGTTAGGTGCATTAGTCAGAGGGGAAATGGACCTGGGTGGGTTACTCTTCGGAGGGTCGATGTGGACTGGTTGGGCCGAAGGGCCTCTTTCCACACTGTAGGGAATCTAATCTAATCTAATCTAATCTAATCTAATCTAATATTTACATATCACAGATCAAATGGCAGGCTAACTTCACTGATTCACACAACAGAACTGATTCATACTCAAAGATGTTTCCAACATTGGACAAAATCTCATTGTTTCAAAATCTCCTCGTGGGATGTTATTGACATTTCAAAGGCGTCAAATCATTCAAAAAGCTGTTCTAGGAGATTTGACATTAATAAGAATGGCATTAATTGCTATTAATATTTTATTTTAATTATCGTTAGAGAGATCAATTGTGACAACCTTGTTAACAACTCAATCTTTTTATGTTTCTAGATTACCATGAGATTCATCATATAACCAGTGAGTATTGATTCTATTTAATTGGTTAAGAAAAGCTGTTTTTTAAATGTGGTTTTGGCAAAGTTTATGTGAAAGATTACTGAAGGTTTTACGAGTTGCTTCGTTAGTTTATCTTGGGCTGAATAATGATTCCCAGTTTACTTCTGGCAGTTGCTTAGTTCAGTTGGCAGGTTTTTAATGCAGAGTGGAGTCAACAGTACAGGATGGCTGCTACACTGACAGAAGTTACCATATTGGTCCTACCTTCTCAACCTCTCCTCTTACAGAGGGATGATGACCCTCTGGTTAAAGCACCACCAGTTATCATTTTCTAATGAAAAAAACACCCCTATGATTGAGCAGGACTGTGGCAATTTTAACTTTTATTGTGCTTTCAATACATTTGCAGTTTTTAAAAAAGTGTGGAATTAACTAAATTTTACATTATCTGCAGCAGAAAGGCCAACTGAAACTTCAACACAGACTCCAACTGAGGAACCAAGTCTTACTGAATACAATGTGATGTTTATTATAAGTCAACCAATATTCCAAGACATTGAAACAAACTCTTCTAATCAGAAAAGTCTGATAGCAAATGAGGTGAGATGATATACAATTTTTGTGTATAATGTATAGTCTAGTTTCTGGGGAAATATTAGTTGGTTTTGTGTCTTTTGTTTCTCCATTTAAAATGATGCTTGTTATTTCCGTGTAGCTCAATGACATGTTTAAGAACAGCAGCATAAATGTGACATTCTCAAGCTGCAGAGTTCATTCTTTCAGGTAAGGACAAACAATTATCATTCATTCTAAAATATCTACATCACTATTCAAGTCATGTCATGCTTTCAGAATATTACATTTCGATGCAAAATTCTCAGATATCTGGATAAGCAAGAGTATTTATTCTAAACAACGTTTGTGCAGAGAATTGTGCATTCCACGGAATATTGCTTTCTAGAGGAATGATTCATAAATTTGTCCATCATTGATGTCATCTTAGTTGTGTAAGTGATTTTGATATCTATATTCTGTCAAAGTATCTGTTTTTAATACTTTGATTTGTACTTTTTCAGCATGGTAAATGGCAACAGTAGCAGAGTGACAGCAATATGTTACTTCAAAAATGATTCGACCATTCAGAAGTTTGACCGAGTCCGTGTATATCATGTGCTTGAAAACAAAACCAAAGACATTTCTAACTTGGGTTCATACAGGCTGGACAATGACAGCCTCTATGTAAATGGTATTTATCCAGTTTATGATACATGTACTAAGTTTTGGGCTGCAGTTGGATGCCGTTCTAATGCAGAACACAAAACAATACTTGTAATGATCGGACATTTTGCAATGGTGCAATTCATAGGCCCATCTCAGATTGTCAGAGAAGTTGAGTATAAAATAGACAATGTAATTTTTGTGCTGATGTAGAACATTGTGAAAAATATGTGTTTTACCAGGATTATTCTTTGTGAAACAAATTACGTTGACACAGACGATGCAGTTGATTCAACAACCCATCAAATACTTAACACAGCAACATATTGAAAGAAATCAGAATGTATTTTAATAGATTAAATTGTCTGCTGCAGGGTGGAAACATTCCAAAATGCTTAACCAACATTTGGAGTTTGAAAAACTCATTCAGAAGAGGAATTTATCAATTAGTCTATTTGTCTTTCCACACAGAGCATGAGTGGCATTAAAAAGACATGTTGGTGATCCATATATTAAATTCTTAGTCCACATTTGGTCAGCCAAAAGCTATTTATTGACCTCCCAACCACCAAATTAACTAAAGATTTTTGCATAATGACATCAGTCTCCATTTGGTTTTGAAATTTCAAAAACTTGTGCAGCATTTGCTTCTCAAAGTCATTGTACAACAAATGCACATTAAAGGGAAGTTCACACAGAAATCATTATATATCAATGATTCCAATCCAAACACAAGATAATCAAATAGTTGGTTAATTTGACTATTTGTTTATAATAGTTTATTAGCAATTATATGTTTGCTCACCATTGATAAACAAAAACTGGTATAAATATTTCACAAAATCCTCAATGGATATTATTGACATCTTGATAACTCTCACACCAAACATAAAGCGAAGGGATTTGACATTCAACAGATTAGTTGCTATTCATATTACTTCAATCATTGCATATTTAATTACAGAGATGTATTGTGATAACCTTGTGTGACAAGTCAATCTTTTTTCATTTCTAGATTATCATGAATCACCTCACGTAACCAGTGAGTATTGACACTATTCAATTTGCCAGGAAAATAGTTCTGCTTGTGCAAGTTTATTCTGGTCTGATGAGAATTTGATAAAGGTTTTGCTGTGATTTATTGAATGGTTCACTAACAGCTTCAGCAGATTATCTCACTCCTAATATCAATGAATAAATACATAAGAAAATCAACTTCTAATTCTTAAAAGGACAGTGTTGAAATTGTGAACAATCTAAGCTACAGCTGGTTCCTTTCAATGTGTCATATTAAGAATACATGACCTATTTATTTACATTAGTCCAGCAAAAGTAGATTGAATGATAATTAATTATTGCAATTAATTTACATTGGATGTCTATGCCATAGGATATTTTTCTTTCAATGCTTTCTTCATTTTTTGATGTGCCACGGAATAAACATAATTTCTCTTTCTCCACAGCTGCAATGTCAATTGAAACTTCAGCACAGGCTCCAACTGAGAAACCAAATCTTACTGACTACAATCTGACTTTTATTATAAGTGAACCAGCATTCCAAGATATTGAATCAAATTCTTCTAATCAGACAAGCATGGTTGCAAATGAGGTGAGATAATATACAAATCCAGCTTTTGGGGAAATATTAGTTTGCTTTGTGCCTTTTTTTTCTCCATCTAAAACCAATGCTTGTTACTTCCCTGTAGCTCAATGACATGTTTAAGAACAGCAGCATAAATGCAACATTCTCAAGCTGCAGAGTTCAATCTTTCAGGTAAGGACAATTACCATTCCCCCTAAATATCTACAGCATTATTCAACTTGTGTCATGCTTTCAGAATATTGCATTTAATGCAAAATTTGCAAATATCCAAAATGAACAGGAGTAATTATTCCAAAGATGTGTGTGGAGTTTGCACAATCTCCCCGTGTCTGCGTGGGTTTCCTCCGGGTGCTTCAGTTTCCTCCCACAATCCAAAGATACATAGTTTAGGTGAATTGGCCATGCTAAAGATGCATTAGTCAGGGGTAAATATAGGGTACTGGATTGAGTCTGGGTGGGTTAATTTTCAGAGGGTCGGTGTGGACTTGTTGGGCCGAAGGGCCTGTTTCCATACTGTAGGGAATCTAATCTAATCTAATCTAATTGTTCATTCCATAGAATATTGCTTGTTGAGAAATTATGCACCTCTTCAATTTGTCCATTGCTGTAATCGTCCTTCTTAGTGAACAGAATAAATATATCATATCAAAGTATCCACTTTTAATATTAGGCTTCTTTTGATGTTTTACAGCATGATAAATGGTGACAGGAGCAGAGTGACAGTAATATGTTCCTTCAAAAATGATTCTACCATTCAGGATGTCGACAGAGCACTTGTGTATCATGTGTTTGAAAACAAGACGAAAGATGTTTCTAACTTGGGCCCATACACATTGGACAATGACAGCCTCTATGTAAATGGTACCTTTCCAGTTATTATTTAGTTTAGTTCTAAAATTAATGCTTTATTTTGGGCAGTAGGTTGACACAGTTTACAGAGAAGTGAAACGGTATCATTGATATACTCAACTATTAGTACGTCAATCCGTAGTCAATGATGGACAGTGTAATTCTTTTGCTTTAAAGGACCTTCAAGGGAAAATTGTACATTATCTCAATAATTTTCTGAGTAACAAATTACATCTGTACAGATTACATAGTTGAGCCAATAATCTATGAATTATATTAATAATGTGATATTATGACACCAACAGACAGACATTTTAGTTGACTGAACAATCTGTTGCATGTGAGAAACATTCAGAACTGAAAAATCAAGTTTATACATTTTTGAACTCTGTGAAAACAGGGCTGAGCAATCAATCGATTTGACTTTCTCCTGAAAACAAACAGTAAAACGGCATCCATGACAGGTACATTAAATGCTAAATCAGTTATTGTCCAAGGGTGAAACTATCTATTGACTTCTTGACCTACAAAGTAAGTGAAGAGTTTAGCCTAATGGACTCAGTTCTCAATATGATTTTGAAATTTCTACACTATTCATTGCAATAACTTCTCAAAGATTTATATAGACAATTGCAACCTTCTGAAAAGAGATAGCAGAAGGCATCACACAGCAATAATAGACAATATGTTAATCAAAAGGTGGGCTTATTTGACTGCTTCACATGTAACAGTGGATTTGCATTTAAAAGTGCTCCCAACATTGGATAAATAAAAGATTCCACATAAATGTCTAAAAATCCTCGCTGGATGTGACTGATACTTAGCAAGTCAATCATAACGATGTTCTTGGAGACTTAGTATTGATAAGATTGCTAGTCATATGTTCCTTACAATTTTGAATCTTTAATTCTTGAGATCATTTATGATAACCTTGCATGACCACATTTTGTTTTTGAATTCTAGATTACCATGAGTCGCCTGAAGTAACCAGTGAGTATTGATTCTTTCCAATTTGTCAGGGGAAATATTTTTGTTTATTTTATTATATTTGAAGCTTATGAGAAATGTGATGTGCTGATATTTGAATATTTCATGAGCAACTTCATCAGATCATCTTGCGCTTTATACTCATTAACTTTTAAATGAGAAAGCAGACTACTATTGTATGTTGCAATAATCACATATTAATCACACATGAAACATGAGAAGTATGTTTGACATGTTTATTGCCATTAATGTAGCAGAAGATAGATTGAATAACATTGTTGCAAATAATGTCATTAAGATCTCCCATTGCTGCTGGTTAATCTGGCTAATATTTCAGCAGCGGAATATTATTCTTTCAATAAATTCGCAGGTTTTACCCTTGTGTGGAATAAATTATTTTTCTACACAGCTGGAATTCCTAATGTAACTCCAACACAGACTCCAACAGAAGAACCAAAACTTACTGACTACAATGTGACATTTATTATAAGTAGTCCATCATCCCAAAACATTGAATCAAACTCTTCCAATCAGATAAGCATGATTGCTAATGAGGTAAGATAATTCAACAAATCTATTTGAAGGGGAAATTGTAGTTCCAAATTTCTTTTGTTTCTTTACCTAAAGTATATTTTGTTTTATTTTCTTGCAGCTCAATGATGTGTTCAAAAACAGCAGCATAAATGCTACATTCGCAAGTTGCAGAGTTTATTCATTCAGGTAAGAAATCTTAACATCTCATACAAAATAGTTGTAATGATCTTGCACTTGACTCTTGCCTCAGAATAGTGCAGTGATTGCAAAATGGAGAAATATGTTGATTGATGAAATCATATTTTTTTACAAAGAATGGATGTGTAGAGAAATTTCCTTGCACAGGCTGGTAATGGTTCGCCACTCAACATTATCCACCAAGGTGTCATCTTTCTTGTCTTGGTGATTATGCTAGTTATACTGGATCAAAGCTTTTGCCTTTAATATTAAACACCTTTTGATGTTTTGCAGCATGGTAAATGGTGACAGCAGCACAGTGACAGCAGTATGTTCCTTCAATAATGATTCTACTGTTCAGGACGTTGACAGAATCCTTGTGTATCATGTGTTTGAAAATAAGACCGAAGATGTTTCTAAATTGGGGCCATATACATTGGACAATGACAGCCTCTACGTAAATGGTAGTTATCCAGTCAATATTCAGTTTTACTCTTTGTATGATACATGTGTTTTGTTTTGTGAAATAGGTAGATATGGGTATAGTACAGATAACCAAGCAACTCAGAATCAAAGGAAACATATTCAATATCCCAAATAATAGCCTCATTAATTAGTTGCATATTGACAAGTCTATGGCAGACAATGCAATTTTTTTGCTGACATTTCTGAGATAGCTCTCTGTGTAATAGAACCAACACTATCTGAATTGTGTTAACAATATAACATTATGACAGCAGCGGAAGTGGTTTTTATTGCGGATTGTAGCATCAGTTGCAAGGCAGAAACTTACAGAACTCTATAATTGAGTTTGGAAATGTGATGGCTCTTTCAAAGGTGGGATGCACTTATTATTTGATTGTACCCTTGAAAGAAAGATGGTACTCTATTGTAATAAATTCTCAGACAGCTCTTGTTCAAGGCTGTGGCTGTCTTTTGATGTCAGCATTGAGAAAATAACTGAAGAGTTTTTCATGATCAACTCAGACTACGATTTCATTTTGAAATTTCTGCAATTGCAGAAAGATCTTCTGAAAGGCACTACATGTATTACTGCATTTTTCAAAAAGGGGACAGCAGGAAATATCACAGATCAATAATTACATATCAACATCATGCTAAGCTGTTTTGATTGCTGTCAACATGATCGGGGTTGGCAAATCAAATCTCTCCCAAAATTGGGGAAATAAATTTTCCAGAAAAATATCAAACCATCCTCACTGGATAGTACAAACAGGCAACACATTATGCACAAACTGTCCTTTTTGACATTGTCCATTTTGGTTTTTTATAACATTCTCTTTCAACTATTACCATTTAATTCATGACATCAATTTTGAAAATCTTGTGTGATAACTCAATCATTTTCTGATTCTAGGTTACTATGAGGAACATCTTTCAACCAGTAAGTATTAATTCTTTGCAATGTTTTCAGTAATTTACTTTTGGAAAAGATTATTTTCCAATTTAATGAATGATTCATTAGTAGCATCACTGGATGTCTTGACCTTAAATTATATGACTTTTCAATTGTAAAGAAAGATTGGATAAGCTGGGACTATTTACCCTGGAGTATAGGTGGTTGAGAGGTGACCTTATAGAAATTTATAAAATCAAGGCCGGTATAGATAGGGTTATTGGTGGCTGTCTTTTCTCGAGGATGGGGTATTTCAAGACTAGGAATGCATTTTAAAGGTGAGAGGAGTGAGATTTAAGAAAGAAAAGGGATAATTGTTTTACACGGAGAGTGGTTCGCATGTGGAATAAATTTCCTGACGAAGTGGTGGATATGGGTACAATTACAATATTTAAAAGACATTTGGATAAGTACATGGATCGGAAATATTTGGAGGGATGTCGGCCAGGATCAGGCTGGTTAGAGTAGTTTAGTTGTGGATTACATTCAGCATGGATTGGTTGGACCAAAGGGTCTGTTTCCGTGCTGTACAACTAAATGACACTATTGGTTGAAATGAGTGTGTTGCAATTGTCAGCCATCTGAGCTGTAGCTGCATAGTTTGCATAAAACAAGGAAAAAATGCTTGCCAACTTCCTTGTTATTAATGCAACAGATGCAGTTTGAAAGTAATTGATTATTGAAATCAATTTCCAAGGCATCTCAGATTGATGCCAGCTTTTCAGCAATGGAATGGTGTTCTTTCATTGCATTCTCAGTTTGTTTCTGTGTGTGGGATAAACTGTTTTCCTCTTTTTCCACAGCTGTAATTCCACTTGTAACTCCAATAGAGGAATCAAATCTTATTGACTATAACATAACTTTTATTATACGTGACCCATCATTCCAAGATATTGAATCAAACTCTTCCAATCAGACAAGTATGATTGCAAATGAGGTGAGATAATTTGACAAATTGATTTGAAGGGGAAATTTTCATTCCAAATTTCTTTTGTTTCTCAATCAAAAGTATGTTTTATTTTCTTTCCCTGTAGCTCAATGATCTGTTCAAAAACAGCACCATAAATCCTACATTCGCCAGCTGCAGATTTCAGTCATTCAGGTAAAAAATATTGTCATTTACGTGTAATATTTACAATGATCTTGAAGTTGAGTCTTGCTCACAGAGCATTGCACTTAATGCAAAATTAACAGATACCCTGAAGGTAAAGGCCATTGTTATTACAAAAAATGGATGGGCAGAGAAATACACATCACACAGAGCTCTGCTTTGTGGACAAATAAGTCTTCTTTTAAAAGTATTCACAACTGAAGTTATCATGCCTTTATTGGTGATGTGGTGACTACAACAGATCAAAGTACCTGCCTTTCAAGTTAATCTTTTGATTTTGTTGCAGCATAATCAATGGTGACAGCAGCACAGTGACAGCAATATGTTCCTTCAAAAATGATTCTACTGTTCAGAACGTTGACAGAGAGCTTGTGTATCATGTGTTTGAAAATAAGACCAAAGATGTTTCGAAGTTCGGGCCATACACATTGGACAATGACAGCCTCTTTGTAAATGGTAGTTATCCAGTCAATATTCAGCTTAATTATTTGTTTGTCACACACAATAGGTTTTCATGAATAGCTGGGCAGTATTCTAATGCATGATACCAAGCACCACTTGCAATGGCAGGGAACATGTACAAAGTCAAATTCAAATGCTCCACCATTTGTTGATTGGAAGGACAAATTCTGTGGTAGACAGTTCAATTTTTTTTGTTGTCACAAAATATCATTTACCCAATACCTACCTAAGCCTGAAATTGCATTCATGGAGATTGTATATTCGTCATACAAGCCTCTGTACTGTGTTAATAATATGACAATATGACAGAAACATAAATTCTTATTACCATCTGTTGCATGCCAGAAGGAATCATTACTCTGTAACTGAGATGGGAACTTTTTGAACTCTTTCAAAAGAGGCTCAGGTAACTTATTCCATTTCTCATACCTTTGAAAGAAAGAAGCCAAAAGAGACCATTACCAAAAATATATTAACTTCTCATTCAGTTTGAAGCTGGCTACACATGCAGAATAAATGAAGATTTTTTTTTGCATAATAGACACAGACCAATAACATATTGTTAAATTTGCTATAATATTTGCAGTGATATGTTCCTAAAGCCATGATATGGTTTGTTGCACATTACAGACAGGAAATAGGAACTATTACAGATCATTAATTACACATCAACAACAAGCCAGCTTTTTTGACTGCTATGAAAGTGATGGCAAAATTGCCAAAGTGCTCCTAACACTGCTCAAATAAAAGTCTGCATAACAATGCCTAAACATTCCTCACTGGATGAAATTTACATCTGTCAGTTCTTACATTCATCTTGAAGCTATTCTTAGAATTGTTGACATTGATTAGATTAGTTACGATTATTGTGATAGTTTAATTATTGTATGTTTAATTAGTGAGACACATTGTCATAACTTTGTGTGACCACTCAATCCTCTTTTGTATCTAGATTACCATGAGGTGCGTCTTATAACCAGTGAGTAGGCACACATTTCATCTTTTTCTAAAATATTTTCAGCTTGTGCATATTTTTAGGTTTTCTGGTGAAGTATATGCTCTCATTTAATGAATGATTCATCAAGACTATCATCAGATTATCTTGAGTTTAATACTGATTACTGTTTAGATGAATAGGTAAACTATGATTGGTTGAGCTTAGCGTGCTGTAATTGTCAGCACTGATGAGGTAGCTGGTAAGCTTACACAAATTAAGGGTGAATGCTTGACAGCCTTCCAGCCATTAATGCAGCAGATTTAGACTGAATCATAATTAACTCTTGAAATCAATTTCCATGGGATCTCCCGTTGCTCTGGGTAAATCTTTCAATACATTCTCAGCTTATTTCTTTGTATGAAATAAACTGTTGCCTCCGTTTCCACAGCTGCAACTCCACTTGTAACAACAACAGAGGAAGTAAGTAGTATTGACTACAATCTGACATTTATTATAAGTAGTCCATCATTCCAAGACATTGAATCAAACTCTTCCAATCAGACAAGCATGATTGCAATTGAGGTGAGACACTTTGTAACATCTATTTGAAAGGAAAATTTTCATTCCACATTTCTTTAGTTTCTTTACCTAAAGAATGCTTGTTTTTTTTTCTCTGTAGCTCAATGACCTGTTCAAACACAGCAGCATAAATGCGACATTTGCCAGCTGCAGATTACAGTCATTCAGGTATAAAATATTTCAATTTATACATAATATTTACAATGATCTTGCACTTGAGTCTTGCTCTCAGAAAATTACAGTGAATGATAAATTAACAGTTATCCAGCGGGAAGAGGTCACTGTAATTACATGGAATAGATGTGTAATGAAATGTTCATTGCAAAGAGGTTTGCTTTGCTGACAAATGATTTGCCTGTAAAAAGTGTCCTCCATTGAAGTCATCATGTTTATCTTGGTGACGCGGTGACTACCTCGGATCAAAGTTCCTAACTTTGATTCTAATCTGCTTTCCATGTTTTGCAGCATGGTCGATGGTGACAGAAGCACAGTGACGGCAATGTGTTCCTTCAAAAACGATTCTACCATTCAGGACATCGATAGAGTGCATGTGTATCATGTGTTTGAAAATAAGTCAAAAGAAGCTTCGACATTGGGGCTATACATATTGGATAAAGACAGCCTCTATGTAAATGGTAGTTAACCAGTCAATATTTGGCCTACTCTTTGTTTATCTCACATGCTATATATTGAGGAATAAGTAGACAGTGTTCTAATGCATTATCTGATGAAATACTTGCAATGGAAGGGAACATGGGAAAAGTCACAATTCAAATCATCCAACATATTTTGGCCAGATCGACAGAGTCTATGGTGACCATGGAATGTTTTTGCTGACAAAGAATATTATCTACACAAAAATTGCATTCATGCAAATTGTAGGATTAAGCCAAGAATGTCTGTATTGTGTTAATAAAGCAACAATACATGAGAAGCATAAAAGTTTATTACGTTGGATTCCCATCTATTGATTCCCAGTATGAATCGTAATTCTGGAATTGAATTTAGAAATTCTGTGAACTCTGTCAGAAGAGGCTCAGACAACTCATTCCATTTCTTTGGCCCCTTGAAACAAAGAAAACAAAAGACACTATTATGTAAAATGTGTTAAATGCTGATTCAGTTTGTCTTTGAGTTTAGCACTATCTTTTAATGTCTGCACACTTGAATAAAGAAGGTATTTACATGTTTCACTCAGTCCACAATTTTTAGGGACTTTGCTGTCATAGTTACAGCAATCTCTTCTCAAAACCATGGTATCATATTTCAGACAGGACATAGCAGGATACATTACAGATTAATAATTACACATCTACAACAGTTAAATGTCTGGAGTCAAGATTAGTGGGCGGCACGGTGGCACAGTGGTTAGCACTGTTGCCTCACAGCGCCAGAGACCCGGGTTCAATTCCCGCCTCAGGCGACTGACTGTGTGGAGTTAGCACGTTCTCCCTGTGTCTGCGTGGGTTTCCTCCGGGTGCTCCGGTTTCCTCCCACAAACACAAAAACTGTGCAGGTTAGGCAAATTGGCCATGCTAAATTGCCCGTAGTGTTAGGTGAAGGGGTAAATGTAGGAGAATGGGTCTGGGTGGGTTACGCTTCGGCGGGTCGGTGTGGACTTGTTGGGCCGAAGGGCCTGTTTCCACACTGTAAATAATCTAATCTAATCTAAAATCTAATCTAATTAGAGTGATGATGGAAAAGCACAGTAGGTCAGGCAGCATCAGGATTCATTCCTGATGAAGGGATTTTGCCCAAAACGTTGATTTTCCTGCTCCTCAGATACTGCCTGACCTGCTGTGCTTTTCCAGCACCACTCTAATCTCCAACATCTGCAGTACCCACTTTTGCCTAGTTAACTGTTTGACTCATTTGACATTTGTCAATGTGATATGTTCTTGAAATTAAATGTGGTCCCAACGTTGCACAAAGAACAGCTTTCACAAAAATGTCTGAAAATTCCTCACTTGATGTTATTTACATTGTCTGTTCTCTCATTCATCTGAAAGGCCTTCTCGGAGTCAGATTTACTGCCATTAACGTCTTACCTCATTTCTTGCACATTTAGTAAGACACACTGTGATAGCCTTGTTTGACAACATGATGTTATTTTTGTTCCAGATTACCATGAGGCACGTCTTGCTACCAGTGAGTAGAAACTATCTTTCATTTTCTTTGGGAATATTGTCTGCTTGTCCACATTCATCTCAATTCTGCCAAGATTATATTTTGATTTAGTGTATGATTCAGTCAGAGTATCCAGATTATCTTGGACTTTATACTGATTAATTTATTCTTGAATACTTAAATGAATATTATTTGAAGTTAGCGATTTGCAGTTGTCAGCACTTCTGCGATAGATGGTAAGTTTGCACAAATTCAGGCTACAAGCTTGACACCTTTCTTGTCATCAATACAACAGATTTAGATTGAATAATAATCAACTCTTGAAATCAAATTTCATGGGATTTCGTATTGAAATCTGGCCACTATTTCAGTAATAGGCTCTTGTACTTCCAATGCATCCTCAGTGTATTTCTGTGTGTGAGATAAACTGTTTTCCTCTTTTTCCACAGCTGTAGTTCCACTTGTAACTCCAACAGGGGAACTCATACTTACTGACTATAATCTGACATTTATTATAAGTCGTCCATCATTCCAAGACATTGAATCAAACTCTTCCAATCAGACAGGCATGATTGCAAACGAGGTGAGAAACTTTATAACATCTATTTGAAGGGGAAATTTCATTCCACACTTCTTTAGTTTCCTAACCTGGAGAATGTTTTTTTTCCTCTGAAGCTCAATGACCTGTTCAAAAACAGCAGCATAAATGCTACATTTGCCAGCTGCAGATTACAGTCATTCAGGTAAGAAATCTTGCAATTTACACATAATATTTACAATGATCTGCACTTGAGTCTTGCTCTCATAAACTTACAGTGAATGATAAATTAACAGTTATCCAAAAGGAAGAAGTCATTGTTATTACACAGAATGGATGTGGAATGAAATATTGATTGCAAAGAGGTTTGCTTTACTGAAAAATGATACCCCTCTAAAAATTGTCCTCCATTGAAGTCATCATGTTTATCGTGGTGACATGGTGACTACATCGGATCACAGTTCCTGCCTTTGATGCTAATCTTCTTTCCATGTTTTGCAGCATGGTCGATGGTGACAGAAGCACAGTGATGGCAATGTGTTCCTTCAAAAATGATTCCACCATTCAGGACATCGATAGAGTGCTTGTGTATCATGTGTTTGAAAATAAGACGAAAGATGCTTCGATATTGGGGCCATACACATTGGACAAAAACAGCCTCTATGTAAATAGTAGGTATCCAGTCAATATTTGGCCTACTCTTTGTTTATCTCACATGCTATGTATTGAGGAATAGGTAGACAGTGTTCTAATACATTATCCAATGAGCTACTTGCAAATTAAGGGAGCATGTGAAAATTCACAATTCAAATTCTCCAACATATTTTGGTCAAAAGGACAGAGTCTATGGTGACCATGGAATTTGTTGGCTGACAAAGCATTTTATTTATGCAATATGTCTCTGAGTTAAAAATTCCATTCATGCAGATTGTGGGATTATGCTAAGAATATCTGTATTGTGTTAATAAAGTGACAATATTTGAGCAGCATAAAATCTTTTTACGTTGGATTCTACCATCTATCGCATCCAAGAATGAATCATAATTCTGGAATTGAATTTAGAGATTTGTTGATGTCTTTCAAAAGTGGCTCAGACAACTCACTCCATTTCTTTGGCCCCTTGAAATAAAAAAGACACTAATGTATAAAATGGATGAGATTCTGAATCAATTCATCTTTGAGTTTGGCATTATTTTTAACATCTGCACACACAGGATACATGAAGGTATTTACATGTTACACTCAGTCCACAATTTGTTGGGACTTTGCTGTCATAGTTACAGCAATCTCTTGTCAAAGCTATCATACATTGCACATTTCTGACAGGAGACAGCAGTAAACGTTAATGACTAATAATTACACATCTACAACATACCAATTAAATCTTAGGCTCATTTGACATTTATAAATGTGATATAGTTCTTGAAATTAAATGTGGTCCCAACATTGCACAAGACCCAGTTTTCACAAAAATTTCTGAAAATTCTTCACTGGATGTTATTTACATTGTCTGTTCTGACATTCATCACGGAGTCTGGGCATTGATCAGAATCTGACATTTATTTACGTCTTACATAATTTCTTGCACATTTATTTAGTGAGACACATTGTGATAGCCTTGCTTGACACCACAGTGTTCTTTTTGTTCTAGATTACCATGAGGCACGTCTAGTAACCAGTGAGTAGAATTGTTTTTGGGAATATTGTCTGCTTGTCCACATTTATCTCAATTCTGCCAATGTTATGTTGCGACTTAATGAATGATTCAGTCAGAGTATCCAGATTATCTTGGGCTTGATACTGATTGACTAATTCGTGAATAGATACATGAATATTGTTTAAAGTTAGCGATTTGCAATTGTTAGCACTTACGCGATAGATGGTAAGATTGCACAAATTCAGGCTGAAAGCTTGACACCATTCTTGTCATCAATAGAGCAGATTTAGATTGAATAATAATCAACTCTTGAAATCAAATTTCATGGGCTCTCCCGTTGTTCCTGGTAAATCTGGCCACTATTTCAGCAATAGGCTCTTCTTCTTCCAATACATTCTCAGTGTATTTCTGTGTATGAGATAAACTGTTTTCCTCTTTTTCCACAGCTGTTGTTCCACTTGTAACTCCAACAGAGGAACTCATACTTATTGATTACAATCTGACATTTATTATAAGTCGTCCATCATTTCAAGACATTGAATCAAACTCTTCCAATCAGACAGGCATGATTGCAAACAAGGTGAGATAATTCAACAAATCTTTTTGAAGGACTAATTTTTGTTCCACGTTTCTATTTTCTTTTATTAAATATGTTTGATTTTATTCCCTGTAGCTCAATGACCTGTTCAAAAACAGCAGCATAAATGCAACATTCTCCAGTTGCAGATTTCAATCACTCAGGTAAGAAATATTATAATTTATACGTAATATTGACACTGATCTTGCACTTGAATCTTGAAGATTACAGTGAATGAGAAATTAACTGTTATCTAGAAGGAAGAAGTTGTTGTTATTACAGTGAATGGATGTGTAATGAAATGTTGCTTGCACAGAGTTTTCCTTTGCTGACAAATGACATGCCTCTAAACATTGCCCTCCATTGATGATATGGTGACTACTTTGGATCAAAGTTCCTCCCTTTGATGCTAATCTTCTTTCAATATTTTGCAGCATGGTCGATGGTGACAGAAGCACAGTGACGGCAATGTGTTCCTTCAAAAATGATTCCACCATTCAGGACATCGATAGAGTGCTTGTGTATCATGTGTTTGAAAACAAGACCGACAATTTTTCGATGTTGGGGCCATACACATTGGACATAGACAGCCTGCATGTAAATGGTAGGTATCCAGTCAATATTCGGCCTACTCTTTGTTTGTCTCACATGCTATATATTGACGAATGGTTAGTCAGTGTTCAAATGCATTATATTCTAGGAGAAAGTGAGGACTGCAGATGCTGGAGATCAGAGCTGAAAATGTGTGCTGGAAAAGCACAGCCGGTCAGGAAAAAGGGCTCATGCCCGAAACATCGATTCTCCTGCTCCTTGGATGCTGCCTGACCTGCTGCACTTTTCCAGCAACACATTTTCAGTTCTAATGCATTATACCAAGCACCACTTGTAATGAAAGGGAATATGCGCAAAGTCACAATTTAAGTTCCCTAAGAACAGGATCCATGTTGGACCATGCAATTTATTTGCTGACAATGAATATAATTTATGCAGCAGCTCTTGGAGCTCAAAATTGCATTTGTGAAGGTTGTGGAATTAAGCCGAGATTCTCTGTATTCTGTTAACAATCAGATAGTATGTCAGCACCATAAATTCCTTTTACACTGGAGTGTACCATGTATTGCATCCCAAACCGAATCATAATTCTGGAATTGAGTTTAGAAATTGTTGGATCTCTCTCAAACTTATTCCATTTCTTTTCCCTCTTGAAAGAAAGAAGGCAAAAGGGACTATTGTGAAAAATGTATTAAATTCTCAGTCATTTCCTCTTTGAGTTTGGCACTATTTTTAACAGCTGAAAATGTGTTGCTGTAAAAGCGCAGCAGGAATCGGGCTAAAGTCCGAAAAGTCGATTCTCCTGCTCCTTGGATGCTGCCTGACCTGCTGCGCTTTTCCAGCAATACATTTTCAACTCTGATCTCCAGCATCTGCAGTCCTCACTTTCTCCTACTATCGTTTGACACCTGCACACTCAAAATACATGAAGCTATTTACATGTTAAACTCAGTCCTCAATTTGTTTGGAATTTGCTGTAATATTTAGAGCAATATCTGCCAACAACCATGATATGACGTATTGCACATCACACAGGAGGTCGCAAGAAACATTACAGATGAAGAATTACATTTCAACAACATGCCAATTAAAGTTTGGCTCATTTGAAATTTGGCAACATAATGTGGTACTTCAAAATAATTGTGTCCCCAAAATAACAGATTTATGATAATATCTGTAAATTCCTCACTTGATGTTATTTACATTGACCGTTCTCACATTCATCTGAAATGTCTTCTCAGAGACTGGGCATTGATCGGATTGGCTACTTTATCGTATTACATCATTTCATTCACATTTATTTAATGAGACACATTGTGATAGACTTGTCTGACAACACGATGCTCTTTTTGTTCCAGATTACCATGAGGCACTTCTTGTAACCAGTGAGTGGAAACTCGTTTTCTTTATTTTTTGGAATATTTTTACCCGTCCGCATTTATTTCAATTCTGCCAAGATCACGTTGTGATTTAATGGATGATTCAGTCAGAGTAACCTTATTATTTTGAATTTGCCTTGTTTATATTATAGTTGATTCGGTAAATGAGTATTGTTTAAAGTTAGTGTGTTGCAATTGTCAGCACTTATGCAGAAGCTGGTAAGCTTGCACAAGTTCAGGGCTAATACTTGACATCTTTCTTGTCATCAATACAGCAGGCCTAGATTGAATCATAATTAACTCTCTAAACCAATTTTCATGGGATCTCCCATTGTTCCTCGTAAATCTGGTCACTATTTCAGCAATAGGCTCTTGTTCTTCCAATGCATCCTCAGTGTATTTGTGTGTGTGAGATAAACTGTTTTCCTCTTTTTCCACAGCTGTTGTTCCACTTGTAACTCCAACAGAGGAACTCATACTTACTGACTATAATCTGACATTTATTATAAGTCGTCCATCATTCCAAGACATTGAATCAAACTCTTCCAATCAGACAGGCATGATTGCAAACAAGGTGAGATAATTCAACAAATCTTTTTGAAAGAGAAATTTTAGTTGCACATTACTTTTTTGTAATGTAATTATGTTTGATTTTATTCCCTGTAGCTCAATGACCTGTTCAAAAACAGCAGCATAAATGCTACGTTCTCCAGTTGCAGATTTCAATCACTCAGGTAAGAAATATGATAATTTATATGTAATATTGACACTGATCTTGCACTTGAATCTTGAAGATTACAGTGAATGAGAAATTAACTGTTATCTAGAAGGAAAAAGTTGTTGTTATTACAGTGAATGGATGTGTAATGAAATGTTGCTTGCATAGAGTTTTCTTTTGCTGACAAATGATTTGCCTCTAAACATTGCCCTCCATTGGTGATATGGTGACTACTTTGGCTCAAAGTTCCTCCCTTTGATGCTAATCTTCTTTCAATATTTTGCAGCATGGTCGATGGTGACAGAAGCACAGTGACGGCAATGTGTTCCTTCAAAAATGATTCCACCATTCAGGACATCAATAGAGTGCTTGTGTATCATGTGGTTGAAAATAAGACCGACAATTTTTCGATGTTGGGGCCATACACATTAGACAAAGACAGCCTGCATGTAAATGGTAGGTATCCAGTCAATATTCGGCCTACTCTTTGTTTGTCTCACATGCTATATATTGATGAATGGGTAGTCAGTGTTCAAATGCATTATCTTCGAGTAGAAAGTGAGGACTGCAGATGCTGGAGATCAGAGCCAAAATCGTGTTACTGGAAAAGCACAGCCCGTCAGGAAGAAGAGCTCATGCCCGAAATGTCGATTCTCCTGCTCCTTGGATGCTGCCTGACCTGCTGCACTTTTTCAGCAACACATTTTCAGTTCTAATGCATTATACCAAGCACCACTTGTAATGAAAGGGAATATGTGCAAAGTCACAATTTAAGTTCCCTAACATTAGTTGGTCAGAAGAACAGGGTCCATGTTGGACCATGCAATTTATTTGCTGACAATGAATATAATTTATGCAGCACCTCTCAGAGCTCAAAATTGCATTTGTGAAGGTTGTGGAATTAAGCCTAGATTCTCTGTATTTTGTTAACAATCAGATAGTATGTCAGCACCATAA
>NC_057740.1:20158001-20161140 GCF_004010195.1 Chiloscyllium plagiosum | reverse complement strand
CAGTGAAAGTGGGACATACGATTCAGATAGGTGAACAAGGAAAACCATACACAGAAATGTGTTTTGATTTACAACCTGCATTGAGTTATTCACAATGAGATGTAAAGCTGCTTTCCAAACTTCATCGGGAAAGATCAATCTGTGAATGTGAAGCTGGCAAATCAATTAACGTCTGAGTAAAATTACTAGAGTCTGGGTAAAACAGTGATTGTTTCTTCATTGAGGTTTTGACCAAGTACTGCTCAAATTGAGATATTAATAAATTAATAAGGGCGTATGAAGGGCTTATGCCCGAAACGTCGATTCTCCTGTTCCTTGGATGCTGCCTGACCTGCTGCGCTTTTCCTGCAACACATTTTCAGCATATTAATAAATTACAACACAAAGGTAAAAGGATTCTCACCAGTTGTTGTAGGTCCTTGTGTTGTTTCGGTTGTCGTGGATTCAGCTGCAGGGGTTGTAGTGGAGCTGCTTGTAGTTGTTGATTCAGCTGTACTGGTGGATGCAGCAGTTGACGTAGAACTCGGTACTCCAATAGTGGTCACTGTACTTGCTGTTGATGTTTCTGCTGTAGCAGTGAATGTAATTAATGGCATAATTGGAACTTACATTCGATTTGTATTAATATTTTTAGTAATGTATGAGTTTACACATTGCCTTTATATGCGATAAGTCCTCGCTATTCTAATTTATCTGGTATATAATGGTGGGATGATATCTCATTGTAACAGAAGTGGGAAGAAAATTTATGTAACTCACTTTCGTTCTCATAATTATGAACAAAAGTGCAGTAATATTTTGACTTAATCCAGCAACTTCTCATTATGCAGGTTTCTATTGAATGTAACCAAATTTAATGAACATATGGAATTTTTTATTTCCACTGACCAGTTGAAGTAGTGCCCTGTGTGGTTGAAGCTGTTGTCGATTCCACTGCTGATGTTGAAGCCGAGCTGCTTGCAGTTGTTTGTGCTGTTGAACTTGTTGGTGCTGGAGTTGATGTTGTCGTCACTGTCTCAGTTGTTGTCTCTGCACTGGTGGTTGAGATTTCTGGAGTCACTGTGAAAAGTAAGTAATACGTTATGTCAGGCAATCAGGCCACTCGGAATCGAATGGTGTAAATGTTCACCCATCTTATAATTTGATATATCCTTTCAGTACCACGGTTTGTGAAATTTTGCAGGACGATAAATGTATAAAAATTGAAGCTTGTGAAATGCACCAGCAACAACCTGAACGCTTGAGACCTGCAGTTTCATAGACCTAAAAGTAGAAGCTTAAGAAATGTTTTAAAACTTTCTGAATACCTTCAGATGCTACACTGGATTGGAATTAATCAGGTGGAACTGGCGATAATTGATTATTGCAAACTCACCACTTGTAGTGAGCGGTGATGTTGAGATGATGGTCGATGCTGGAGTGGAAGTCACGGTGCTTGTTGTATCAGGTGTGGTAGTTGATGCAAGAGTTGATGAAGAGGTTGCCAGTGCAGTGGTTGTCTCTGTACTTGCAGTTGATATTTCTGTTGGTGCAGTGAAAGTAAGACATACGATTCAGATAGGTGCACAAGGAAAACCATACACAGAAATGTGTTTTGATTTACAAACTACATTGATTTATTCACAATGAGATGTAGAGCTGCTTTCCAAACTTCATCGGGAAAGATCAAATTGAGAATGTGAACCTGGCAAATCAACTAACATCTCAGTAAAATGACTAAGATCAGAGAACAGCATTTATTGTTTCTTCATTGATCAAGTACTGCTCAAATTGAGGTCTTAATGTATTACAACACAAAGGTAATAGGATTCTCACCACTTGTTGTCGCTCCTTGTGTTGTTTCAGTTGTCGTGGATTCAGCTGCAGGGGTTGTAGTGGAGCTGCTTGTAGTTGTTGATTCAGCTGTACTGGTGGCCGCAGCAGTTGACGTAGAACTCGGTACTCCAGTAGTGGTCACTGTACTTGCTGTTGATGTTTCTGCTGTTGCAGTGAATGGAATTAATGGCATCATTGAAACTTACATTCAAATTGTCTTAATATATTTAAATATGTGTTAATTTATACATTGCCTTTATCTGCAATAAGTCCTCGCTAATCTAATTGATCTAATGGTGGGATGATGTCCCATTGAAAAAGAAGTGGGAAGAAAATTTATGTAACTCACTTTCGTTCTCATAATTATGAACAAAAATGCTGTAGTATTTTGACTTAATCCACCACCTTCTCTTTATGCAGTTTTGTATTGAATGCAATCAAATTTAATGTACATATGGATTTTTTTATTTCCACTGACCAGTTATAGTAGAGCCCTGTGTTGTTGAAGCTGTTGTCGATTCCACTGCTGATGTTGAAGCGGAGCTGCTTGCAGTTGTTTGTGCTGTTGAACTTGTTGGTTCTGGAGTTGATGTTGTAGTCACTGTCTCAGTCGTGGTCTCTGCACTGGTGGTTGAGGTTTCGAGAGTGACTGTGAAAAGTAAGAAATAGGTTTTGTCAGACTATCAGGCCACTTGGAATCGAATGATGCAAATGTTCACCCATTATACAGTGTGCTATATTCTTTTATTACCACAGTTTGTGAAATTGTGCAGGACAATAAACATATAAAAATTGAAGCTTGTGAAATCACCAGCAACTACCCATACTCTTGAGACCTGCAGGGTCATAGACCTAAAAGTAGAAGCGGAAGAAATATATGCTAAGCTTTCTGAATTCCATCAGCAACTACACTGGATTTCCATCGATCAGGGGGTACTGGCGATAATGTTGATGGCAAACTCACCACTGGTAGTGAGCGGTGATGTTGAGATGCTTGTCGATGCTGGAGTGGAAGTCACAGTGCTTGTTGGACCAGGTGTGGGAGTTGATGCAAGAGTTGATGAAGAGGTTGCCAGTGCAATGGTTGTCTCTGTACTTGCAGCTGATGTTTCTGTTGGTGTAGTGAAAGTGGGACATGAGATTCAGATAGGTGTACAAGGAAAACCTTACACAGAAATGTGTTTTGATTTACAAACTGCATTGATTTATTCACAATGAGATGTAAAGCTGCTTTCCAAACTTCATCGGGAAAGATCAATCTGTGAATGTGAAGCTGGCAAATCAATTAACGTCTGAGTAAAATTACTAGAGTCTGGGAACAACA
>NC_057740.1:20150406-20157059 GCF_004010195.1 Chiloscyllium plagiosum | reverse complement strand
AGCTGTTGTCGATTCCACTGCTGATGTTGAAGCCGAGCTGCTTGCAGTTGTTTGTGCTGCTGAACTTGTTGGTTCTGGAGTTGATGTTGTAGTCACTGTCTCAGTCGTGGTCTCTGCACTGGTGGTTGAGGTTTCGAGAGTGACTGTGAAAAGTAAGAAATAGGTTTAGTCAGGCAATCAGGCCACTCGGAATCAAATGGTGCAAATGTTCACCCATTGTATAGTGTGCTATATTCTTTTATTACCACAGTTTGTGAAATTTGGCAGGACAATAAACATATAAAAATTGAAGCTTCTGAAATGCACCAGCAACTCCCCGTAGTCTTGAGACCTGCAGGGTCATAGACCTAAAAGTAGAAGCGGAAGAAATGTTTGCTAAACTTTCTGAATTGCATCAGCTACTACACTGGATTTCTATCAATCAGGTCGTGAGCGGTGATGTTGAGATGCTTGTCGATGCTGGAGTGGAAGTCACGGTGCTTGTTGCACCAGGTGTGGTAGTTGATGCAAGAGTTGCTGAAGAGATTGCCAGTGCAGTGGTTGTCTCTGTACTTGCAGTTGATGTTTCTGTTGGTGCAGTAAAAGTAAGACACGCGATTCAGATAGGTGCACAAGGGAAACCACACACAGAAATGTGTTTTGGTTGACAAACTACAATGATTTATTCACAATGAGATGTAGAGCTGCTTTCCAAACTTCATCAGGAATGATTAAAATGAGAATATGTACCAGGCAAATCAACAAGCGTCCCGGCAAAGTTATTAAAATCAAGGAACAACATTAATTGTTTCTTCATTGAGTTTTTGACCAAGTACTGCTCAAATTGAAGTCTTAATATATTACAACACAAAGGTAATAAGATTCTCACCAGTTGTTGTCGGTCCTTGTGTTGTTTCGGTTGTCGTGGATTCAGCTGTAGGGGTTGTAGTGGAACTGCTTATAGTTGTTGATTCAGCTGTACTGGTGGACGCAGCAGTTGACGTAGAACTCGGTACTCCAGTGGTGGTCACTGTACTTGCAGTTGATGTTTCAGCTGTTGCAGTGAATGGAATTAATGGCATCATTGAAACTTACATTCACATTGTCTTAATATATTTAAAGATGTGTTAATTTACACATTGCCTTTATCTGCAATGAGTCCTCGCTATTCTAATTGATCTGGTATCTAATGGTGGAATGATGTCCCACTGAAACAGATGGGGGAAGAAAATTTATGTAACTCACTTTCGTTCTCATAATTATGAACAAAAATGTAGTAATATTTTGACTGAATCCACCACCTCCTCTTTAGGCAGTTTTGTATTGAATGCAATCAAATTTAATGTACATATGGAATTTTTTATTTCCACTGACCAGTTGAAGTAGAGCTCTGTGTTGTTGAAGCTGTTGTCGATTCCACTGCTGATGTTGAAGCGGAGCTGCTTGCAGTTGTTTGTGCTGTTGAACTTGTTGGTTCTGGAGTTGATGTTGTAGTTACTGTTTCAGTCGTGGTCTCTGCACTGGTGGTTGAGGTTTCGAGAGTGACTGTGAAAAGTAAGTAATAGGTTTAGTCAGGCTATCAGGCCACTTGGAATCGAATAGTGCAAATATTCACCCATTGTACAGTGTGCTATATTCTTTTGCTACCACAGTTTGTGAAATTGTGCAGTACAATAAACATATAAAAATTGAAGCTTGTGAAATGCACCAGCAACTACCCATACTCTTGAGACCTGCAGGGTCCCAGACCTAAAAGTAGAAGCGGAAGAAATGTTTAATAAACTTTCTGAATTCCATCAGCTTCTACACTGGATTTCCATCAAACAGGTGGAACAGGCGATAATGATTATTGCAAACTCACCACTGGTCGTGAGCGGTGATGTTGAGATGCTTGTCGATGCTGGAGTGGAAGTCACGGTGCTTGTTGCACCAGATGTGGTAGTTGATGCAAGAGTTGGTGAAGATGTTGCCAGTACAGTGGTTGTCTCTGTACTTGCAGTTGATGTTTCTGTTGGTGCAGTGAAAGTAAGACATGTGATTCAGATTGGTGTACAAGGAAAACCATACATAGAAATGTGTTTCGATGTACAAACTGCATTGATCTATTGAAAATGACATGTAAAGCTGCTTTCCAAACTTCATCAGGAAAGATCCAAATGAGAATGTGAAGCTGGCAAATCAATTAACGTCTGAGTAAAATTACTAGAGTCTGGGAACAACATTTTTTATTTCTTCATTGAGTTTTTGACCAAGTACTGCTCAAATTGAGATACTAATAAATTACAACACAAAGGTAAAAGGATTCTCACCAGTAGTTGTCAATCCTTGTGTGCTTTCGGTTGTCTTGGATTCAGCTGCAGGGCTTGTAGTGGAGCTGCTTGTAGTTGTTGATTCAGCTGTACTGGTGGATGCAGCAGTTGTCGTAGAACTCGGTACTCCAGTAGTGGTCACTGTACTTGCTGTTGATGTTTCTGCAGTTGCAGTGAATGGAATTAATGGCATCATTGAAACTTACATTCAATTTATATTAATATTTTTAGTTATGTATTAATTTACACATTGCCTTTATATGCGATAAGTCCTCGCTATTCTAATTGATTCAATATATAATGGTGGGGTGATGTCTCATTGAAACAGAAGTGGGAAGAAAATTTATGTAACTCAATTTCGTTCTCATAATTATGAACAAATATGCAGTAATATTTTGACTTAATCCAGTAACTTCTCATTATGCAGTTTTCTATTGAATGTAACCAAATTTAATGAACATATGGAATTTTTTATTTCCACTGACCAGTTGAAGTAGTGCCCTGTGTTGGTGGAGCTGTTGTCGATTCCACTGCTGATGTTGAAGTCAATCTGCTTGCAGTTGTTTGTGCTGTTGAACTTGTTGGTTCTGGAGTTGATGTTGTAGTCACTGTCTCAGTCGTGGTCTCTGCACTGGTGGTTGAGGTTTCGAGAGTGACTGTGAAAAGTAAGAAATAGGTTTAGTCAGGCAATCAGGCCACTCGGAATCAAATGGTGCAAATGTTCACCCATTATACAGTGTGCTATATTCTTTTATTACCACAGTTTGTGAAATTGTGCAGGACAATAAACATATAAAAGTTGAAGCTTGTGAAATGCACCAGCAACTACCCGTACTCTTGAGACCTGCAGGGTCATAGACATAAAAGTAGAAGCGGAAGAAATGTTTGCTAAACTTTCTGAATAGCATCAGCTACTACTCTGGATTTCTATCAATCAGGTATAACTGGCGATAATGTTTATGGCAAACTCACCACTGGTCGTGAGCGGTGATGTTGAGATGCTTGTCGATGCTGGAGTGGAAGTCACGGTGCTTGTTGCACCAGGTGTGGTAGTTGATGCAAGAGTTGATGAAGAGGTTGCCAGTGCAGTGGTTGTCTCTGTACTTGCAGTTGATGTTTCTGTTGGTGTAGTGAAAGTAAGACATGCGATTCAGATAGGTGTACAAGGAAAACCATACGTAGAAATTTGTTTTGATTTGCAAAATGCATTGATTTATTCACAATGAGATGTAAAGCTGCTTTCCAAACTTCATCGGGAAAGATCAATCTGTGAATGTGAAGCTGGCAAATCAATTAACGTCTGAGTAAAATTACTAGAGTCTGGGAACAACATTTATTGTTTCTTCATTGAGTTTTTGACCAAGTACTGCTCAAATTGAGATATTAATAAATTAATAAGGGCTTATGAAGGGCTTATGCCCGAAACGTCGATTCTCCTGTTCCTTGTTGCACCAGATGTGGTAGTTGATGCAAGAGTTGACCAAGTACTGCTCAAATTGAGATATTAATAAATTACAACACAAAGGTAAAAGGATTCTCACCAGTAGTTGTAGGTCCTTGTGTGGTTTCGGTTGTCGTGGATTCAGCTGCAGGGGTTGGAGTGGAGCTGCTTGTAGTTGTTGATTCAGCTGTACTGGTGGATGCAGCAGTTGACGTAGAACTCGGTACTCCAGTAGTGGTCACTGTACTTGCAGTTGATGTTTCAGCTGTTGCAGTGAATGGAATTAATGGCATCATTGAAACTTACATTCAAATTGTCTTAATATATTTAAAGATATGTTAATTTACACATTGCCTTTATCTGCAATAAGTCCTTGCTATTTTAATTGATCCGGTATCTAATGGTGGGATGATGTCCCATTGAAACGGAAGTTGGAAGAAAATTTATGTAACTCACTTTCGTTCTCATAATTATGAACAAAAATGCAGTAATATTTTGACTTAATCCAGCACCTTCTCTTTATGCAGTTTTGTATTAAATGCAACCAAATTTAATGTACATATGGAATTTTTTATTCCCACTGACCAGTTGAAGTAGAGCCCTGTGTTGTTGAAGCTGTTGTCGATTCCACTGCTGATGTTGAAGGGGAGCTGCTCGCAGTTGTTTGTGCTGTTGAACTTGTTGGTGCTGGAGTTGATGTTGTCGTCACTGTCTGAGTCGTGGTCTCTGCACTGGTAGCTGAGGTTTCTGGAGTCACTGTGAAAAGTAAGTAGTATGTTATGTCAGGCAATCAGGCCACTCGAAATCGAATGGTGCAAATGTTCACCCATCTTATAATTTGATATATTGTTTCAGTACCACGGTTTGTGAAATTTTGCAGGACGATAAATGTATAAAAATTGAAGCTTGTGAAATGCACCAGGAACAACCTGTACTCTTGAGCCCTGCAGTTTCATAGATCTAAAAGTAGAAGCTTAAGAAATGATTTCAAAACTTTCTGAATACCTTCAGATGCTACACTGGATTGGAATCAATCAGGTGCTACTGTCGATAATTGTATATTGCAAACTCACCACTGGTAGTGAGCGGTGATGTTGAGATGCTTGTCGATGCTGTCGTGGAAGTCACGGTGCTTGTTGCACCAGATGTGGTAGTTGATGCAAGAATTGATGAAGAGGTTGCCAGTGCAGTGGTTGTCTCTGTACTTGCAGTTGATGTTTCTGTTGGTGCAGTAAAAGTAAGACATGCGATTCAGAGAGGTGCACAAGGAAAACCATACACAGAAATGTGTTTCGATGTACAAACTACATTGATTTATTCACAATGAGATGTAGAGCTGCTTTCCAAAATTCATCAGGAAAGATCAAAATGAGAATGTGTACCAGGCAAATCAACTAGCGTCCCGGTAAAATTATTAAAATCAGGGAACAACATTAATTGTTTTTTCATTGAGTTTTTGACCAACTACTGCTCAAATTGAGGTCTGAATATATTACAACACAACAGTAATAGGATTCTCACCACTTGTTGGAGCCGCTTGTGTTGTTTCGATTGTCGTGGATTCAGCTGCAGGGGTTGTCGTGGAACTGCTTGTAGTTGTTGATTCAGCTGTACTGGTGGATGCAGCAATTGACGTAGAACTTGGGACTCCAGTAGTGGTCACTGTCCTTGCAGTTGATGTTTCTGCAGTTGCAGTGAATGGAATTAATGGCATCATTGAAACTTACATTCACATTGTCTTAATATATTGAAATATGTGTTAATTTACACGTTGCCTTTATCTGCAATATGTCCTCACTATTCTAATTGATCCGGTATCTAATGGTGGGATGATGTCCCATTGAAACAGAAGTGGGAAGAAAATTTATGTAACTCACTTTCGTTCTCGTAATTATGAACAAAAATGCAGTGGTATTTTGACTTAATCCACCACCTTCTCTTTATGCAGTTTTGTATTGAATGCAATCAAATTTAATGTACATATGGAATTTTTATTTCCACTGACCAGTTGAAGTAGTGCCCTGTGTTGTTGAAGCTGTTGTCGATTCCACTGCTGATATTGAAGCGGAGCTGCTTGCAGTTGTTTGTGCTGTTGAACTTGTTGGTTCTGGAGTTGATGTTGTAGTCACTGTCTCAGTCGTGGTCTCTGCACTGGTGGTTGAGGTTTCGAGAGGTTGTCTCTGTACTTGCAGTTGATGTTTCTGTTGGTGCAGTAAAAGTAAGACATGCGATTCAGATAGGTGCACAAGGAAAACCATACACAGAAATGTGTTTCGATGTACAAACTACATTGATTTATTCACAATGAGATGTAGAGCTGCTTTCCAAACTTCGTCAGGAAAGATCAAAATGAAAATGTGTACCAGGCAAATCAACTAGCGTCCCGGTAAATTTATTAAAATCAGGGAACAACATTAATTGTTTTTTCATTGAGTTTTTGACCAACTACTGCTCAAATTGAGGTCTGAATATATTACAACACAACAGTAATAGGATTCTCACCACTTGTTGGAGCCGCTTGTGTTGTTTCGATTGTCGTGGATTCAGCTGCAGGGGTTGTAGTGGGACTGCTTGTCGTTGTTGATTCAGCTGTACTGGTGGATGCAGCAATTGACGTAGAACTTGGGACTCCAGTAGTGGTCACTGTACTTGCAGTTGATGTTTCTGCAGTTGCAGTGAATGGAATTAATGGCATCATTGAAACTTATATTCACATTGTCTTAATATATTGAAATATGTGTTAATTTACACGTTGCCTTTATCTGCAATAAGTCCTCACTATTCTAATTGATCCGGTATCTAATGGTGGAATGATGTCCCATTGAAACAGAAGTGGGAAGAAAATTTATGTGGAGAAAGTGAGGTCTGCAGATGCTGGAGATCAAAGTTGAAACTTTATTGCTGGAACAGCACAGCAGGTCAGG
>NC_057740.1:20129249-20150312 GCF_004010195.1 Chiloscyllium plagiosum | reverse complement strand
AATCTCCTGTTCCCTGGATGCTGCCTGACCTGCTGTGCTGTTCCAGCAATAAAGTTTCAAAGAAAATTTATTTAACTCACTTTCGTTCTCGTAATTATGAACAAAAATGCAGTGGTATTTTGACTTAATCCACCACCTTCTCTTTATGCAGTTTTGTATTGAATGCAATCAAATTTAATGTACATATGGAATTTTTTATTTTCACTGACCAGTTGAAGTCGTGTCCTGTGTGTTTGAAGCTGTTGTCGATTCCACTGCTGATGTTGAAGCGGAGCTGCTTGCAGTTGTTTGTGCTGTTGAACTTGTTGGTTCTGGAGTTGATGTTGTAGTCACTGTCTCAGTCGTGGTCTCTGCACTGGTGGTTGAGGTTTCGAGAGTGACTGTGAAAAGTAAGTAATAGGTTTAGTCAGGCTATCAGGCCACTTGGAATCGAATGGTGCAAATGTTCACCCATTGTACAGTGTGCTATATTCTTTTACTACCACAGTTTGTGAAATTTGGCAGGACAATAAACATATAAAAATTGAAGCTTGTGAGATGCACCAGCAACAACCCGTACTCTTGAGACCTGCAGGGTCATAGACCTAAAAGTAGAAGCGGAAGAAATGTTTGCGAAACTTTCTGAATTGCATCAGCTACTACACTGGATATCTATCAATCAGGTATAACTGGCGATAATGTTTATGGCAAACTCACCACTGGTCGTGAGCGGTGATGTTGAGATGCTTGTCGATGCTGGAGTGGAAGTCACGGTGCTTGTTGCACCAGGTGTGGTAGTTGATGCAAGAGTTGCTGAAGATGTTGCCAGTGCAGTGGTTGTCTCTGTACTTGCAGTTGATATTTCTGTTGGTGCAGTAAAAGTAAGACACGCGGTTCAGATAGGTGCACAAGGGAAACCATACACAGAAATGTGTTTTGGTTGACAAACTGCAATGATTTATTCACAATGAGATGTAGAGCTGCTTTCCAAACTTCATCAGGAATGATTAAAATGTGAATGGGTACCAGGCAAATCAACAAGCGTCCCGGTAAAGTTATTAAAATCAAGGAACAACATTAATTGTTTCTTCATTGAGTTTTTGACCAAGTACTGCTCAAATTGAGATATTAATAAATTACAACACAAAGGTAAAAGGATTCTCACCAGTAGTTGTAGGTCCTTGTGTGGTTTCGGTTGTCGTGGATTCAGCTGCAGGGGTTGGAGTAGTCCTTGCTATTTTAATTGATCCGGTATCTAATGGTGGGATGATGTTCCATTGAAACGGATGTTGGAAGAAAATTTATGTAACTCACTTTCGTTCTCATAATTATGAACAAAAATGCAGTAATATTTTGACTTAATCCAGCACCTTCTCTTTATGCAGTTTTGTATTAAATGCAACCAAATTTAATGTACATATGGATTTTTTTATTTCCACTGACCAGTTGAAGTAGAGCCCTGTGTTGTTGAAGCTGTTGTCGATTCCACTGCTGATGTTGAAGCAGAGCTGCTCACAGTTGTTTGTGCTGTTGAACTTGTTGGTGCTGGAGTTGATGTTGTAGTCACTGTCTCAGTCGTGGTCTCTGCACTGGTGGTTGAGGTTTCTGGAGTGACTGTGAAAAGTAAGTAATAGGTTTGGTCAGGCTATCAGGCCACTTGGAATCGAATGGTGCAAATGTTCACCCATCTGATAATATGGTGTATTATTTTAGTATCATGGTTTGTGAAATTTGGCAGGACGATAAACATATAAAAATTGAATCTTGTGAAATATACGAGCAACAACCTGTACCCTTGAGACCTGCAGTGACATAGATCTAAAATTACATGCGTAAGAAATGTTTTCAAAACTTCCTGAATTCCTTCAGATGCTACACTGGATTGCAATCAATCAGGTGGAACTGGCGATAATTGTTTTTTGCAAACTCACCACTTGTTGTGAGCGGTGATGTTGAGATGCTGGTCGATGCTGGAGTGGAAGTCACGGTGCTTGTTGCACCAGGTGTGGTAGTTGATGCAAAAGTTGCTGAAGAGGTTGCCAGTGCAGTGGTTGTCTCTGTACTTGCAGCTGATATTTCTGTTGGTGCAGTGAAAGTGGGGCATGCTATTCAGATAGGTGTACAAGGAAAACCATACACAGAAATGTGTTTCAATATTCAAACTGCATTGATTTATTCACAATGAGATGTAAAGCTGCTTTCCAAACTTCATCGGGAAAGATCAAAATGAGAATGTGAAGATGGTAAATCAACTAACATCTCTGTAAATTTACCACAATCTGGGAACATCATTTATTGTTTCTTCATTGAGTTTGTTGTACATGTATTTCTCAACATTAGAAATCAATACATTACAGCCAATGGGACTAGGATTCTCACCAGTTGTTGTAGGTTCTTGTGTTGTTTCGGTTGTCATGGATTCAGCTGCAGGTGTTGTAGTGGAGCTGCTTGTAGTTGTTAATTCAGCTGTTGACGTAGGACTCGGTACTTCAGTGGTGGTCTCAGTACTTGCTGTTGATATTTCTGCTGTTTCAGTGAATATAATTAATGCCAGAATTGAAACGTACAAGAATCTGCAAACTGCATTTTTATTTCCTCCAAAGTGCAACCCACCCATACCTATCCTCTTACCCTCTCAATGTGTTACCCATGGCTAATGCATGTAACCTCATTGTCCCTGAACACTATGGACAATGTAGCACAGCTAATCCACCTAATGTGCACATTTTGACTGTGGGTGGAAGCTGAACCACCCAGCAGAAACCCTCACAGACACGAGGAGAATGTGCAAACTCCACACAGTCGCCCAAAGGTGGAATCAAATCCTGGCCCCTGTTGCTCTGAAGCAGCCGTTCTCACCACTGAGCCACTGTGTTGCCCTTAACCTGATTTCCTGGACAAATTAGTCAATCATTCATTGGTAACATTTCCACCTACATCTCCTTAGGTGCTACAGATTTTTTTGATAGTGTTGGTTCAAAGCAGTATATCCTTTATTACTTTATTTATTAGTAACTTTTGTGTGATGAGATCTTGGTTTGTGTGGAACTGTCTGCCCTGGACCTTCAGCATTTCCTTGATTTCAGTGCATTGTAGCCATTCTGAGTGAGGTCAGAAATTTATGAAAACATTTCAGGTGCATTTTTGTTAACCCATTCTGACAGAGCGCTGAAGCTTGTGGCTCATTATGCATTTGGCCTGTTTCAGTTTTTAACACATTTATGTTCTTGCAAATTTTCTAGTACATTGGCACAAAGAGAATTTAGCAATTCGTAATGGTGAACAATTGTAATATTTGCCTCCAAGTCACCGGGTAGTCTGAAAACTGTCATTAATCACTTTCACAGTCACGTCACTGAGCTCAACTACCAGAGCAGACAACAACTGAGACAGTGACTACAGCAACGACTCCCAGGAGCAACAGGTTCAACAGCACAAACAACTGCAAGCAGCTCCCCCTCAACATCAGCAGTGGAATCATTCACAGTTTCAACAACACAGGGCACTACTTCAACTGGTCACTATCTGTGAAAAATTCTATCTGTTCATTCTATCTGTTATGTATTCACTAGAACGAGTAGTGTGACTGCCAGACGATAAACTCAGAACATTACCACTTTCATGTTAATGACTGTGGTGATGTAGGAGAGAAGCATAAATGTCAAACTCCTTTCTGCTTCAGTTTTAACATAACACATCAAATTCTGGGCAATTTAAAATAGTTTGGACAGCTGGCAGGTAAGTACACTTTCTAAAATATGCATAATTGCATCCATCTGATTACATTTGATGTGAGTCTCAAATATACCATTAACTATTCCACTGCTCAACAAAAACCACAAAATAGCAAGGACAGACCGTACATAAATGCATTGTGTAAACTAATATGTACTTGTGTACCTTAATATGAATTGACCTTAAGTTTCAATTATGCCATTAACTATGCAACAACTGTGCATCAACTCTGCAACAGCAGAAACATCAAATGCAAGTACAGTGGCCACTACTGGAGTATTGAGTTCAACATTAACTGTTGCATCCACCTGTACAACAGAATCAACAACTACAAGCAGCTCCATTACAATCCCTGCAGCCAAGTTCAATACAACTGGATTTCAGTAAAACAGCTGTATAGGTCCACTGATTGATCACTATGTGTACTCTTACCCATAGATCCCAGCCCAAATTGGGAATGAGTAGATATGCACAAGGTCGATAAAGCTTCTATACAGGTGGAAGAGGGTGTAAAGATCAACTTATACAATATGTTAAATTGTTTGATCTCAAACCACCCCATTACCCAAGCACCTAACAACCATGTAAAAGGAGCTTAAGAGGGTATTTGTGGTATATTGAGTCATTGATATCCCGAGTGGACCAGTCTACCACAAGGGATAAATAGCAGACCTGAAAAAAGAATAGCTAACAATGTTGCTACCAATGGGTCAATCTGACTCAAAATGATAGAAATACCTAAAAGCTCCAGTAAAACTATTGATATCTGTCTTGCAATTAAAACAATGTTAGAATGAAAACATGCATGAGTAAAGATAGAAAGAAGAAGCAAGAAAATCAAACATATGTAATAGTTTAAAAAGCACAACAGAATTGCAAGCTAGTTTTATCTGCAAGGCAGGCCAGTCAAATAGTTACATCCATATTTGCATAGGTGCTATTTAAGCAAAGGTAGAATAAATGAGAGAAAAATAAAATCTGCTGTGAAACAAGACTGTAATTAGTGTACAAATCTGAAATGCAGCTCAGGTTGGGTCTTAGGTCAGTCTATTCTTGCTCCCTAATTTTCGTTGCTGCAAAATTTATGATGTGGGCAATCACATATGTGATGCTGCACATCTCAATTTGCAGTTTGTAGTCAGCAGTACTGTGTCAGCATTATAGTCTTGCAAAATCTTGTTCCCAATGAATCAATGGACTCCGCCCAAAAGCAACATGACCTCAAATGTATGAAGACAATAGCAAAAGGTCACAGAAATAGAAATTAATATATGTTAAAAATTGTGAAACCAGTCTGATTGCAGCAACATTTTGGTACTGAGCCATTCTGTAAAGGCAATGGTTTCTCATCTAAATTAGTCAAAACATCAAAGGAACAATGCTGAGACAGCACATGTTGGCACCGAATGTTGTTCTGATCTCTTTGTATTACATATGTCCAGTTAAAATATTAGAAAACAATCCTCCAGTTTTTATTTCTGCATTGCATCGTAGGCATAGAACCAAGATGTTTTACAAATTGTTTCGATGCAAGTGAATCTTCTCAGAATTTGAATTTACAACATGCTTATAGTAGCATGTATTGCAATATGTTTTGCATAACTAAAACTACAACATAACTGCAAGTTAATTTAAAATTTAATCACATAAGTTAATTAATTTTTTTGTAGTAATTGTCTGCTACTGAGCCAGAACACCTAACGATCACTGACAGATTTTGATAAGCATTGCAGCAAATTCGGTATCAGCATGGCCTTATTTTTTCTTTAGCCATATTGAAATGATGTTCACTAAAGATTATTATAAACTTGCAACATAGTCAACTTTAAAGAGCCAAAATTGTTTGTAAAAAGCATATGATGATTGTTGATGATCAATTTCAATCTTTTCCCAGCATGTTGTGATGGGTGAACTGTTTGCATCAATTTTATTGGATATTCAAATAATATTGGATATTTTTATGCTCTTCTATATGCAGATGACCAAATCCTCCACCTTATTATGGAATATTTTATTTATTAAGCAGTCGCATAATTTCACTTCAGAAGTTTTCTAATTCAAAATATATTGAGGCAAATTATATGCTTTAGGTCTTTTAGATTTAAACATATTGTCTGAATAGCTAAACACAAACTGATTAAAATAGATTGAAAGAAATTCAAGCTTCGTCTTCTGGAACTCGTATTCCTGTCACGTTTTCATAACTTAATTTGTTATCTCTTTCTGTTCCTGAAGTTTTGTTTTTAATTCATTCATGGAATTTATTATCACTGGTTATCCCTAGTTGTCCAGAGGGCAGTTAAAAGTCAATGTAATATAGAAGATAGGAGCAGGAGGAGGCCATTTGGCCCTTCAAATCTACTCTGCCATTCATCATGTTCGTGGCCAATCATTCAACTCAATAACCCAATCCTGCTTTCTCCCAATAACCTTTGATCCCATTCGCCCCAAGTGCTATATCTAGCCACCTCTTGAATATATTCAATGTTCTGGCATCAACTACTTCCTGTGGTAATGAATTGCACAGGCATACCACTCTTTGGGTGAAGAAATGTTTCCTCATCTCCCTCCTAAATGGTCCACTTCAAATTGTCAGACTGTGATCCCATTTCTGGATACACGCACCATTGGGAACATCTTCCCTGCATTTACCCTGTCTTGTTAGAATTTTATAAGTCCCTATGAGATTCCCCCCTCACTCATCTGAAAACCAGCAAATTTTATCCTAATCTAGTCAATCTCACTTCATATGTCAGTCCCACTGACTGGAATCAATCTGGTAAACTGCTCCCTCAAGCACAAGAGCATCTTTCCTCAAAAAAGGAGACCAAGCCTCACCAGTGCCCTGTGTAACTGCAACAACATATCCCCGTTCCTTTACTCAAAAATTCTCGCAATGAAGGCCAACATACCATTTATCTTCTTTACTGCCTGCTACACCTGAATGATGACCTTAAGCAATTGCTGCACAAGGACACCCAGGTCCTGCTGCACACTCCCATCTCCCAGTTTACACCCATTCCGGTCTTAATCTGCCTTCTTGTTTTTGCTTCCAAAGTGAATAACGTCACATTTATCCAAATTATACTGCACCTGCCATTAATTTGCCCACTCACCCAATCTGTCCAGATCATGCTGAAGGATCTCTGCATCCTCATCACAGTTCATCCTCCCACCCAACTTGGTATCATTTGCAAACATTGAGATGATACATTTTGTTCCCACATCAAATCATTAATATATATATATATATATATATAGTGAATAGTTGGGGATCTAGCACCAATCCCTGTGGCACCCCCACTAGTTACTGCCTGCCAATTTGACAAGGATCAATTAATTCCTACTTTTTGTTTCCTCTCTGCTAACCAGTTTTGTATCCATCTCAATACACTTCCTCCAATCCCATGTGCTTTAATACTGCACAATTATCTTTGATGTGGGACTTTGTCAAACACTTTCTGAAAGTCCAAATACACCACATCGACTGCCTCCACCTTGTCAACTCTACTAGTTACATCTTCATAGAATTCCAACAGATTATTTTACATCTGGTGTCACATGTAGGTCAGGTCTGGTAAGAATGGCAGAATTCCTTCCTTCAAGTACATTAGTGAGACAGGTGGGTTTTTATACACTTCCTCTTATTCTAGTTTCTTTTCATGGATTACAAAATTAACCATTTGTCATGTTGGGATTCAAACCCATGTCACCAGAACATTAGACTTGGGTTCTGGATTATTATTCCAGTGATGTTAGTAATTCTCCACAGTGAAACATAATTTAAACCAGCCCCAAACTTATCTCATTGATGTTTGCTATTTTCTAATTAGACACAACATCACTACACTTAAGGATCTGAAACAGAAAAGGATTCATGTTGAAACATTGGATTCAGGAGTATTCCAGCAGCTCTCATTTGTTTTGTCAGATTTGATGTGTCGTGGCAATGTTTTGCAAAAATCATAATCACAGAAGTGTTACAGAAGAGGAGCCATTCAGCCCATTGCTCTGTACCAGATCACCAAATGAACATCATGATTAAGTGCTGGTCCTCTGCCTTTTCCCTTGTTTCTATTTAAATAATTATTCAATGTCTTTTTGAATATATCAACTGAACATGCCTCCACCATACTTCCAGGCAGCGCGTTTTGTGACAAAGATTTGTCTCATAAATATGTAAAGTGCACTAAACTGTCAATATAGCTGAACTTGCAAAGTGTTTTGCAATCAACGTTTACCATGTGCACATTTCTTCACAGACCTGCACTTCACCTCATGAAACAGTCTTGTCTTAAACTAGTCTTATATCTAACACAAACAAATCAGATTTTACCACATTTCTCATTATGAATATATTTTTGACTATCTCATTGTAAAGGTTTCCTTCATTTCTGTAACCTAGGAACAATGAGAAACTAAATCCAAGAAGATGAAACATTATTGCAATGAAAAATACTAAATTAACCTGACTATTCAAACCACGATTTTTCCTCTCTTGCTAGCAAAGATTACCATAATACTTCTGAAAAATAGAATAATCACTCTACATGTTGTCATAATTAACTAATGTATTGCCACTTTGAACTCTTACCTGAAAGACAGAGGCTACTCACAATCACATGCCAAAATAACATGATTGATTTAAACTTTTTACAATTCATTTTTCCAGAAGTTGAAATTTGCTAATTGCAGGAAATCAAGTATGTCCTCTCTCACAGAAAGCAGTTCAGTAGTGATTGAAGCCTTGCTAAAATCAAATATATCACATCTTCAAATTATGAAGTGTTTTGGTATGCCTGACGTCTCAAATAAAACCACACCTTATTTTGTTCACTGACAGAAAGATAGGTTTAATACGTAGTAAAAGGTGTAACCTTTGTAGTGACCACAGAAAGAGCTTCCCCACCCAAAAGTTCTTCAGTCTGATATTGTCTGTTCCGTAATATCCATGAGCTGACTAATCAGTCTCTCTAGTTATGAAGGAACTTTTAGACGTAGACATGGACTATTTATAAATATAACAGTCGTCAGACAAGTGAAAAGCATAAAATAATGTTTCCTGTTACCACTGAAACTGTGCAATACTTTATATAATTCAAGTGAAACAGAATGGACAGAAGACTTTGTATCCTAGTCTCAGCAATAATGTACTTATGGGTGTGTTCTAATGTAGACGTTCATTTCCATTTTAACTGGCATTAGTATTTTTCTTTAGTTCAGAATACACGAGGTTAAGAAATTAAGTGAGGCACTATACTGTAGTTATTTTCTAATTAATTAGAATTTATCATTTCTCATAAAATGGAACCATTTGAAGCAGATATTTTATGCAATCTTTTCTGTTTTAATGATTATAACTCAAGACCGGTTTCTTGTTCAAGAGAAAGTAAAGATTCTTTTCTTAGAGCATCCTGTTTTGATGGCTTCAGTGGTTTTCCTAAAAACATCTAGAATGAGCGGGTTTACATGTTTGCTTTTGGCAGTGGATTGCATGGCATTGGTTGAGATATAAGGACCAATATGGCATGATCTCAATATGGCTAGAATTTGAAAGGCCAATCCAAAGGTGGAATTGGAGAACAGAAAGAAAGGGTTGAATCTTGTAGGGGTCTGGACAATGTGGGCTATGGTGAGAAACATGGCAGAATTACTTGAGAAATCCAGTGAGGACTATCTCAATGTTGGAAGCAGCTCACTATCTTTTATCAAAAGTTCCAGGCATTGAGGCAAGATTCTTGTTAGGGAGCAGGGGTTGCCCACAAGGGGGGAATTATTAATTGCTAACAACCCGATTAACATGTGGCTATTGCAAATGGTGCTCACATTGGTCCACTTCTGAAAACTAGGTGATTCCCACATGAATAAAAATGCCTCAGATGGCAATATGAGCACTCAGTGGTGCAGTTTCCTTCATTCCATTACCTTTCCTACATTCCTACTTCTTAAAGTTGACTTCAGAAGATCTGTATTTTGCCCCTCCTTGCTCCTACATGTTCAAAGCTCATTGCTGAGCAGTATTGGACAGCATGTTACAGCTGTTCTGACTGGGGTGGACTATGAGATGCCACCACCAGATCCTCTGTGGCACTTAAGATGTATCTTCAGCCCTCTGGTGTCATCTTCTATTACATATCTGGAGGCATTAATTGTAATGGCGTTGGATTTTGATTTCTCAAGGATGCCAACATGTTATGACCAGCTGAGGAAAGGTGAGCCAGCTGCACTCTTATTTGAAGACCCACAACAAAAAAGTTTAATTCTTTAATCACACTTCAAATACAATGCAGTTACATAGAAACCCTACAACATGGTAAGAGATCATTTGGCACATCAAGTTCTGCATCAACTCGCTGAATAGGATCCCATCCAGATCTAGTCCTGTACCTTATTCCCATACCCCCACATTTCCATTGGCTAATCTACTTCGCCTGCACTGCCTAGGCACTACAAACAGTTTAGATTGGATTACTTACAGTGTGGAAACATGCCCTTCGGCCCAACAGGTCCACACCGACCCGCCGAAGCGCAACCCACCCAGACCCATTCCGCAACATTTACCTCTTCACCTAACACTACGTGCAATTTAGCATGGCCAATTCACCTAAACTGCACATTTTTGGACTGTGGGAGGAAACCGGAGTACCCGGAGGAAACCCACGCAGACATGGGGAGAATGTGCAAACTCCACACAGACAGTTGTTCCAGGTTGGAATTGAAACCAGATCCCTAACACTGTGAGGTAGTCATACTGAGCCACCACCCACCTCTTATGAACTCAAAATTGAAGAAGTCAACTGCAAGGTTTTCTAGAGCAAAATCAAGAGTTTTATTGCTTACAAATCTCAAGGAAAACACTAAAACATAACATCGAATACATGCTCAATGTACAGGTGTTGAGTTTTAAAAAGGGCAAAGTATCTAATGAGAAAAGGAAGATGATAAATCTCACTGAGAATCCTACATAAATCTACAATAAAAATCGTCTTATGAACAGGAGTTCACAGTAGTGTCCCTTTGTCTGGGCTGGAATCTACAGATTCAATTCTAGTCTCCCTGTTATAGGAAGGATGTTGTGAAATTTGGGAGGGTTCAAAAAAGGATTTGCAAGGATGTTGCCAGGGTTGGAGGGCTTGAGCTACAGGGAGAGGCTGAATTGGCTGAGGCTGTTTTCCCTGGAGTGTCGGAAGCTGAGGGGTGACCTTAAGGAGGTTTATAAAGTCATGAGGGGCATGACTAAGATAAGTCTTTTTCCTGGGGTGGGGGAGTCCAAAACTAGAGGGCATAGGTTTAAGGTGAGAGGGGCAAGATTTAAAAGAAAGCTAAGGGGCAACTTTTTCAAGCAGAGGGTAGTGTGTGTATGGAATGAACTGCCAGAGAAAGTGATGGAGACTGGTACAATTACAGCATTTAAAATGCATCTGGATGGGCATATGGTTAGGAAGGATTTAGAGGGATATGGGCCAAATGCTGGCATATGGGACTAGATTTATTTAGGATATCTGATCGGTGTGTGTTGGACTGAAGGGTCTGTTTCCGTGCTGTATATTTTTATGACTAATTTCTATTTCAGGCGGTGGCAGGTATATCAGACAGGTTGATTGTCTGGAACCTGGAAATCCTTCCAAAACCCCTGTGGCAGACAGTAAGGGCAGAAAAGTTATCTGTTTAACTATAACAGTGCAGTAATGTCAGTGCAAAAACCTTCCCACATTAAAAGCCTCTGCATGCAGGTGTTTGCAATGAGTCCAGCATCATTCTGTTCTGAGGGACTAGCGTATACGCAAACATATCTTCTTATGGTTGCACAGCACTTGTACATTGATACATTCCTGGGGACTCATGAATATAACTGAGTGATCAGAGGATGTCAGGCATGTCATGGATATACAGTCGTAGATTCCATGCATCTGTGGAGAAATGGCACACTTGCAAGTTTGAGCACCTGCTCAGTTTGACAGGCATTGCTGCAGACAAATTTCACATAGTTGCTGGCCTGGCAAGTAACCCATCAGATAACAGTCACATGCATTTGTGGACTGACACCTGGGAAATTGAGGATATGTCTCCAGCAGAGCCATAGGAAAAGTAGGAAGAAAAACAGTGGAGAGGACTGGTGATTTTGACAGCCACTGGCAACATGCAATCACCAGGTCCAGCAAACAGTCTATCTCTTTCCCAGAGGCTACAGGTGTCTGCCACCACCTGACGTCACACCCTGTGCCTCCTGAAAGCCTCCTGGCTTTCTGATATGTCAAGGAAATTCAGCCTGTGTACACACTGAAGCACCTCCTGAAGGCTTCACACTGTTACGGCTGAGCTGCTCTCTACCATTAACCTGTAATTCTCCCAACAGTATGACCAGTTTTTTGCTCATACCACTCCTCCCTTAATGTCCAACCTAAGGCAATCAATACAGCACGCACCCTTCTGATAAAAATCAGCTAACAGAATCCCTACAGTGTGGAAACAGGCCCTTCGGCCCAACAAGTCCAAACCGACGCTCCGAAGAGTAACCCACCCAGACTTATTCCCTTACATTTACCCCTGATTAATGTACCTAACCTACACATCCCTGAACACTACAGGACAATTTCGCATGGCCAATTCACCCTAACCTGCACGTCTCTGGATTGTGAGAGGAAAATGACGTCCCTGCAAAGTGTAGAAAGTATAATTGCAACGAAAGTGCTGTCCCGTTTATCAGTATGAAAACAGCTGTGCAACTATCTACTGCAATACTTAATTAGTTCTTTCAGTTGCTGAAAAACACAATCTGTTATGAAAAGTATGTTGAAGTTTTACTCTGAGTGAGAAATTAGGACATGTTAATAGGCAACCCACATTTCCTGAGGAGGGTGTGTATGAACAAGCTAATTTGTTTCAATTTAAAGCTAGAAGTCAGTGCTTTGGAGCTTGGTTCCTGATATTATTTAAGTACAAGTGTCAGAATAAGTGCAGGTTAAAATTAACAAGTTACCAATCAAGAGAGCTAACATGGTCTGTTTGGATTGAATCTTATTAAAATTTGGTTAAGTGTCAGTTTTGTCAAATTTCAGGCAGGGTTTCTCTCTGCAGGCACTTGAGTTTTCTGATGTGATCATTCCAATCTCATATGCCATGTCCCAGGACTCTATGATGCTTCTTTTCTCTAACCTGGATTCTCCCAGTCACTGTGGGTGGAAGTACTCACCACAGCCAGGAATCCTTGGAGGTATGATGCCGGCACCATGCTTGACTTTCAGCCGTGCTCCCAGACAAGCATTGGCAGTCGGAACTGCCTTTCACCATCAACATAGTAGAACATCAGCCACAAACCAAAACCTCCTGTGGTACATTGGCATGCCTCACACTTTCTTCCACCTGCAACTGCATATTTCTACACCAGTTGCAGTTTAAACACCAGGCACACAGTTTACCTTTCCTTAGCCACATCCATTTGTTTGAGCCTGTACACTTCTGAGTCAAAAATATAGAAAGTGACCTTATTCAAATATAAAAGATTTCCAGGTAGTTGGAAAGGGTAGATGCAGACAAATTGTTTTCCTTTATAGAAGAGTCTGATATCTCAGAGTAATCTCAGCACAATCTCAGAGTAAGCTGTTGCCCATTTTCTCTCTCAGAGGATAGTGAATTTGTGGAATTCTTTACTGCAGAGGGCTGTTGAGGCTAGGTTGTTGAGTTTAGTCAAGGCTGAGATAGACAGATATTTAATCATGAAAGAAATCCAGAATTCTGAGGATAAGGCTAGAAAGTGGAGTTAAAGATAATCAAAACAGCCATGAAATCATTGAATGGCAAAGAAGAAGCTATTGGCCGAATGACCAAATTGTGCTCCTATATCTTATGATTTATTATAGTTTCACAGTCTCAGGGGGAGTGGTCAGTTGTTTTGGGCTGAGACAAGGAGAAATCTCTTCACTTAACAGGTTGGAAATCATTCAAATTCATTTCCTTAATATTGTAGATGTTCTGTTGTTGAAAATATCAATGGCTGGAATAGACAGATTATTTTGTGTCCCATAGAACCCAAAAGATAGCGATCAGCGTGCAGGAAGGTGGAGTTGAAACCCTTTAGCCATGACCAAATGAATGGAAGGGCAGATCTCAGGGGCAGTAGGATATACTTCTGCACCTATTTTTTATTTTTATGTTCATTGAAACTTCCACTACACGTATTTTCTGTTATTGAATCCTTTGACCTATTGCACTCTGAGACCTTTTGTGTTTCAATTTCTCCTGCACTCCACCCAGCCATAGACCTTTCATTCTTCTTTGCACCCTCATCCATTCATTTCCTCAAAATATGTTTCTTTCCCAGTTCTGATGAAAAGTCACAGATCTGCAACCCTTACTTCTCTTTCTCTTTGACAGATATGCCAAGTCCGCTGAGTATTTTCAGCATTTTTCTGATTGAGATTAGCTATTTATATCTTCTTTGAGCATGTCAGTCATATAATGTCAGAGTTCGGATAACACACTTAAACATCAACAAAGTGAAAAATGGATCAAAGTTAAGCGTTACAAACTGTACAAACAACATATCAGTTTTGTCACTGTTGTTTCCCGAGTTAATCTGAATTTATTGGTATAAAAAGAAGCAGGCAGCTACTTACCTGTGAAAGAAAAACAATCAATTTTAAATCACTCCAAGGACCGGTTACACCAGTTTATACGAGGGTGCAGGCCTTAAAGGGAAAGTCCAATTCAGAATCTAAACATCAGATAGGCAAAAGGATCAACAATTTATTTTGTGTGACCTGTCGGGCAAAATAAGTGAATATTTACAGAAGATGTGGTGACGATAGTGGTAAACCAGAGGATTTCGAAGCCTTTAAAAACCAGCTGAGGACAACTAAAAAAGCAATAAGGCAGGAGAAGCTGAAATATGAGGGTATGTTAGTTAGTAATATAAAGGAAGATAAAAAGAGATTTTTTAGATATATGAAAGGCAAGAGAGAGGCAAAATTGGACATTGGTCCACAGGAAAATGAGGCTAGAGAACTGGTAATGGAGAGCAAATAAATAGTGGATGAACCGAACAGGTACTTTGTATTAGTCTTCATGATGGAAGACACCAGTAGCATACTAGAACTTCAAGAAAGTCAGGGGGCAGAGGTAAGTGTCGTGACCATCACTAAGGAGAAGTTTCTGGGGAAACTGAAAAGTCTGAAGGTAGATAAATAAGCTGAACCAGATGGACTACACTCCAGAATTCTGAAGGAGATAGCTGAGGAGATTGTAGAAGCATTGATAATGAGCTTTTAGGAATCACTGGAGTCAGGAAGCATACAGAGGACTGGAAAGTTGCTGATATAACACCCCTATTTAAAAAGGGAGGGAGGCAGAAGTTAGGAGATGATACGCTGGTTAGCCTGACCTGAGTTGTTGATAAGATTTTAGAGTCCATTATTAAGAGGAGTACTTAGGAGTGCATGGTAAAATAGGGCAGAGTCAACACTGCTTCATGAAAGGAGGTGATGCCTGGCAAATGTGTCAGAATTCTTTCAGGAAGTACTGAACAAATTAGTCAAAGGAGATCCAGTGGACATGATCTATTTGGATTTCCAGAAGGCCATTGACAAAATGCCACACAGGAGACTGTGAAAGAAGATAAGACCATGGTGTTAGGGGCAAAGTACTGATATGGATAGAGGATTGGCTGACTGGCAGAAGGCAGAGAGCAGGGATAACAGGTTCTTTTTCAGGATGGCAGCCAGTGACTAGTGGAGTTCCACAGGGGTCAGTGTTTGGACCACAACTGTAGATTATACGTTATACATTAACAATCCGGACAGAGGAACTGAGGACATTGTTGCTAAGTTTGCAGATGACACAAAGACAAGTGGCAGGACAGGTAGTGCTGAGCAGGTGGGAGGCTACAGAAGGACTTGGATAAGTTAGCAAACTGGGCAAAAAAGATGCAGATGGAATACAATGGGTGAAAATGCAAAGTTATGCACTTTGGTGGGAAGAATTGAGGAATGGACTATTATCTAAATGGGGAAAAGCTTCAGATATCTGAAGCACAAAGAGACTTGAGAGTCCTAGAGCAGGATTCTCTTAATGTTAATTGGCAGGCTCAATTGACAGTAAGGATGGCAAATGGAATGTTAGCATTCATTTCAAGAGGGATAAAATACTGGAGCAAAGATGTACTGCTGAGGTTCTATAAGGCTCTGGCCAGACCATATTTGGAATATTATAAGCTGCATATTTGGCCCCATATCCAAGAAAGGATGTAGTGATGTTGGAGGGGGTCCAGATGAGGTGTACAAGAATGATCTAAAGAATGAAAAGCTTGTCATTTGAGGAGTCTGTATTTGATGGGGTTTAGAAGGATGAAGGGGATCTCATTGAAACTTACAGAATACTGAGAGACTTGGTTTGAGTGGATGTGTGGAGAAGATGTTTCCACTAGTAAGAGAGACTAGAAACCAAGAACATAGCCTCAGAGCAAAGGGTCAACTCTTTAGAACTAAGATAAGGAGGACTTTCATCAGCCAGAGGGTGGTGACTCTGTGGAATGCATAGTGGCAGAGGGCTGTGTAAGCCAAGTCATTGAGCGTGTATTGAGCCATGGCAGTGGGAAGGGGAGGATCCAATTGGCGTGTTTCATACCAGCACCAGTGACATAGTTCGAAGTGGATTCTGCATAGCCAGTATGAGGAGCTCGGTACTAAACTATGGAACAGACTTTAGAGTCCAAATTTGGGATGTTATGGAAACTGCAACAGAAGAAGGAATTAATGTGGGAAATGATAAACAGGAAGAGGCAGAGAATTCAGATCTAAGACCACATCAGCCGATAGAACTAGAGCTTTCAAAACTGATTAAAGGACAAAACTTAAGGCATCACATTTGAGTGCATGTAGCATTTTTTATGAGGGGGTGAATGAATAGTATAAATTGAGATGAATAGTTACAATCTAATGGCCATCTGAAATGTGGCTGCAGGGTGACCTAGTTTGGGAACTGAAAACTGAAAGGCTTGTGACATTTAGGAAAGACAGGGAGCTAGGCAAAAGTGAAGGAGTGGCACTGTTAAATAAAGGTCATACCAGCACAGTGGAGAGAGATGACTTAAATTCAGCAAGTCAGGTTTTAGAAGCAGTTTTAGTCAAAATGAGAAATGATAAAGGTAAGAGTCCCTTGTGGGAATTGTGTACAGGCCCCCTATCAGCTGTGGTAGAAGAGGGCATCAAGGAAGAAGTAATGGGAACTTGACAAAAGAATACAGCAATTACCAGGGGGAATTTTAACCTACACGCAGACCCAGAAAAATCAGATGGGAAAAAATATAGACTGTTCAACGAAATTGTTGCATGGTTTTGGATCAGTTGCTTAGACAGGCACATTATGGTATCAGCCAGAGAGCAGGCTATACGAGACCTGGTATTGATCAATAAGATAGGATTAATTACTGACCTCTTAGTGAAAGCATACCTTGGATAATGTGATTGATTTTTACATCCAGTTTAAGTGTGGGTCCGAGATCATACTCAATGAGATCCACCTGGCCAATCTCGTTCCACTCACTACACGAACTTTCTCTTGGATTCTAACTGTTCCCTCATTAGTCTTTTCGTAATTCTTTGCATTTTATATTATGTACTGTCTTCTGATCTACCACTTACTTTACACAATTGTCTGAGTTTTCTTTGAGTTTGACGCTATCTTATAAAAGTGCAAAAAATCATGAGAGGCATGGATAGGGTGAATACACTCAGACTTTTTTCCCAGGGTTGAGGAATCGAGGACGAGATGGCATCAGTTTAAAATTAGAGGGAAAGAATAAAAAGGAACCTGAGGGGCAACTTTTTATACACAGAGGGTAGTATGTGTATGGAATGAGCTGCCAGCAGAAGTGGTTGAGGTGCGTACATTAACAATATTTAAAAGGCATTTGGACAAATACATGGATTGGCAAGATTTAGAAGGATATGGGCCAAGTGCAGGGAAATGGGTTAATGTTGATGGACATTTTGATCGGCATTGACCAGTTTGAGCTGAAGGGCATGTCTCTGTGCTGTAGGACTCTATGACTCTATGACTACTGTTTTGAATTTAAACAAGGACAATTATGAGGACATGAAAACAGAGCTAATGAATTGGTGGAGGGTGATGGTGATAGGTCGGAGGGGTGGGATAAGTGGGAAGGAAGATGTACAGGTAGGACAGTTCAAGAGGTCGGTGCCGAGTTTTAGGGTTGGATCTGGGATGAGGTGGGTAGAGGGAAGGAAACTTGTGAAATCGATGTTGATGCATGCCCTTGGGAGAGTAGGAGGGGGAGTTGAAGTGGTCAGCCACAGGACGGTGGAGTTGTTTGGTGCACGTATCCCAGATATGTTCCCTGAAACGATCCACTAGTTGGCGTCCTGTTTCCACAATGTAGAGGTGACCTCATCGAGAGCAACAGACACAGTAGATGACGTGTGTGGAAGTGCAGGAAAATCTCTGCTGGATGTGGATGGATTCCTTGGGGCCTTGGATGGAGGTGAGGGGAGATGTGGGCGCAGGTTTTACACCAGGGGAAGGTGCTGGGAGTGGACGATGGTTGGTGGGGGTCATGGACATAATGAGGGAGTTGCAGAGGGAATGGTCTCTGCAGAATGCAGGTAGGGATTGGGAGGGAAATATATCTTTGGTGGGGGGAGTCTGAAATCTCTGCTGGATGTGGAAGGATTCCTTGGGGCCTTGGATGGAGGTGAGGGGAGATGTGGGCGCAGGTTTTACACCTCTTGTGGCAGCAGGGGAAGGTGCTGGGAGTGGACGATGGTTGGTGAGGGTCATGGACCTAATGAGGGAGTTGCAGAGGGAATGGTCTCTGCAGAATGCAGGTAGGGATTGGGAGGGAAATATATCTTTGGTGGGGGGAGTCTGATTGTAGGTGGCAGAAATGGTGGAGGATAAGGCGCTGTATCCAAAGATTGGTGGGGTGGAAAGTGAGGATCAGGGGTTCTATTCTTTGTGGTTGGAGGGGTGAAGTTCAAAGGCAGAGGTATGGGAAGTGGAAGAGATGCTAATGGAGGATAAAGACATGGCAGATAATTTGAACAGAAAGGCTGAATGGCCTATCTTGTTCTTTGTTCATGTTATATGTTATTAATTGCATATTCAAGAGCTGGGGGGAAAAAAATAACATAATAACATTCCATATGAATAATGACCAGAGCCTTTGTGCAAATGTTGACTGATGCGGAGTGGACATCCAGGCTCTTGACAAAACCTTGCAACACTTAGATCAGTGAGTAATGCTGTTTGACTTGAAAGGCTAAATCGCTGAAGAGGTGAGCATATATTGAACTGCAGTGGGGTATTGAGGGATGCCTCTGTTTCAGTATTTCCTTTGGATGAAATGTTAAATAAAAGCCATGCATTATTTTAAAGTGGAGTTGGGGAGTTCACTATTATTTCTCCTTCAATCAACACATAAAACCAGATTACCCAGTTATTATCATATATTATAAATAATCATCGTCACAATTGCTTAACTGCTGATCTGACATGCAGCACTGGTAGAACAGAAATTGCCACTAATTAAATATTATGAAGATTGAAGGCACTGTTTCCAATCTCCATTCCCCAGCTCATAACAACGGATTCCACTCTCCCTGACAACAACCTGAGATTAAGCCGATCTGTTGCAAACTGGTTGTCACATCTGATTAAAGGTGAGCATCTGACCTCGTAATGGTGTCATCAAAAAGACTGGTTATTTCTACTTCTGTAATGGGAACAGTTTTTCTTTATCCACCTTATCCAAACCAGTCATAATCATGTAAACCTTAATCAAATCCCCCCCTCAATTCAATTTCCTGTAAAAGGGGTTTCATATAACATAACTCAGGGAGATCAGGAGAAATCTCTTTACCCAAAACGTAGTGAGTCTGTGGAATTCTCTGCCACTGCAAACTGAGGAGGCAAAATATTGAAGACTTTCAATACAGTTCTTAGGGCTAAAGGGATCAAAGGATGTGGGGAGAAAGCAGGAATAGGATACTGAGTTAGATGATCAGCCATGATCATATTGAAAGGTGGAGCAGGCTCAAAGGGCCGTATTCCCTACTCTGCTCCAATTCTTTCTGTTTCTATGTTACCCAGCTTCACACCTGCCTGAACTCATTGCTGCTGAAACCCTTATTAGTATTTCATGACCTCAAGATTTATGTGTTCCAATACACTCCTAATTACTCTCACACATTCTATTCTTTGTAAACCTGATGTCATCTAACACTCTATGTCCATGCTTTAATTCACAACAACTCTTCCCTAATCAATAGACAGCCCCTTCCAAACCCATGCCCACTTCCATCGAAAAGGACAATGGCAGCGGATACATGGGAACACCACCCCCTGCAAGTTCCCCTCCAAGCCACTCACCACCTTGACTTGGAAATATATCATCGTTTTTTGCTGTCACTGGGTCAGTCCTGAAAAAGAGTTACACCCGAAACGTTGATATCTCAACCTCCTCATGCTGCCGGGCTTGTTGTGTTCTTCCAGCCTTCTGCCAGCCTACTTTGGATTCCAGCATCTGTAGACTTTTTTGTCTCTAACTGGGTCAAAATTGGCTCCCAGTGAAGCAGCATCTTGATTTTGAAATTCTTACCCTGTGATTATTGTTATAATTCTCACTCGTGTTGTGAAATCCTTTCATGGCCTCACCACATCCTATGTCTTCCAGGCGCACAACACTCAAGAGATGTTTGTGCTCCTGTAACCTGGTCTCTTCTGCATGTAATTTCTGAATGCTGGAATTTGAACTGAATTAGGTTTATTGTCACATGGACTCAGTGCATGTGGAGAGTTTACACATTGTCAGTGATGGCGCCATCTTTGATATAAATGTACCTAAGGTTCAGAATCTTAGCTACAAAGTAAAAAAATACAAAAAACAAAGTTAAAAAGTTAAACATTACATCCTTCATGTTAAACATTGGGAAACATCGTTAACAGATCAACACCGAAGTCCATAAAAGCCTGGTCATGCTGAATTTGTACTCCTCACAGGGGTTGGATCTCTCCCACTTCAGGTTTGACCTTACACACACACTGCCTTGGGCTGTCCATTCCTGCTCTCACAGATGCCACCCCAGACTACCTACTCTGTTCCTCATCGTCCTGTGCTGCCTACTCCGTCCCTCATCGTCCTGTGCTGCCTACTCCCTCCCTCACCGTCCCATGCTGCCTACTCTCTCCCTCACCGTCCCGTGCTGCCTACTCCCTATCTCACCGTCCCATACTGCCTACTCCCTCACTCACCGTCCCGTGCTGCCTACTCCCTCACTCACTGTCCCGTGCTGCCTACTCTCTCTCACCGTCCTGTGCTGCCTACTCTCTCCCTCA
>NC_057740.1:20057913-20128926 GCF_004010195.1 Chiloscyllium plagiosum | reverse complement strand
TGCTGCCTACTCCCTCACTCACCGTCTCGTGCGGCCTGCTCTCTCCCTCACCGTCCCATACTGCCTACACCCTCACTCACCGTCCCGTGCTGCCTACTCCCTCACTCACCGTCCCATGCTGTCTACTCCCTCACTCACCGTCCCATGCTGCCTACTCCCTCACTCACCGTCCCATGCTGCCTACTCCCTCCCACACCGTCCCATGCTGGGCGGCACGGTGGCACAGTGGTTAGCACTGTTGCCTCACAGCACCAGAGACCTGGGTTCAATTCCCGCCTCAGGCGACTGACTGTGTGGAGTTTGCACGTTCTCCCCGTGTCTGCGTGGGTTTCCTTCGGGTGCTCCGGTTTCCTCCCACAGACCAAAAATGTGCAGGTTAGGTGAATTGGCCATGCTAAATTGCCCGTAGTGTTAGGTGAAGGGATAAATGTAGGGGAATGGGTCTGGGTGGGTTGTGCTTTGGCGGGTCGGTGTGGGCTTGTTGGGCCGAAGGGCCTGTTTCCACACTGTAAGTAATCTAATCTAAAAAAAATGCTGCCTACTCCCTCTCTCACTGTCCCATGCTGCCGACTCCCTCACTGACTGTCCAATGCTGCCTACTCTCTCCCTCATCGTCCCGTGCTGCCTACTCCCTCACTCACTGTCCCATGCTGCCTACTCTCTCCCTCATCGTCCCGTGGTGCCTACACCCTCCCTCACTGTCCTGTGCTGCCTACTCACTCTCTCACTGTCCTGTGCTGCCTACTCCCTCTCTCACTCTCCTGTGCTGCCTACTCCCTCTCTCACCATCCCGTACTGCCAACTCCCTCTGTAACCATCCCATGCTATTTACTTCCTCACTCACTGTCCCGTGCTGTTTACTCTCTCTCTCACCGTTCCCTGCTGCCTAACCTCTCTCTCGCCGTCCCATGCTGCCTGCTCTCTTTCCTTGGCCGTTCCGTGCTGCCTATTCCCTCCCTCACCGTCCCGTGATGCCTACTCCCTCACTCACTGTCCCGTGATGCCTACTCCCTCACTCACCGTCCCGTGCAGTCAACTCCCTCCCTCACCGTCCCATGCTGCCTACTCTCTCCCTCACCGTCCCGTGATGCCTACTCCCTCACTCACTGTCCCGTGATGCCTACTCCCTCACTCACCGTCCCGTGCTGCCTACTCCCTCACTCACCGTCCCGTGCTGCCTACTCCCTCACTCACCGTCCCGTGCTGCCTACTCCCTCCCTCACTGTCCCGTGCAGCCTACTCCCCCACTCACCGTCCCATGCTACCTACTCCCCCACTCACCGTCCCATGCTGCCTACTCCCTCCCTCACCGTCCCGTGCTGCTTACTCTCTCTCTCTCTCTGTCCATTTCTGCCTTCCCTCTCCCTCACCATCCTGTGCTGCCTATTCCCTCCCTCATCGTCCCTTCCTGCCTGGTCTCTCCCTTGCTGTCCCTTGCTGCCTGCTGTTGTTCTCACCATCCTGCGCTGCATGCTTCCACTCTTGATGCCGCCTTCTTTTGCCATCGCTGCCAAAAAGAAGAAAACTATGAAGATGAAAGACAAAAGTAGAAAGGGAGGAAGAAGGCTGTGGTGGCCTGGTGCTGGGGAACAGACAGGCTCAGGAGCCAGAATGCTGACTACCCTGCCAACTCTGCCAGCATTTTACTCGTCCCTTAACCTCTCTACAACTCTATGCACCTCTATTTCACTCCCTTGCTTTAAAGCCCTGTTTAAAATCTACCTCTTTAATCAACCTCTTGATTAACTGACATAACAACACCTTATGTAGCTCTCCATCATACTTTCTTTCATAATGTTCATGTGCATTAAATGCTTTGGAATGCACAATTACATTGAACGTGATGAATAAATATGCTACTGAACTATATGGGATCATCGGCTTTATGAATAAAGACATAGAGTGCAAAACCAATTACATTATGTGAAATATTACAATCTTCTGGTTGTAGGCCTGAGCTGGGAAATTGTGATCTAACATGGGTGGAGCACTCTGAAAGATTTTAAGGCTTTGAAGGCAGTGGGGAAGAGATTTACTGGAATGAAAATCAGATTTTGAGAGCAGGGAGATTGTTTTCCCAGGTGCATTAAAGATCTCGAGGCAATTTAATAAAGGTATGAAACATTTTGATAGCAAAGAAAGGGGAGGAATGCTTCTGCTGAGGACAAAATCAGTGTCTGGTGGACATGGATTTTATACAGCTGCGAAATGAATCAGTGAGGAATGTTGGATAATTTTATTGAGATATGAAGTTATGGTCTGAAATGAACTGCTTGAAAGGGTGATGACATCAGATAAATTATCCAAATGGTGAGAGGTTTCAGAGGCCTAAGATCGGGAGAGATCTGAGTGTCCCAGTGCATGAATAACTGAAGGTTTTGAGGATACAGCTTACAACGCAGAGAAAGCAAAAGCAAATCAATAATAAATAAGTATGTTGCCCACACCAAAATATGCCCAATACTTGGAAGTACTTTAGGCCAAGTTCTAAGCAGCCTGAGAGCTGTAATGGCTGCACACACTTGCTGGTGTTGACAATGAGATTGACCAACAGCTCCCAAGGGTGAGAGCTCTCTGAAGCAGAAGTCTCACAGTTCGTCCATTTAGACCAGTGGCCATATATTCCCATGGCAGCAGGTTTCCAATATAAAAGCAGCTTCAAGCTAACTTCCTTTCCGGGAATACAACCCATCAACCCTCCCCACACATTCCCCGCCTCCCCTTGAAGTGTGTTAATTTCTGTCGCTCAGGGAAAGAGCTAGAGGTAGGACTAAGTGAAAACTCCTTCACAGAGCTAAATGGAATGATTTTTTTTTCCTGTTCTGTATGATTCTAATTCAAGAAGTTCTTTTTTCACTGCTGTCAGTTTTAAGTGTATTTATAAGAAAGGAAACCCCTTATTTCTGACCTGATTAAGCAAAAAATAGTATTTCTGTTTCTGGAGATTGCAAAGAAGGGAACAACATTTCCAAACTTCTTAGGAATTTGTAGCACTCCTCCCTAATATCTCCTTGATTAATCATCTCTGGGTGGAGAATGAGCAGAATGTCTAAATGTTTTGGATTCTGATAACAAATTTCAAAACATTTCCATGAATGAAAATTGTAGAAATTCTCTTCAGCGCCATGAGTTTCCAAAGTCAAATACTTCCTTCATATAATTCCCCAATTTGGAGAAAGCCCCTTTTAGCTGCTCTTTAATGCCTGTCCTTTCCTCCTCCCTCTTCAGTTCATTCTCCTCTTTGCACAGTTTTGAGATAACTAGGTTTAACCATTATGGAGATTTTTTTTAGCTGACACTTGGGCTCTTTACAGACCATTGAGACTTTTCTATTATCTTGCTATGGCATATTTCAAAGTCTTTACTTTTACTATCGAAGGTGGAAGAAGGTATTTTTTGATTCAGTTTATTCAGAAGCAATGTAAACAAAAAACTAATAGACAATTTCAACCAAACATGGTACACACACAGGGTATAGACCAATGAAGAACAGGTTAGTTTTTAACAAAAGCTGGAATGTTTTAAAGGATCCATTAATACATGCAGATAGGATGAATGAACTTTTTTTAAGAATGTTGTTGATTATTCCAGCCATGGACTTTCTCAGCTGCTGTGTTAGATTTTGTCATTACATGTGAATCATTGCAAGGCAAATGGGTAAGACAGTGGCACGGTTGCTGCCTCACTGTGCCAGGGTCCCATGTTTGATTCCAGACTCAGGTGACTGTCTGTGTGGACAAACTCCACACAGACAGTTGGTTTCCTCTGGTTTCCTCCCATAGTTCAAAGATGTGCAGGAATGGCCATGCTAAAGTGTCCAGGAATATTCCAGCTGGATGGATTAGCCATTGTAATTTTGGAGGCAGGGTAGACCTCTTTCCATATTGTAGGGATTCTATGATTCTAAAATGAACAGAAACTCTGGATTTGTGGAAATCTGGGAGTTGTTGTTAGATATAAGCAAGCAGCCCTGAGAAAGCAGCTATGCAAAAGTCATAAGTGGCTCAAAGATGTGCTCTGATGCTGCTGAGCAACTGATAAGTGTCAGCTCTTCACTGGTGCTATCTAATGGCAGAGTTGCCATTAAATGTTGGCTTCTTAGAGCAATAACAAATGTATGTCATCTTGTTCTGAGAAAACATTTTCTTAGCTCTTAAAAATTTGAAGATGCATATTGAGGAGCATTTTGTAGAAGACATGAATATTCAATTTATATCGTGAGAGTTTGATTGTTACGTTTTTGTTTTATGCCATCATATGGTTAGATATTGAGCAGTGTAAAAAACCCCAAATGCTATAATGCAAAATAGTGCAAAATAGTAAATGTATACTAAATGCCCTCAAAACCCCGACATTTGACACTTATAAGTGTTTACTGCTTCAATGCATGAGAGAATATTCAAGACAAGACCTGACACTTGTCATAACCTCTTACCTGTGATGCTACCAAGCTCTTTTCTACTCATCCATTCAGTCGGAACAAACATTCTGTAAAGATCAATAGAAAATATGTATGATATTTTCAAATAGCTACACCTTATTTTGCACACTGAAACAACTGGATGTTGTGCTGAATATCTTCAGTAGTCCATAGCTACAGACATAAATAAAAGGTGTGGAGATTTGGCTCCACCCTAAATCAAGCTGAAGGCCATTGTTTTCCTTTCCTAAATGTTAATGCTGAAAAAATTTGAGTCATTCTTCACATCTTGAACTTTCTGTACATGGGCTTACCACATGTATAAGCTATTATGCCTATCCACGTCAAACTAAAACAATGGTAGTGATTGCAGTCTGAAGAACTTGAATGGAATTTACCTTCCTCTGAAGATAGCAAAAGAGGTGGCAAGAAGGGGAAATAATTGAGTGACTTTGCCCTGGAGAGAAACTCACTATCTTCTTGTTACCTCTGCAATTAATTCTGTTTGAGAAGGGCTGTGGTCGGCTTTCTGGACTCAGCAGCACCTAAGGTTCAATTGATGGTCATTTAAGAGTCTTAACTCACCACGTTCCCTTTCTGGGGACAATCGAAGGTATCGATGGTGGAAAAGGGTGCAGCCTCTGAATGCCAACTCTCTGTCTCCGACTCTAACTCTTTGACCCTCCTCCCCAGGGACACACACCCTAAGAGAAGAAAGAAAAGGTTTCTTCTTGCTGCTGTATCTCTCAGGGAGTGTGGTGGGAATGAGCAGTGGGCATTAGGACCCAGAATTGACAATATTGAGGGCTCTGATGGAGACATACTCAGCTCAGCGATTCATGATCTGATTGACAGGCGATATAGTTTGATGTCTTTCCAGTGAGGACAGCAAGATACTCACAAGATAACATGCCTGCCCCACACAAACAAAAAAAAGGGAAAATTGCCTCTGGTTTAAAGAACAGAGAACAGAAGAGAACTTTGGAGATCTCATGGCCCTGTGTTAGTGTCCATATCTCTGAGCCAGGAGGCCAGTGTTTTAGCCTCAGTATTCCAGAGATGTGTAACAACATCTCTGAACATGTTCATTTCAATATTAGCAGGAGATCATTTTGGGTGCTGGCAAATAGCCTATTGAAACCTTTAAGTATGTAGAGCCAGTTCCACAGAGTAAGTTACGTTGTTTGCATGTCTGACCCTAATTTTGCAAGGAACGTGCTTATCACTGCTGCCTTGTAGTACCAGGGACACAGGTTTGATTCAAGACTTGGGTAACTGTCTGTGTGGACTTTGCACATTCTCCCTGTGTCTGTATGGATTTCCACCGAATGCTCCAGTTTCTTCCCATTGTCCAAGGATTTGCAGGTTCGGTAGATTGGCTATGGTAAATGTTGCCCTGTGATCTTCAGGGATATGCAGGTCAAGTGGGATAGTCATGGTTAAAAACCCAATGTGAGGTCACAAGTAAGGGGTGTGATGCTCTTCAAATTGTCGGTACAGACTGAATCACCTGATTGGCTTCTTTCTTCACTGTAGGAATTCTATGAAGAAATTTACTCAGAACTTGTTCCTGACTGGAAACTCCCCAGACGATGACAGAAAAGCTTTAGGGATATCCATGAAGAGGTCAAAAGTCTTCGGGGCCCCTCGCATGTGACCGAGCCAAACAGAGAGGATTTATTCAGGAAGGTACATCAAAGTACTTCTCAAGAACATCCAAAGGCAGTGCTGAAAAAGCAGAGAGAGCACACAAACCTCCCAACAATTCGTGTATCTGACTCTTCAATTTGCAGATATCCCACATATGATAGAGTCTGTAGATTATGCTTTGGATTTACTGGCCATCTCAAAACCTATTGACCTGGAATGGAAGCTAGTTATCTTCAATCTGGAGCAATTGTCTGAGACATAGAAAGAGGTTTGAATGAAAAAACAATGTGTGTCTGCACTATCAGAAAAGCTATACGGATCTTGAAATCTATAACTAGAGAAACAGGAGATATCCTAACAGAAGGTATGAAGGAATCTATACAAGATATTGTAATGGCCATTATGGAATTGCTGTGGAACTCTGGATGATGTGCTATACTAAGGATGCCCACTATTTAGTGACAATAGAGAAGAGGGGAAGCCAAAATAATACCTAGCTAAGAGGTCTAAACAACGAGACAAAGTTATAACTGAAAGAAATGTGGATGCTCTAAATCACAAACAAAAACAGAAGTTGCTGGGAAGGCTTAGCAGGTCTAGCAGCATCTGTGAAGGGAAATTAGAGTTAACATTTCAGGTCTGGTGACCCTTCCTCAGAGCTGATGGTAGCAAGGAAAATATCCATTCATATGCAGAAGATAGGGTGGAGGGAGGGGTAAGGAGTAAATGATAGGTGGGGATAGAGCTCAAAGAGAGAGAAGAACAGTTAGAAAGACAAAGAAATGGATGACAATCTGGCTTGGAGGGTGAATAGTTGTTAATGGGGCCTGTTAGCGACGAACAGTAGATAATGTGTAATGGCAGCCCATGTGGCAACAAAGTCTCAAGTGTAGGGTAGGGGGCTCGGGCATGGGAGAGATCAGGATCTAAAATCATTGAGCTCGATATTGAGGAGGGAGGGACAGTCTCCAAGTGGAAAATGATGTGCTGTTGTTTCAGCTTGTGGTGAGCTTTGCTGGAGCATTGCAGGAAGCCTGAGACAAAGATGTTGGCCAGGGAACAGGGCGATGTGTTACTGAAGCAAGTCTGAGTCACAAAAAAAGACCTGATGGGGTTTTTGGAGCTTCCTCATCCAGTGAACCTTCCCAAACTTAATCCCTCCCTTCCATTATTTAGTTTAAATTCTTCTCTACTGTCCCAGTTATCTGACTTAGTTAGGTGGGTAATCAATGTTGGCATTGCCAATAAAACCCATGAAATAATTGAATCAAATCCTCCTAAACTATTTTCACTTGTTTGACATTCTGATCCCTGCAAAGTGCATTTAGCACTTTCATCTTGCATATTTAAAACACAATATAAATTTCGGTTGTCGGCAGCAGGTGATGGGAGGACTAGTTATTGAAAGATTTTAAAAAAAAACCGATACAAGTTTAAAATAAATGTACCATATTTACTTGTGTATTGGTCAAGTTTTGAAGACCATTTTTAAAGCTGAAATTAGGGGGTCAGCTTATATACGAGTTATTGCTTTCAAAGGAATGAAATGTATGCTTGGCATGAGTCAAAAAATGGACAAAGAGCCAGATGTCTATATAAAATAATAAACAACAAAAGGGAACAGTATTATGGCCAATTTTGAATATTTACCAGATGTTTCAGTAAGAACAGAGAAGATGGTTAAAGAGGGGGAGGTGTGGCATTGTTGATCAGGGACTATATTACAGTTGTAGAAAGGATGTTTGGGGACTCGTTAACTGAGGTAGTATGGGCTGAGGTTAGAAACAGGAAAGGAGATGTCACCATGCTGGGAGTTTTCTATAGGCCTCCAAATAGTCCCAGAGATGTAGATGAAAGGATAGCAAAGATGATTCTCGATCGGAGTGAGAGAGGCAGGGTAGTTGTCATGGGGGTCTTCAACTATCCAAATATTGACTGGGATCACTACAGTACGAGTACTATAGGTGGATCAGTTTTTGTCCAATGTGTGCAGGAGGGCTTCCTGACACAGTATGTAGACAGGCCTACAAGGGGCGAAGCCACTTTAGATTTAGTAGTGGGTAACAAGCCTGGCCAGGTGTTAGATTTGGAAGTAGGTGAGCACTTTGGAGACACAATTCTGTCAGGTTTACTTTAGTGATGGAAAGGGATAGGTGTACTCCACCGAGCAAGAGTTACAGCTGGGGGAAGGGAAATTACGATGCAATTAGGAAAGATTTAGGAAGCGTAGAATAGGGAAGGAAACTGCAGGGGATGAGCATATTAAAAATGTGGAGCTTATTCAAGGAAAAGCTCTGGTGTGTCCTAGATAAGTATGTACCTGTCAGGCAGGGAGGAAGATAGAGAACGCGTGAGCCATGGTTTACTAAGGAAGTGGAATCCCTGATCAAGAAGAAGAAGAAGGCTTATGTTAGGACAAAATATGAAAACTCAGTTAGGGTGCTTGAGGGTTACAAGGAAGTCAGGAACAACCTAAAGAGAGAGCTCAGAAGAGCCAGGAGGAGACATGAGAAGTTGTTGGTGGATAGGATCAGGGTTAACCCTAAGGCTTTCCATAGGTATGTCAAGAATAAAAGAATGATGAGAGTTAAATTAGGGCCAATCAAGGATAATAGTGGGAAGTTGTGTGTGGAGTCAGAGGAGATAGGGGAAGCACTAAATAAATATTTTTCGACAGTGTTCACTATAGAAAATGAAAATGTTGGCGAGGAAGATACAAAGATTCTTGCATCTAAACTAGAAGCTTTGAGGTTCACAAGGAAGAGGTATTAGAAATACTGCAGAGTGTGAAAATAGACAAGTCCCCTGGGCCGGATGGGATCTATCTTAGGATCCTCTGGGAAGCAAGGGAAGAGATTGCCAAGCCTTTGGCATTGACCTTCAAATCGTCATTGTCTACAGGAATAGTACCTGAGGACTGGGGGATAGCAAATGTGGTTCCCTTGTTCAAAAAGGGTAGTAGAGACAACCCTGATAATCACAGACCAGTGAGTCTCACTTCAGTTGTTGGTAAAGTGTTGGAAAAGGTTATAAGAGATAGGGTTTATAACCATCTAGAAAAGAATAATCTGATCAGGGACAGTCAGCACAGTTTTGTGAAGGGTAGGTCATGCCTAACGAATCTTATTGACCTTTTTGACAAAGTGACCAAACAGGTAGATGAGAGTAAACCAGTTGATGTGGTGTATATGGATTTCAGCAAGGCGTTCGATAAGGTTCCCCACAGTAGGTTATTATACAAACTGCGGAGGAATGGGATTGTGGGAGACATAGCAGTTTGGATCAGTAATTGGCTTGCTGAACGAAAACAGAGGGCTGTAGTTGATGGAACATGTTCATCTTGGTGTCCAGTTACTAGCGGTGTACCGCAAGGGTCGGTGTTGGGTCCACTGCTGTTTGTCATTTTTATAAATGATCTGGATGAGGGCTTAGAAGGGTGGGTTAGTAAATTTGCAGACGACACTAAGGTCGGTGGAGTTGTGGATAGTGACGAAGGATGTAGTAGGCTGCAGAAAGACATAGATAAGATGCAGAGCTGGGCTGAGAGGTGGCAAATGGAGTTTAATGTGGGCAAGTGTGAGGTGAGTAATCAGAATACAAAGTACTGGGCTAATGGTAGGATTCTTGGGAGTGCAGATGAGCAGAGAGATCTCAGTGTCCATGTACACAGATCCGTGAAAGTTGCCACCCAAATTGAAAGGGTTGTTAAGAAGGCATACAGTGTTTTGGCCTTTATTAATAGAGGGATTGAGTTCTGGAACCAGGAGGTTATGCTGTAGCTGTAAAAAGCTCTGGTAAGGCCACACTTGGAGTTTTGTGTACAGTTCTGGTCACCGCATTATAAGAAGGATGTGGAAGCTTTGGAAAGGGTGCAGAAGAGATTTACTAGGATGTTGCCTGGTATGGAAGGAATGTCTTACGAGGAAAGGCTGAGGGCCTTGAGGCTGTTCTCGTTAAAGGTTGAGAGGTGACTTAATAGAGACATACAAGATAATCAGAGGGTTAGATAGGGTGGACAGGGAGAGCCTTTTTCCAAGTATGGGGACGGCAAACCTTAAAGTGAGGGGAGATAGGTATAAGACAGATGTCAGAGGTGGTTTCTTTACTCAGAGAATAGTAAGGGTATGGAATGCTTTGCCTGCATCGGTAGTAGATTCGCCAAGTTTAAGTGCATTTAAGTCGTCATTGGACAGGCATATGGACATACATGGAATAGTGTAGGTGGGATGAGCTTCAGATTAGTATGACAGAGTGGTGCAACATTGAGGGCCGAAGGGCCTGTATTGCGCTTAATGTTCTATGTTCTATGTTCTAAAATAACTGTCTCCATTCTGCCTACTATGGTAGAATGGTAACGTCATAAAGTATTCCAGTTAACAGTACTTTAAAGTGCATGTAGGTTTACACATATGTACAAAAGGTAATAGGCATACCAGCAGGTGGTCAGGCCATCTACCGGGGGTATTTGTATAACACACAATTCATGAAATAAAAACAGAGGAGCAGTAAAAACAAGAAAAAAGTTTGATATTATTTTATTTGAAAAGACTGCATGAAACTATTTATAATGTATGATAAACACACCACATCAAAAAACTTATATTCACAGCAAAAACCTCTTCTCACAGTATATCACAAATATTATGGGATGACTGTTTAAAACAAAAGTTACCAGTACATGCAAAAGTCCATTAAAATCCTTCAAATTCACTGTCCTCATCAGTTGCACCACTGAATAATTCATTCCAGTCGCCTGGGTCAAGCATATCATTGTATGGATCATCTTCATCTGCATTCTCAAGAGAATCATCAATTGATTTGTCATCACTTCAATCTGACCATAAACAGACATCCTCAGTACCATCTAAAGCATTAGAAATTCCAGATTTTTTAAAGGCTTTCACAATAATTTCAGTTCTCACCTCCTTCCAGGACTCAACAATCCACTCACATGCATGTTGCCACTCTTTGTGAAGATTTTTCCCCTTCTTGCATCCAAGTGTCCCATTTCTTCCATACTAAGTCCTTAAAAAGTTTATTGTTGCTAACATCCAGTGGCTGCACCATGTTCGTAAGGCCTCCAGGAGTCAATGCAATGTCAGTATTGTTAGCTCGAAGTTCACTGATAACACTTCACTCTGTCTGATCAGAACATATCCCATACCAGTAAGCTTTTTTCCTTTCTAAGTCCACCTGGTCGCATATTTCAGACCTCCCTTATCCAAATCTTGCAGCCACCTTCATCCATCCACCCTTTTTCATGGAGGAGGACAGCAATGCCTTTCAGAATTTGCTGTTTGGGCAGAGTTTCTGTTTAAAAATCACCATAGGCTTTAACTTTGTTCCATCTGCCATACAACCAAGTACCAAAGTGAATCGGCTTCTTTCATGGCCAGTAGTCTTAACCAAAATTGTTTTTGGCATATCAAACTTCATTGGAGCTTCACCCATATTACCATTGTATGAGAGCCTGTATTCATTTTTCTTCCAATTTCTGATTACAAAGCGATGGAACCCAATTAACTTGTCATTAAGTTCCGCTGGTAGACGTTGGGCAATCTTGGTTTTCTGTCTAAGCACTAAATCATACCATTTCATAAAGCCCCATCCGGCACTGGCTTTGAAGTTACTGAATCCATCTTTTTTTGCTTTGTTTTTAGCACATATTCTTATATGTTGTTGAGTCATTATGTTTCCGTTCTGATGACACTGAATTACCCAGTCAGCAATCTTTTCTTCTAGTTGTGGTCACTTGTTCAGCTTTCCTCAGTTTGCGTAGTGCTGGTTTGGCAGAGCTTTTAACTGTGTGGCTTTTTTCCTCCAATCTCAAACAAGTTTTTCAGAAACAGAACTCTCTTGCTGCTATGCTATTGTTGGTCTTCTCTGCATCTTCAATAAATTTTAGTTTAAACCATGCTGTATACTTGTTTCTTTGTGATGCCATTTTGTCAGAAAAGTTTGAGGGAGTTTTACAATAAGTTCAAGCACAACTGTACACAACACCTACTTCTAAGAAACTGAGGCAACAGCGGGAAGACAAGGCCGAGGGCTGCCATAGGGTGTCGCAGTTATTTGCATTCACAGGTCAAATATACATATGTAAATATTACATAAATAAATATATACAGCATATATAGTTATCAATATTCAATTTAACCATTTGAAAATCGCATTGTGCAAATATATACCGGTGCGCTTATCATGTGATGATGCAGTTATTTCATTTGAAACAAAAATATGCAAATCATGCCCTTTAAGGCTGCATATATGGTCAGGAAGAGATCCCCGAAAAACTAGGGTCAACCTACACATGAGGTATATGAAAAATACCAGAATTTTTGGACAAAAATAAGAGGTGGACTTAAACATGAGATTGATAGTGTGGTGTGGAAAAGCACAACAGGTCAGGCAGCATCCAAGGAGCAGGAAAATCAACATTTCAGGCAAAAGCCCTTCATCAGGGCTGAAGCTGGGAGCCTCAGGGGTATTTAGGAGCTGCCTGGCTGTCGAGGCATGACAAATGGTAATGATTAGATTAGATTACCTACAGTGTGGAAACAGGCCCTTTGGCCCAATAAATCCACACTGACCTGCTGAAGCGCAACCCACCCAGACCCATTTCCCTACATTTACCCCTAACACTACGGGCAATTTAGCATGGCCAATTCACCTAACTTGCACATATTTGGACTGTGGGAGGAAACCGGAGCACCCGGAGGAAACCCATGCAGACACGGACAAAATGTGCAAACTCCACACAGTCAGTCACCTGAGACGGGAATTGAACCCGGGTCTCTGGCGCTGTGAGGCAGCAGTGCTAACCACTGTGCCAATGATAGGCAGAAGAGTGGGTAGTGGTGTCAGATGTATGAATAGGAGATGTCAAAAAAGAATATTTAAATATATACTGTAGCTTGAAGGATAGTGAGTAGCTTGAAGGTTTTCATATTCTCACAGTGAATGTAATTGGACATGATAATGTCCAAATGGGAGCAGTATTTATTTATTAGTGCAGGTATAGAAAGCAATTAAAGGTAGGTGAAGAACATGTGTTTGATGAATGTTAAATATTTCACATTAGTGGAACTCAGTACCAAGGTACCCGATCAATATTCTGGTTTGGCAGTCCTGATTGGGTCTAACAAGCTTTTTTGTAGCATTAGGAGAATCAATAGTATTCAGAGATTTCATGCAGCAAATATTACAGTCAATGTCAGTATTATGAGAAGTCCACACCTTGTGACAGAAGAGCAACATGCTTGGTCTTGTTCAAAACTGTTGTGATTTGTTCTGATTTTGCAGCTTTGTTTATGCCACTTTCCTGACAGCGTTGAATGCCGCTGTGCACGCATGTTATTGCAACAGCCAAAACAATTCATAAAACCTGTTAGACTGCAGTCAACTAGCTATTTGGCTTACAAACGTGCTGTGTTCTTGTTTACTGTAGAAATAGGCATGAGCTCTTTCTAATTGTCAATTTTTATAAGCAATCAGCGACAATGGGTTAGTAGCATCAAACAGTGCTTGAAAAACATTAATTTGTTGTAGTCTTAAGAGAGACCACTAACTTTAAAAAGAAATTCCAACTTGCGGTTGTTAGCAAAAATAATTACTTCACAAATGGATGGAATTGTCTCTTAATGACGTTGGGCAATGGTAAGACAGTTGTGAAAATATGTTAAGCCGCAAGAGTCATATTTGCAGCAAAAACATTCAATTGATATTTAACCTAATCTCATCTTATTGATACACATTTTTAGATTCTCCCACAATCTAGAGAGAAACTGGACGACGACAATCCTGACATGAAGGTAAAAATTGGTATTTGACATCTCCAGCTTTCTGCCTGCTCCTCTGGGGCTGTATCTTGGACAACAGTCACCAATATCTCAGGGCACAAGCCATGGGCAGTAACTACCTGCAATCCCCATCCATGGAGGTTAGCATTGGGCAAGTACTGGCCTCACTGTATCATTGTGGAACATCTCTGACCCATTTATTATACAGTTTTCAACTTCAACCTTTCATTTTGGAGCACACCATCACATTTCAGAGTAATGCTGCTGCCAGGTCACTCAAGTTATGGACTGGGCCTCAAGGTTATCTAACACTCAATCATTTTCCATCTACTTTGATGCTTACCACATTCTTGTGTGACATTGACATTTTTCACTTTGACCCCTCAGCCTGACCTTAAAGGATTGCAGTACTTTTGTCTTGCCTTGTCTGAGCATGGACACAAAGTCAGCAGCTTGTCATGGCTTTCTGCAGTGATCAGTCATAGGGGTGAATCTGTTGCACAACACGACATTAATGAGCATGACAATTCCACTGCACATACTTAACCAAACAGTCATGTCTCAAAGCCAAAGGGGGTAGTCCTCAGTGATAGTTGGGGATGGGGGTGGGTGAGGGGGAGGGGATTGCTGTTGACAGGCTGATACTGTTAATCAAGGATGTCATCAGATAACAGTCCAGGAGTTTGGACATGATCACTTGGCTATTTGGGGCAATCAGGGGTCTTATACCTCTCCCATCCTAGAGTATGGGCCATGCTCAGCCCTGTAGGTCCAGTGTAATCAGTCTGGGGAATCACAAGTCAGCTGGAGATTTGCACAGCAATTAGTCAGGGGTCTGTTCATTTACCAGTCGTTGCTGTCTCTCAAAATTAGTCAGGCATTGCACCATGGTTGGATCTGGTGATGTATCCACTGATAATCCAGGAGAGTTCTCACAGACCTCTGTGTGGCAGGATAGCTGGGAGACTCAATTGTGGAAATTGGAGACAGCGTGCTGCGATGCAGAAGGGATAGTAATTAAGAAAGGGGTACCTCAACATATATGGGGAGGTGGGAAGATACAGCATGGGAGCAAAAGAGGTTCTGCGTAGTGGGGGTGGTGGTCATTAACAGGCAGCACCACCTGGCTTTGTTGGAGGGATTAGTAATCATAAAATCTTGCACATTAACCGACGGTATTGATTAAAATTCCTGACCTTAAGCACTCTTGTCTACGTCAAGCAACATTATGAATCAATTGTTCCAATGACTGTGAGGCTTAAGCAATGTTTTGCTGCCTGGAAAGATTCACCTTTATTAGCAAAGCAGCAATCACCTTCCACGAGCCCATGGCCCTCACATGGTGCAAGAGCTGCTCCCTTCACATTTTGGATCATAAATGTTTATACTGTTATCCTACATGTATGTATGGTTTGGTTACTGTATAGATTGGGAGAGGTTCTCATTATTGTTGGAACCTTCCTACTGTAAGTACACCTAAAAGTAACAGATGTCTGAATCAGGACAATGATATGCAACATCCATATCGAAACATTGTTGGGGGCTGCCATGTCCCAGTGTTTGGACAATGCTGTTCAAATGTTACGTGTGTGTTGAATGATTACATGACTGAAGGATTGCCTTCCTTCTAATAGTGCCTCATTAGGTTCGTTAGAACCATCACAAGGAACAGAAACTAGGGCCATCCCTGTGTCTGTTGCACCGAGGATGTTGTGAATGAGGAACACATGCATGTACAATCCCAGAAGCAGCATCAACCTCCAGTAAGTTAACACAGATAGTTTACACTAAAGCTAAGGCTGAAAGAGTTCCAGATTGTTATTATATTAGAAACAGTTCTGATGAGGAAGTGGAGACATTCCGACAGACCTATGAATGAAGAGTAGATAGATATTTGTTAAGTAATGATGCTACCCAGATGTCATTCGGAGATATTGCCAGTAACACATGAAATACCTATGACAGGAAATAGAGGAATCTGGAAAATGCAGGCATCAATTAATAGGCCTATACTTCATAAATGGGCAGCGCAGTTCTGCACAACATGGCACACACATGCCACTAGGAAAACCCAGCATGTAATCAGATGAGCACTTTTGTTAGCCATACCAGTTTTCAGCCAAGTGTTAGTGGATTGTGAAAGATTATTACTGAAAATGAAAGCATTATGCCATTTGAATTGTTTTGTGATCATGTCAGAGGTCCATTAAAATTGATTATGGAATTGTTCCTGAATGAGAAAGAATAGATGTAAAACTGCATGATGAACAAATATCATCTGTATAATTGATACATTTACACATTTTTTAAAATTCCATGCTCTTTAAACTTAACATACAAGTCTTCAGTTATCATTCAGAATTAGTAAAACTGATGTTAAAATACTTTGACTGCCAGGTCATCTGCTGCAAGTTTGAAAAAAGTAGCTTTTGTTCACAGTTTCCAAAGAGTCTTTAGATCATAGAATCCCTACAGTGTGGAAACAGACCATTCGGCCCAACAAGTCCACACCAACTCTCTGAAGAGTAACCCACCCAGAACCATTCCCCCACATTTACCCCTGACTAATGCACCTAACCTACAAACCCTGAATGCTATGGGCAATTTAGCATGACCAATTCACCTGACCTGCATATCTTAGGACTGTGAGAGAAAACCCGAGCACCCGGAGGAAACCCACGCAGACACGGGGAGAATGTACAAACTCCACACAGTCAGTTGCCTGAGGCTGGAATCAAACCCAGGTCCCTGGTCCTGTGAGACTGCAGTGCTAACCACTGAGCCACCATGCTGCCCTGAATGATTCAGCAAGGGCTATTATTTTGTGATTTTTACTGCTTGCTTGAGTTTCGAAATTTCACTTCTCTCAGCAGGAGTCCTGAGTTCACAGTTTCATTGATAGTTTATAGAGGATATTTAGAGGTGGCAGTGTTGTAGCTGTGTAGGAACAACTTGTCTGGAGCATGGGTTAGTATTGGAGCAATAGTCTTCTGTAGCACAGTTGGAATTTGGTTGGAATCTGCAACTTTTGCTGTGTCCAGAGCATCGGGTCCGCTAATATATTTTCTTCTACGGAGACCTCCAGGGTCTGTGAATGGCAGTGATTTATGGAACTGAAAGTCAGTACTGTGAACAATTTGTGTTCGCTGAGCTCTGTGCATGGAGCCTCAGAGCTGTACCTGAAAAGGAGCATTGTTCCAGAATACATTTTTTTATCATGATTATCACTTGCAGTAAATCTAATCAGCTGAAAACTGATATGGTGTGGATTGCAGGAGGTGGCTAAAATCATCATTCACTTGACATTCGTCACCTGGTTTACCAGTTCAGCTGCATTATGAAAGACAGGACCCACTCTAAGTGTCTAATGAGGAAGACTTTCTCCATCAAGAGCTTTCAGAATCAACCTGCAAGGTCATTTGCAGTTTCTACTGGTGAAAGTCAGCACTTCCATCCACAGTGGAACATACCTGTTCATTCAACCAGCTCTGGTTTGCATTTATCCAGTGGGTAAATATTTCTGATAGAATCTCATCCTTTCAACTGCTTTTCTTGATCAGTTTAAACTAGAATCTTGTATGTTCAGATAATTCCTGCCCCAGTTACTAACTCTGGAGATCAATTCCATGACCTCTGAATTCTACAAACCCTGTCCCACTTTTGTCCCATAACCCAATAATCATTTACAGGCTATTGAATTTTTTTTTATTTTTGCTCAAACTGATACCAACCAAGTGAATCTGCTAGATCGTCTTTGTATGTCATTAAACTCCTTCCTATGATCTACAGGCACATAGCACTCAAACTAAGATTTTATTTAGGTTATAGGTGAATACTACCTCCAATAACTTTCATTATCTATGAATTTGACACTGAATAACATTGTGAAAATATTTGTATGTAAGCTTATAACGTACTGTAATTTACCGAAATATGAAAAAAAGATGACATTTATTGAGTATATTTATTGAGTGTCAGTTAATTCACAATGATTAATGGCAGAATCTTAAGTTAATTGTTATAAAAATAATGTTTATGTAAATATATAGTAGTTATGTAAAATTTACTTTTTATTCCTAGACTATCAAAACTTATTATATTTAATTTACATCTATAATAGTTAATGCCATAATCTATCACTGCCAGTGTGGTCTTTGTGCTCACAGTTTCCCGAGGTACATTTCTTTTGAATTCTGTCATTGGCAGTGACAGTATGAATAACCACCCTGATAATTGCATATAAATAGATAACAGCAAAATCACAAACAGTTTTCAATGTTAAAGTACAGAGTAATGATTTGTAAGAAGAAAATGCCTGGACAGATTTTAAGAAGTACAATAAGTGTTAATGACATTCAGTGTTCATAGCTAATGTTCAAAGAGCTTAATATATTTGCATTCTTTGATCTTTCTCTCTCCCACTCTCTCTCTCTCTCTATCTCCTTAGTATTAGCAAAGAAAGCTAGCATGTCCAAAATGGGAAGTTATCCAGGTGAGGTATAATGATTCCTTTGTCTCTAAACTTGAGGCAGCTCACAAGCAGGTTGTCAGAAGCTGGAGAGAATTGTGTCATAGGTTTTGCTGAAGTTAGATAGGGGTTTATTCAGTTACTGGACCCTCCTGGTGCCTCAAATGCATGTAAACATAGTCAGGTTCAAGTAAGAGATGGCTGTAGTTTGTTTGGATGGAGCCAAACTCCCATGTTTGTTCTTTTCTTTGATATGCCACTATACAGTACTGAACTGTATTTTTGACTATATATCTGTTTCTATTTAGACATTGTTTATGTATAAAATATATTTTGAAAGAAAAAAGAATTGTGTGATGGATAGAAATAAAAATGGAGAAGATAACTTTTGGATGGGTAGTGGCTCTTAGTACATCTATGAAGCCACTGAAGTGGAAATTTAAAGCTAATTTTAAATAGTTTTCCAAGTATAATTGTTCCTTGTGTAGCTAATATTTGTCCCATATATATCGGAGTAAATTCAAAGCCTGAAGATACTGGAATTCCTAAGCTAATTTTCAGGATGTAGTGGTATATCATTTATGTTTGAAACTTTGGAGACAGATTGAAAGTTATGTTTTGCTCTGAGAAATGTCTGATTTTTAAGGTCTGTTTCTGAAATACTCTTCACAGAAAAATTGCATGCATATCCAAGTAAACCAAGCAGATAGATTACCAAGAATACAATCAAGGAATAATAAAAATCTTTGAGGAAATGGTGAGCAGTCCTCAAAAGTCAAGATGATGGGTTGGCAGTACATTCATTTTTTTTTCTCTGTAAGCCACAAAGATTATTCCATTCATTTCTTGTTAGTCATCATTGTAATGTTGAATTGCTGCAGAACTACTATTTTCCTTCCAGATGTGTATAGTATATTCCAAAAGGATCTTGTAACATGTTGTAGAAACCAGTAAATCTGTTCCTTACACATAAGGCAATCTAGAAGTAAACAGAAACAGCAAGCAATTAGGAAGGCAAATGGTATGGTGGCTAACATTGCAAGAGGATTTGAGTTCGGAAGTATGGATGTTTACTGCAATTATACGGGGCATTGGTGAGACCAGTCTTGGAATACTGGGTATTGCTTTAGTCTCCTTCTCAAAGAGAGTATAAGATGCTGTAGAGGAGTACTGCAGAAGTTTGCTCGGCTAATCTCTAGAATGGCAGGCTTGTCCTATGAGGAGAGATTGGTTCAACTGAGCTTATATTCATTAGAGTTTAAGAGAATGAAAGAGGATCTGATTGAAACATACAAAATTCTAACAGAGCTGGAAAGGGTAGATGGAAGAAGGGTGTTTTTCCTGGTCTAGAAGCAGGGATACAGTCTCAGGTAGACCATTTTGGACTGAGATCAGAAAAGAATTCTTCACTCAAAGGGTTATGAACTGCAGAATTCTTTTCCCCATAAAGACTGTGGAGGCTAAATTTATGAATATATTCAAGAAAGAGACAGATGAATGTTAGATTTTAAAGGCATCAAAGAACATGGGGAGAAAGTGGAAAACGGCATTAAAATGGAGGATCAGCCATAATCATATTGAATGGCAGAGCAGGCTGAAAGGATTAAATGGACAACTCCTGCCCCTAGTTTCTGTGCTCCACAATGTTTATTTGTGAAGCTGTAATATGTGAAATATTACAATTTGTCAGTATTGTGAGTACAAGAGACACATGCCACATTCAAACAAATTAATTAAACAAATTGAAAAAGCAGTCTGTGAAAGGCCATTTGATGTAATATTTTGAGCTGAAGATTTTATTTGATTATTTTTCTTGTTATAGTGCAGTTGTAATTTCTGACTTTGGTCTATCTGGCCTAATTAATCTGCAGGTTAGAGCGAGACTGCATCCAGCGCTTCCTGCAGCCAGAAATCTGAAGGTACCAGGAAATAGCATATATGCACCCAATACCCCTCACACCCAGACACTCTATACAATTTTCTCGGTTGGAGATGCAGGCATCATCCAATATATCTGGGGAACTAACTAAAACAGCATAATAACATGGCAATATTCAGCAGCATTTTGTACTGTTCCATCCCAACATTGCCTTCATTCCTAATCTTTGACTTTAGTTGCCCTATTGAGTTTTGAGTTTGTTATTGTTATTTACCTTTAGTTTGTGGTTTGATTTGGATTTGAATACTATTTAGATATTCTCAGGTAACTTATAGATTGGATTCGGTATGTTTTCTGTTATCCATGAACAACTTGGATCAAACACTGGTATGTTTCCTCAGACTCCATTACTTACAACCTAGTACATCTAAGCATCTCTTTCTTGGATAGACTATTTCATGATTTTTCTCATAGTCTTGCAAATGACTAATAAGCAGTATAGATAGAGTTAATGATTATTGTCTTTTTCCTAGAATGGGGGATTTCAAGACTAGGGGGCACATTTTTAAAGTGAGAGGAGAGAGATTTGAAAAAAAAGTCATGAGGCGCAAATATTTTTACACAGAGAGTAGATCGTGTGTTGAATGAACTTCCCGAGGGAGTGGTGGATGTAAGGGATGGATGCTTAAAAGACATTTGGATAAGCACATGAAGAGGTAAGATTTGGAGGGACATGGACCAGGAGCAGGCAGGTAGGACTAGTTTAGTTTGGGATTACGTTCGGCATGGACTGGTTGGACTGAAGGGTCTGTTTCAGTGCTGTGTGACCCTATGGTTGTTGATATCATTATTACATCATGATACACATCACCATCTCAATACTGCAGTCAATAACACATTTCTCCATAATCTGGGCATTGGGATGTCAACATGTGGCAAAAGGATGTAACAAAAACATTGAACTAACAAATTAAGCTTGTGAAAGCTTCAAAAAGCATTTTTTGCAAATGGTTTTGAGAACATTTCTGGAATAGAAATATTCAAATACATCTTTCATCTCTGATACTGGTTTGAGAAATTATTGAGTTGTTTTAGATAATCTTTTCCATCAATAGTTTTGAAAAATTACTGAGTAAATATGTGAGGTAACTTCTTCAATTATTTAACAGAACTTTAGTTTGGCCAAGTAATTCTGCAACTAGTAAACAGGCAAAACAAACCTGCATACCTTAATGTGATAGCTGGTCTACAATTTTGTAATACAATATCATTAAGGCAACTGAATATACTTACCAAGAGAGCTAAAATCGTAATGAGGAACAGAGCAAGCAGAATGGCAAATACTATAACTATGATGGCCCAATACGGTAATTCAAATCGATCAGAGAAGACAGGAGCCATGGGGTCTGCATGGAGATAAACACAATATAAAAATACAATTGTACATACAATAATAATGAAAATAACCAATAAATATATTCCAATTATAGCTTATGCTTAAGCATATAGAAAATATATTCAATATTTTTGGGCAAGCATTACGATAAGCTATAAAAGGAAAACAAGACTTGTTTTAACATTGTGCTGGACTTTAGGTGTCCAGCAACCAGGGTGCATGTTCAAGAGCAAGGTAAAGAGTGATGAGGGCTTAATTTAGAACAAAGTATGAACAGCTTGTTTTCGTATTGTAGCAAAACTTATCCTGGACTTGAACATTATGCTACTTTGTTTTACTTTTTTGTACATGGGATTTGGGCATCACTAGCAAGGCCAGTATTTATTGCTCATTTCTACTTGCCCAGAGTGCAGGTCAGAGTTAAGACTGGCTGTTATGGATCACATATAGGCCAGACCAGGTAAGAATGCAGATTTTTTTCCCAAAAGGGACTGTATGTTAAAGTATCAATTTAAAGAAAAACCACAAGAACTGTGGATGCTGGAAATCAGAAACTAAAACAGAAATTGCTGGGAAAGCTCAGCAGGTCTGGCAGCATCTCTGGAGAGAAATCAGAGTTAATGTTTTGGGTCCAGTTCTGAGCAAGGGTCACTGGACCAGAAATGTTAGCTCTGATTTCTCTCCACAGATGCTGCCAGACCTGCTGAGCTTTTCCTGCAATTTCTGTTTTTGCTTCTGATTCAAAGAGTTTGAATCACACAATATAAAGTGTGTTGAATGAGGGAATTTGCTTTTGCTGTGATGCAGTAGTGAATTCAAATCATTTCTCCAAGCTGAAACCTGAAAGGCTCTGGTCCATCAGATTTGAATGGATAATCACTTTAGATTCCACAGAAGGTGCTGCTTAGCAACATGTTTCAGTTAAAGGAAGTCAACAAACCAATGTTCATTTTAAGCACGTTTTTCATGCCTAATCTTTATTGAAATATATGTGGCACTCTCAGCACTTTTTGATACCACCAAGCCTTTAAAAGTCCAACTGTCTCCTTAGGTCTCTGAACATCGCCTGTCCTATTTTCTTCTTGCATTTGCTCCTTCTCCCAATAATGTACTTAAGCATCAACCTGTTGGTGCATCCAGTGTGTAAAACTATGTGTAGCCCTGCTGACCACAAACTCTTTCTAGGCTCTTTTAAACATTGGTTCAAATTGATACAAATTGAGACTGGAGGAGTTTTAGAAAACATTCACATTTTAGAACAATTGTTGAACAAAGATCTATGAAATTATAGTTCTGTGTTATGATATATTGTATCCTTTAATTCCCATGTTATATTTTGGAGGTAGCATGAGAATAAAATGCAGAAAACATTTATATTTATTTGATATTCCTAATTTATCCCACCTTAAGGCACAGTATAAATTTATGCATCACAATTAACTTTCACAGCAAATTGCACGCCTTTATGTTTATTAGAATGACAGTTCGTTGCTAATAAAAATCATTATAAAATATGTGAATCAATTCAGAATAACAATGCAGGACTGATACATACCCACAGATACACTATCACTTCTAAGTTGAAATGATCTGCCAAGCCATCTTGATCCATTTGTTCCAACATCAAATTCTGATCTCAGTTCTTTTGCAAGGATTGGTCTGTTTGATTTTGAAGGATCAAAGTAGCAAGAAGTGGAAACTTTGATTGATCCTGGACTGTTGAAACAGACCAGAAATTAAAATAGAAATAAAATCTTAATTATATAGTGAATGAAGTCTTTTGCACAGCATATATATATGGTTAACATAGACAATTAGATTGGTTAAAAATAATGCTACTGCAAGCAGAAAGCCTCATAATTAAAAATTGAAAATGGAAATTGTAATTTGGGACACATAGACATGAAAGTAATGTCCAGTAGGTGCGCACGTGCTATTTTCCAGATTGCACATTTAACTGCAAGTGTGCACCTACTGGAAGTTATTTTATATTTTAATTATTATTGGTGTTTCAACATATAGAAATGAAATCATTTTTTCTCTCTTTCAATCCCACATTACAATTCACAGAAATGTCATGGGACTAAAAATGTTAACTCTGTTTCTCTCACCACAGATGCTGCCAGACCAACAGTTTCTATTTTTATTATTTTCCCACTCTTTGTTCTAGAATTTTATGAGGGCTTTGGGGATATTGCTAGTGAGAAAAAAGTTGGAGAGAAGGATCTGGGGTCTAATAAGGGGTGGAACAGGAGTCCTCAGGCAGATGGGTCTTGGAATGAGTTTAATCACATAGGATCCTCAGGTAGCCAGTGCAATTCTGGAAACAAATGTTAAGGCACAGAGAAGGTCATTAGATCCATCATGTTCACAATGGCTCTTCAAGTATGCATCATTACCTCCTGCCAATCTCCTGCTTTACCCTCATACTCTTGCATGTTATTTCTATATAAATAATCAGCTAATGCCTTCTTGAATGCTTCAATTGAACTTGCCTCCACCATAAATCCAGGCAGTGCATTCCTTACCCTAACTATTAGTTTTCACATCTCACATTTGTTTTTTTAGCAAATCATTTTAAATATATGCCCTCTGGTTCTTGATCCTTTTGAAAGCATGAACTGTTTCTCTCTATCAATGGTATCCACCCCTTATAATTTTGAAAATATCTATCAGACCTTCTCATAGTTTTCATTTCTCCATGAACAACAAACCCAACTCTTTCAATCTATCCTCATATAGAAATTTCTCATCCCTGGAACTGTACTTGTAAATTGCTTCAGCATTCTCTCCAATACATTCATATCCTTCCTATAATGTGGCGCTCAATATTGTATACAATATTCCAACTGAGGTCTAACATGTATCTTATCCAAATTCAACATCACTTCCTTGCTGCTGTACTTTATGCCCTGATTAATAAAGCCAAGATCGCATTGGCTTCATGAGAGGCTATCTCAGCCTGTCCTGCCAAGCCCCTCTGCTCCTTCCTCCTACCACCCCCTCCCGCCACCCCCCCCCACCACTGCCACTGCCCCACCCCCTTAACTTTAGAACTCTACTGCCTATTTTGCTTTATCTTCTATTGTTCTTCCTCACAGCTCACTGTATTAAAACCCTATCTGCCACCTGTCTGCCCACTCCAGCCACATGTCAATGTCCTTCTGGAGTTGTATATTTTCCTCCACACAGTTTGTAAAAGTTTCAATTCTTATATTATCCATTGTCTTTGATGTTGTCCGCTACATCATTAATGTTAGTCATGAAAAGCAAGGGCCCCAATGCAAACTCCTGCACAAGCCAACCTCAAAATAAAATACATTGACCATTAGTTTTTGCTTTCTATCACTCAGTCAATTTTGTTTCCCTTTTATTCCACAATCAATATCTTTCTTCATAGGTCAGTTGTATGACATAAATATTAAATTCCTTCTGGAATTCCAAGTATATCACATTCATCACTAAGCCTTTCCATTATCTCTTCAAAGGATTCCAGCAGGTTATTTAAACACTATTGTCCTTTTAAAAATCCACCTGGCTCTTCCTAATCAACACAACCTCTTCTGTGCGACTATAAATTCTATGCTGAATAGTTGTTTCTATATGCTTCTTCACCACTGAAGTAAAACTGAGTGGTTTGTAATTGCTGGACTTGACCTTACTGCCTTCCTTCAAAACACTTAGAAGCATCTGAACAACAAACTGTTAAATTGTTTACATCGTGCACCAACAGAAAAAGAGGCATGAACCTTGTTGAAGCTAACTATTCTCCCACAGTTGACTACTTTTTCTTAATAAATGTTTGAAGCTTTCTTAGAACCTAAAGGGAAACCTCAGACCAAAGATGCTCACCACCATAATCACAATTTTAAAAACAGAATGGAAATAATTTATGTCTTGAATAAGCCAACATATGTGCCTCTGCCCTCCCAGTATTTTTATGGCCAGGTCAAAAGGGAACTATCTCAATAGAAGTTATACCCCAAATATCTTGATCCTCCATTCGTAAAAATCTTGACCTTTGCCATTCTGCACTCAAGACCCTTTGAAGTAAACTTCTTTTATTTCATTTATGCTTCACTTCTAACAGTTTATAATGCTTCAAATTCTGAACGTTTTTTTGCGATTACCCTGTTAAAAAACAAAAGGCTCTATGCCGTTTGCTTAAATGCCAAGATACATGACAAAGAAAAATGAATAGGCCACTTGGCCCCTCAGGCCTGCTCTGCCATTCGATAAGAATGTAGCTGATATGGTTTTGATTTCAGCTCTACATTATTGCATACCTTCGAGAATCATTCATCCTCTTGATAATCAAGAATCTATTTACCTCTGCCTTTTTAAAAAAATCTGCATTCACTGTATTTTGAGGAAGGGATTAAACAAACAGACAAACTATTGAAGTTCTGAAGTTAAAACTAGATCTTCTTTCACATTTCATTGAATAAAGGATACTTACTTTAGAGTCTTGGTAACTGCTGATATATAGCTTTTATTTTTATAATTTTAACTTATTTTCTTTATCCCTCACATTCCCACTGCTTAGGCTATACATTTATTTTTGCTCTGACCATAATGAGATTTCATGTAGTGGATTACTGACCTAAATGATTTTACTCAGCTTATATAAGAATAGTAATTTTTTTAATCTTACCTTAAACTAGTAATGTGGCAAAATTTATAACTGTCCTTTAACATGCTGTTTTCAAATAAATTTGAGAGCTGAAGAAATATAAGAGTAATTGTAAATTTTCTCTTTTCAAAACATATAAAGTTATACTTAAAACAGCAATTAATAACTTAGAACAGCAAGTTTAAAATATAGTTTCTACTTTTGTTTGTAACACTGAAAAATATTTCAAAGTCTGTATTGAATAACTAACTAAATCAAGTGCAAACAATTTGCTTTCTGGAAACCATTATTTAATATACAGGTATTTTAAATAAATATTCTAACGTTAATGCTGTTAGTGAAAAACAAAGTGCATACGTTTCGCATAAGATTTGTTGTCATGTGTCTGTATTCAGCAGAACTTGGAATTTGGAGTCCATCTGTAAAGTTATAGTTTATTACTGTGAAGTTAACTTCAAAGGTGAGATCTCCCTGTTTTTCTGACATTACTGGCAGCTCTCGTTCTACAGGTGTAGCAGGTTCCACAGTAGTTTTCAGTTGCTCACAACCTAAAAAGAAAGTGCATTTTTAATGTTTTCCAAAACTCATGCAACAATAATTGTAATTGACTATAAAGACTGTAGGAAAAGTTTACATAAGACCAGTTGGAAAGTAAAGCAAATCAAGAACTGTTGGAGGCATTTATATTTAAATGTTTTAAAGATTTGCTTAGTAAATCTTTAAAACATTTAAATATAAATGCCTCCAACAGTTCTTTTAAATAAACTAATAAATGTAGATAAAAAATTAAAGCTGAAATTAGAAACTTGTTTTCCCTAGTTCTGCAATATAAGCATATGTAAAGGACTCTAAAGTTGAACCTAATTTTATGTTAACAATGAATTACGTAATTTTCAGATAATTCATGATTTTCAAGCAGACAAACAAGATGAAGTTATATTCTGATATCTTGTCAGTTTAACAGTTTAGCAGAACTATTCTATTAATGTTGCCAAAAAAGCACTTCGCTTGCTGTAGTTTCCTGATGGCACTGTGAGTTTATTCTGCAAACAGTCATATAACGCAAACTGGAAAGGACCCATACTGATTCCTGAAGTGATTCCTCAGTTAAGTTGTGATGAAGGTCCCACAAATGGTCTCAAATTCCTAATGCTACAGGGAGAGAAATCACTGAAGTCTATGTAGTCAACACCCTACCCAGCAACATTTATATACCTGGATACTGAGTGAAAGTGGTATTGGGTCTAATTATATTGGCTTCTACAGTTGGATAGTCTTTCAATATCCAGTGCCCAAAATTCACTTGGGACAGATGTTGAGAGTACTGAGTTGGTGCTGCACTGTGGCCCAGTGGTTAGCACTGCTGCCTCACAGCACCAGGGATCTGGGTTCAACCAAAGCCTAGGGCACTGTTTTTGTGAAGTTTGTACATCTCCCCATGTCTGCATAGGTTTGCTCTGGTTTCCTCCCATAATCCAAAGATCTGTGCAGGTTAGGTGGATTGACTGTGCCCATTGGGTCCAGGGATGTGCAGGCTAGGTGGGTTAGCCATAGGAAATTCTGGGTCATGGGATTGATGGTCAGGATGGGATGCTCCCCAGAGGGTCTGTGTGGACTTGATGGGCCTAATGGTCTGATTTCATTCTGTAGGGATTCTATGATTTGTATACATCATTTAAGATTCCAAAGTTGTTGAGTGAGATGGCGAAGGGATAAAAATCATGCATGAGAATTTTCAATATTAAGTATTATTTGTAACATGTATCAATTCTTTCAACTGAGTGTCTGTAAATTGATAATAATAAAATTGCAACAAAGTCTTAAATTAACTATCTGTACTATGAACAAAATGAAACGGAGTTTGCGGACAGTTCTTTCATTTGAGAGATCTGCCTTTGAATAAAATGATTTAAAAAATTGTTTCCTTCTTGTCTATTAAAAATAACTTTTGGACTATGTGAACCCATTTCTTACTAGATATCAAAATGACAGTCTGTATCAGGGAAATTATGATATCCCCACTCCAGCATTATACTCATATGGATGTAGGTTTGCTCGCTGAACTGGAAGGTTCATTTTCAGATGTTTTGTCACTATACTAGGTAACATTATCAGTGAGCCTCTGGATGAAGCACTGGTGGTATGGCCCATTTTCTATTTATGTGTTTGGGTTTCCTTGAGTTGGTGATGTCATTGCTCGCTGAACTGGAAGGTTCATTTTCAGATGTTTTGTCACTATACTAGGTAACATTATCAGTGAGCCTCTGGATGAAGCATTGGTGGTATGGCCCATTTTCTATTTATGTGTTTGGGTTTCCTTGAGTTGGTGATGTCATTTTCTGTGGTGATGCTATTTCCTGTGGTGATGCCATTTCCTGATCTTTTTTCTCAGGAGAAAAAGAATAGGAACTGGCATCACCACAGGAAATGACATCACTGGAGGAAATGGCACCACCAACTCAAGGAAACCCAAACACATAAATAGAAAGTGGGCCATACCACTAGCGCTTCATCTAGAGGCTCACTTATGATGTTAACTAGTATGGTGACAAAACGTGTGAAAATGATCCTTCCAGCTGAGCCAGAAAATGATCCAGAACCTCAACCTGAGCTACAAATCTTCTCAAAACGCATTATACTTATATGTTAATTCAGGGCTAATAATTAAGTTAGAGTAAAAGAAACATTTTTCTTCAAAACCTGTGACCAGGGAATGTGGGTTATTTATACATTGGCTCAAAATGAGGAGAAACTCCAATCCCAAATGCTAACATCTCTTGTGTCAGAATACACAAGATTTATTTTTAAATGCAGCAACCTAACAGTGAAATTAATCTAAAACAAGATTATAATAATCCAGCGGTCAGTAGGTCAATAGTTAGTAATTGTACATAGAGACCAGTGGAACAATGGACTCTTCTCCAAATACTGCCCATTGGCATTGTAATGAAAAATTACAAATAAATTTAGTTAATTTCTTAAATGAATAAATGTTGTAATTTAGCAACTAACAAACATACTAGTTCGCTGGTTGAGAACATGGTTCAATAAATGACGAAGCAAATGAACATTGCTCGCACAAGTTATCTCAGCTGAAATTGTATCTGATATGGATAGTCTGATTGAAATATACGAAGGACATTTGTTAAGATAGAGATTAAATTAAACTGTCAATAGTTAGTTACCAGTTATCAGGAGACTGTTGCTTTCAAGTGTGTACGTTGTTAGAGTTGAGGTATTGTTTGTTCTTTCTTGGAATGCCTGCTTCACAATAACTTCATCAACTTTCTGAGGACCATTTCTGAAAGCACAAGCTGCTTGTACTTTCACGTAAATCTCATTTGTAGCACTGCCAGAAACAAAAATATTTGTAATCACAGTTCATAAGTAATAATATTCATCTTCAGATAGATTTCAGTTAATCCATTTGAATGAATTGCATAACTTTAACTTTAACATGCATATCACAAATATCTAAAAGAAGGTTGGAGAGTGAGGGGGGAGAAAGATATAAAAGGGACCTAAGAGGCAACTTTTTTGCAGAGGTGGTGCATGTATGGAATGAGCTGCCAGAGGAAATGGCAGAGGCTGGTACAATTACAGCATTTAAAAGGCATATAGATGGGTATATGGATATGAAGGGTTTAAAGGGATATGGGCCACGTGCTGGCAACTGGGACTAGATAAGGTTGGGATATCTGGTTGGCACTGATGAGTCGGAATGAAGGGTCTGTTCCGTGCTGTACATCTCTATGACTCTGTGACTCTATGGCTTAAATTATTATTGCTTTTGAATAGAGAGTGCAAATATATTTTAACTCTGCTGGTCAATAATTGCTTGTCACAACATGCAGGAGGGTCAGGTGTTTGCATAGTATTTTACTTTGAAATTCTTTCAGGAAAGGATATTAGGAGATTGACCCAGTAGAGGTAACAATAGTATTCTGCCTAGAGACCAGTTGGGAGCACTCCAATTGGCCACTGTCAATTATCATCAACAGAAAGAATTGAAGTAAGTTGAAATTTAAAGGTATTTAAAATGAACTTTATTGGAAGTGTCAGATCATGTTCGATCTATTTTGGGGTATAAGTCAACCACTTTGGACTGATTTCAAACTCAAACCCAACTCAATGACACACAGTGTAAAGGCCAATAGACATGAATTTGCTGCTATCAAAATGCATTCCCATTCCTTGATGACGGTTTAGTGATAGGATTTGATTAGGCAAATATATTTTAAAATACTTAGTGGTGATTCCTAAAATATCATATACCAGTCAAATGAATGTTTATCCTCATATATACTGAATTTTTAAAAATCAGGGAAATAAACAGTCAATATCCCTCCTTGATATTCCTCAGAATAGAATGGAATAGTTCTTAAGACACGTTATGAACTCACTTTTGGAATGATGCATTCAAAGAAACCAAATCTACTCACAAAAACAAACTATTAAGGAAACTAGAAATCTGATATAAAAACAGAAAATGCTGGAAATATTCAGCAGATCCAGTAACACCTGGGGAGATGTACAAAAGTTACTAGTTCAGATCAATATCCTTTCATTAGAATCCAGTTTTACTGAGTATTTCCAGCATTTTCCTTGTTCTTATTAACTTTAACCATGTTTTGCTTATGCATAACTGCACTGGTCCTGAAGTATTCATCTTGGCTGATAAAAATGACTCATGCAGTCTCATAACATTAGAAATGTTTATTTTCACTGATCCATATTTACCTTATAAAGTTAGATTTTTAAAGGGAATTATGTGAATATTGTTTTCATTTTTTTAAAAATTCATGACTGTAAAAATCTAAAAGTATTTGTGATTTTCTTTTTTATAAACAGACTCTTTCTTCATGGACGCCAGGTTGTACAACAACATTGTGGGAACAAATCATACAATTTAACATTGAGCCATTCACTAAATAAAAAATTTCTTATTCCAGTCTTCATTTTAAAATAAAAAAGTTGTTTATGTAAGAAGCTCTTGAGATACATCAGCAACAAGGTAAAAGATATAAAGGAGTTAAATTCTACGTACTCTTCAATTTACAATCAAATCTGCAACAGCTAAAGAAGATTTCTTACCTTAAAGAGGTGATTGTACATTCTAAAAATGCTGCATTTATATTGCTGTTGCGATATAAGTTATTGAGCTGCAAAGAAATCACGATTTAATAAGATCTTGACATTACTTAAGATAATTTTTTTAATAAATATTCTTTTGGCTTATTTAGATATACCTGATGAATCATAGTACTTGATGCAGACAGATACAATGGTGAAGTGGTATCAAATAGGGCTGGATTGAGTGGTAAGTTTGTGATGCCAAAAGACACATTGAAGCACAAAGGTTTCTGGCCCTCAATTGGATTTTGTGTCACAGGCATGACTGGTGGTTCATCTGGAAAGATAGCGAGCGCAGAATTAAATACATTGAGAGCTTTATTTCAGATCTTTATTCTTTACATTTTACAATAGAAACAAAACTGAGGCAGTTTGAAGCCATTGTGTGAACATTTCAGCAATGTGTAAAAAATGGAGAAAAAATGTCACTGTTTTCTAATCTTAGTTTCCACATTTCAAAATTTTGATTCTGATGAGTTTTTACGTTCAAACTGAATCATTAGTATTGCTACAGAAATAATGCTTCCTTAAAACTGCTGGCTCATAACAGTTTGGATGTTAGCAATGTTCTCCTGTTATAGATATTTTTTAAACAACTTGTTCGAGACTTTAACAAAGACAAATATTGCTGGAAAGGCTCAGCAGGTTTGGCTGCATCTGTGGAGAGAAGTCAGAGTTTATACTTCAGGTCTGGTGACCCTGCCTCAGAATTGGTCAGAGACATTATAGCACATCTCTGCAGTAAGTGGGGCTTGAACCTAAGTCTCCTGGCTCAGGGGTCATGACCACAAAAGCCCTCCATTCTTCACTTATATTAAGGGTACAAGCTGACTCTAAAACAGGCACACCAAGAGAAAACTTTGAGGGCTGACATGTTAATAAAGAATGCTTGAAAGACATCTGACTCAATATTGGATTGGGCTATTTTCCAGGCATCCTGATACATATGTAAATAATTTCCATGTGGAGTGAAGGAAATAACTATATAAGAATGGTTAACAAATCTTCATGAATTAGCAATGCATACGAGTCTTTAAAAGTATAAACATGATACAGTTGAGGTGCAACATAAGAGAAGACTAAGTTTACATTTGGCAAGTTTTCAATCCAATCAAGCTATAAACCTGGAAAGAGAAACACCACAGGATGGTGCCAAAAGACTGTGAAATAGCCTGAACATCAGGTGATGTGGACATTAGATAATTAACTCTATGAATTTGCTGCTTGAGTACATTTCCCAATTTCCATGCCATCACTTGTGTTGTTCAAGCAAGTAACTTTTGTTAATGGTTAGTTGATTATGTTGTTAAAGAAACACAAGGTATGAGCTTTGTTTGACTAAGGACTGAGAGAACGTAGTCAGATGAGATTTGGACTCCTGGTCAGTCAGTGCTAGATGAATTGTCAGCCTGATAAGCTCAGGCATTTTGCCTGATTACTACCCATCTCCTCTACTCCATTTCAGTCCTGCTGTAGAATCCTGACTGGTGAACTGGCAAAAGCCAGAAACCAAACTCGTTACTCACCAAGGGCGCTGGACATTACTGCTGTGAGTGCTGTCCTACAGGAGTCAAATGTTGGCCATAAACCAGCTGACCACTGCCATGTTATGGTATTGGTTGGCCCCTTTGATGCCTCTTCTGGCGTTTGTCATAAAGATATAGAAGACGCTCATCTACATCTTCTGGTACAAATGGCTGCACTGCTGAGGCACCGCATCTCCTTCTTGGAGACGCAGTGAAGGCAGGATGTGCCTTTGCACCCAGGTGGTGACTTTCCATCTTCAGACTCTGCTAAAGTACGTTTACTTTGAGCCCCTCCCAATGGTGTGCCTGGTCACAAAAAAATAGGTTTATGGCCTCAATCATGACCTGCAACTCCTGTTCATGGACTTTTTCCTTCTCCGTAACACTTTCTGGGAGTTTATAGCCATTTTGTGAAGATTGTGTAAGATGCTGCATAGAGAAATGGCTATCTATTCTAATTCTTTTCATAGCCATGTAGATGTATTTCATAATTATGTGAGATGGGGCAACTAAAATGTGAAGATCATTAAAGAAAGAGGACATCTGCAATCTGATTGTCAGGTCATTTAAATTTTCCAATCACTGTAATTGCTTAAGTTATAGTTAGATTCATGAAAACTATAACTTTAAGTGAAACAACTTTAAATGAAACATAGGTTTTCACAGAAATCAATATTCAAATTGGAGATAAGTTCCCATATGACATTTCACACTCAGAAATAAAACAATGGATGTGTTGAAATACTGCAACATACATGCAGTCTTCCTACCTAAAATAACTTGTAAACTGAAATAAATCACTAGATCTTAAAGATATTATTATGTTAGAGTATTTTAGAGAAGTAATGAGCAAAATTACTAAAATCATACTCACTGATTTGAGTGGTGGGCTCGTGATAGCCTGTAAGAGAATAGTACATCAGAGTTAAATTAGTCAATTAGAAGTTGTTGTATTCTGGTTTGAGTAGTCCACTGCCAGCAATCTCCTCTCTCTAAACTGACTCTAAAATCTACCTCACTATCAGTGGTGGAGGATAGACTGCAGATGAGTATAAACTGAAGAGACACTTGCCTCACATAATGAGAGATATTGCCTGATAGAAATAAGTAGTTTACATTAACTTGCTAGACATAATCACGAAGGACTATCAGGAGCTACGGAAAACACAACAGCTCCTCTCAGAATAGGCTGCAATTGCCTCCTCCCAATGAATTGGAGACATCCTCAGATTGTATAGAATTTAATGTGATGTGGACTCCATTAGATCCACTGTATAACACAATGGAAGCTTTCCTGTTATATTCCCCTAAAATAGTGCATATGCCTTGCGCAAAAACGAAGTTGAATATCTTTGGAGCATTTAATCCAATATAAGAAGGAACAATGCAGTGGCATATTCCCTGCAGAAAAGTTGAATTCAACAGGCATTCCATTTTGAGGCAGCATTACAATATCAGAATGCAAAATATGAACCATGCCCTCTGTGAACACAACTGCACTCAGGAGATTCTAGATTGGCTTTTAAATATGATGTAAAATAACTAGAAGGTTTTATAAAGGATTGACAATAAACACTGGCTTTGCCGGTGATAAAAGTTAAAAGTCACACAACACCAGGTTGTGGTACAACAGGTTTATTTGGAAGTACTTGCTTCCAGAGCGCTGCTCCTTCATCGCGTAGCTTGGATCATAAGACACAGAATTTATAGTAAAAGATTCTGCTCCACAGCAACCTGATGAAGGAACCACACTTCGAAAGCAAGTGCTTCCAAATAAACCTGTTGAACCATAACCTGGTGTTGTGTGATTTTTAACTTTGTCCAGCCCAGTCCAACACCAGCACCTATATATCGTTGTCAGTGATGTTCACACCCAAAAAGCAAACTGTAAAATGTTCATACCATTTACAAAGAGACTGTTACTGTCCAGATAATAAGGTCCCAGAGTAGTGATGTTTATTGTGCTGTAATTGAACTGCTGGTATGCAATAACTCTATCAATTTGTTCTGCAGCAGAATCATTGGCAAAGGAACAGATTGCATACACTTTGGTAAATTGACTGCTTGTGGCACTGCCAAAGAATAAAAAAAACAATTAAAGAAATATGCAACACGATGTTGAAGTAACACTGGATCCAATTTGAATGTATATTTTGCTAAATCAGAACTGAATAGAAAACAATGCAATTCTATGTGACAATTTATTAGGAGGTTCATATATGCATTGAGACAACTTCTGTGCTACCTTCAAAGCTTTATTACGTTGTCAAGTCTAACAGTGTAGCTTCCTCTCCAATGTTTCACCAAACCAATCCAAGTTATTTGTCATTATTTACTCTTCAAACTTTTCAAAACTTTTAAAACTTCTGTGAAGTAAAAAGATGTGTGCTGTGATCACAAACCAAAAGTTAGAAGTTTAGTTTATACTGGAAGATTAGTTTTTAAGTGACATTTAGGTACGAAGTACATTAAATTTGTGCGTAGCTCTTAAAGGATGGAGACACAAATAGCATTTATTACCAGATAAATGCAAACAATTGAATCACTTTCTGTAATATGGAATATAATTGTTCACAAAATCTAGAATTCAGAAGAGGTTAATATATTAGAATAGAATAAATTAGAATCTGATTTGGTCAGCTGCAACTGTCACAAATCACAAACCTTTTACTTGACGAAAGTTTTAAAAGTTTTCAAGAGTAAATAATGACAAATAATTTTGACAGGTTGGGTGGACCATTGCAGAGGAAGCTACACATTTGGAAGATGCAAATACATAAATGAAACAGAGTTGAGGTAATATTGTGTACTAGACAGTCAGTAGATTATACAAAAAGACACCTCAAATGGGACAATCAGGTATTCTTAAGAGATATGTGAGAATGACTGAAAAGGAAATAATCAAATGATGTGGGACAAGATCAGTGAAATGAAAATAATACTTTCCTGTGCAGACAAAGTGACACATAGCTTAAAAGATTGCTTAGTTTGAATGAAAGGGATAATACAGAAGATCTCTTACCTTAAGGAGATTACTTTGCAGTCAATAAACTCAGAGCTAATTTCACTTTCATTGTATAAGGTGTTTAGCTGTAAGAAATACATTTTTATTGTTTCAAAAGATGAAAATATGAATGATCAGCAAATCATTTGAATAAATATTGTTCTGATGGTGTACCTCATGAGTAATAATAGTTGACGCTGATTGGTACAGTGATGATGTGTGGTCATGCAAAGATTCCACGAATGGCAAACTGGTTATAGTGAAGGTCACATTAAATTCTGATGGAGATTGGTTCAGTTTTGCTGCTTTGAGTAGAAGTATACAGAATTATATTCAAAACCAACAATGGAGCTATAATAATACATTTTCAGTTCCAATCATGCTATAAACAAGTCATTCAAAACAAAACAACATTTATTTGCAAGTGTCAATATTAATTCTGACAATTATTATTAAGCATGAAAAGCATTGTGTTTTAGGATTGCTCAGTTGAATAAATTATATAACTAACTGGGGAAATATAAAATTAATGAGAAAACAAAACATTTTCTTAAATTAACTCAGGTTTTTCAAAAAAAATGTTTGAGATGTGTACACCACTAGCAATGTCATTCCAAACAAAAGTAAGAATAGTAATTTGGTAATATATGAGAGTTTTATAGGTTTGTATGTCACTGTCATAGCAATGCACTTGCCAGTCAGGATCCACTTGCCAACCAATCAAACTAGCTCTCAATGCTGGCAAAATCAAGGAACTCATTATTGACTTTTAGCTGGATGTTTCTCATGCCCCCCTACACATTAAAAGCACAGAGGTGGAACAAATGGAGAATGTCAAGCTCCTGGGAGGGTCATCCACAACAAGCTTTGTTGGACTCTTCATGTGGATGCACTGGTTACCAAGGCCCAACAATGTCTTCTTCCTCAGGCACCTGAGGAAATTTGGCAAATACCCTTGCCAACTTCTGTAGGTACACCATCAAGAGCATTCTGTCTGTTTGTATCACTACCTGCTATGGCAACTGCACCATTCAAGATTGGAGATGGTTACAGACAGTGGTGAACTCGGCCTGAATAATCGCAAAAGCCAACGTCCCATCTATAGAATCCATCTAGCAGGCCCACTGTCAAGGAAAGGCCGCCAGTATTCTCAAACATCCATCCCACCCTGGCAATGTTTTCCTACAACCTCTACCATCGTGGAGAAGGTACAGAAGCCTGAACACACTTACCAGCCGGTTTCAAAACAGTTTCTACCCTATTGTTGTTAGAATACTGAATGGACTCACAAATTCTTAACATTTGCTTGTACCTGTGTTTTTGTTTTTGCTGCTGTTTACCTATTATTTACTTATCTATGCTACTTAACTCTGTGATCTGCCTGTATTGCTCACAAGGCAAAGCTTTTCACTGTGCCTCAGTACATGTGACAATAAATTCAATTCAATTCAATTCAGTTGTCCTCTTGTGCTGTATAAATGCTGGTCATACCCTTGAATTAGCATTCTTGTGAATTGTCCTGATATGTGCAGTGCAAAAAAAAATTCACCAAACTGTGTCCTATATAAGCAATATTCAAGATTCAAAAGAAAATTTGAACATTTGTCTGGAGATCTCATGAGGGCTATTTTGCATTCTCACTAACTCCTTTACCTTCTCTATATGAGCTGACAGATAGAGTATTTAGATTCACAGAATGAAACTGAGATGAATTCATCAGTTTCACAATGATCATCAAACCGCCATTAATCTTAAAGCCACAACACACAAGAGAAACTTTAATTGCTGTGACAACTTAATACTTAAAGTGACACCAGACAGCAAGAATAAATGAGCAACAAAGCCTTTCTTATTAAATAACACACTACATAAAAAGCAGATTGATTTGCAAGGATTTGGAGATGCTGGTGTTGGACTGGGGTGTACAAAGTTAAAAATCACACAACAACAGGTTATTGTCCAACAGGTTTAATTGGAAGCACTAGCTTTCAGAGCCTGTGAGTGGAGTAGCTGCTGATTTCAATGTCTCTCAGTTCAATATCAGGGGAAAATCTTTATCTCCTTGGTCACCCCTAGAATTCTTATTTCCGAGACATTTTGGCCACCGCTGAGGGAGAATTCACCTGCCATCCTTATGCATTTTGAACACTGATCCTGAATTACTTTTGAACCTAACAGCATGCTTGACCATCTGAAAGAGTATTTTAAACTCAAACACATTGTTGAGATTCTGGACTTAAAGTATAATAGATTGAGTCTTCCAAAAATACATTGGTGAAGCAGTTGGCCTTTTTATACTATTAATAGTTCAGTGACATTACCATTATACCACTGACATCCCACACATCAAGCATATTTAATTAAGCATTGACAGTGAAACCAACATTACTTAATATGAAAAAACAATTCCTCATGATATTCCAGAATAATTATTGAATGATGAGGAAAACTATAAGAGATTTGTTAAAATAATAAATATAACAAGACCATTTGTTGTATCCTTTCACAGGATGTGGATATCATTAGCTCAATCAACATTTATTAATTGTCCTTGAGAAGGTGGTGATAAGCTTTCTCCTTGACACACTCCGGTTGGTGTTGGTACATCAGCAGTGCTGATGGGATGGAAGAACTGTGATTTTGATCCAGTGTCAGTGGAAGAAAAGTGATATATGTCTCAGTCAGGATTGGTGTGTGGCTTCAAGGAGAAGCTACCGATGGTGGTATTCCCATGTATCTTTTGCCTTTGCTCTGCTGTGTGGTAGATATCCCAGGTTTGGAAGGTGCTCTCAAAGGAGCCTTGGTGAATTGCTGCGGTGTGTATTGGAGGTCATAAACTCTGCTGCCACTGTATGTCATTTCTGAACGAATTAACTTTTAAGGTGGCAGCCAGTGTGGCAAGCAAATGGGCAATTTTGTCAAGAGGAATGGTGTTGAGTTTCTTCATTGTGACAAAATGGAAGTACAGATTATTCAACACTGACAAAGGAAACAAGCAGAAATCATACTCACCATTTGAACCAGTTGTTTCCTGGTAGTCTGAAAAGAAAGTAGTGTAATTTAATGCATTTGTATTGAATTCTGATACTGTTCTGAATATAGTACAACATGTGTCATGTTTAAGTACAGTAAATATATTGCAGCAGTAAAAAAGACAGGATAAATAGTGTCAGACTTACAGAGAGTGAACAAAATTCAAAGGAACTCCATTCAATTACAGTAAAGGTAAAGTTAGCATAGTCTTACAACACTGCAGGATCACTCTCTCATTGGAGAGAGACAATGGTTTAACTTGAGGGTCACAATGCCAAGTCAGGGGTGAGGTTGAGTAGGAGAATCCTTCAGGGTAACTCAGTCAGTACAGGAATTGAATCCACACTGTTGGTGACACTCTGCATTACAAACCAACCATCCAAGTGACTAAGATAAACTAAACCCTATCAATATAAATGTAAGGATTATCTGGCCCGACTCTCCCTGTGAACACAGGTCCCCAGTTCACTCCATCAGTGGTTTCTTCAGTATAATGCAAAATAATAAGGCAATTCATACCATTTACATAGAGACTGTTTTTCTCCAAAGAATAAGGTCCCAATTCAGTGATGTTCTTTGTGTTGGAATTAAACTGATGATATGCAGTAACTCTATCGACATGTCCAGCAGATATATTATTGAAGGAACAATTTGCAAACACTCTGGTCTCCTGATTGTTTGTGGCACTGCAAAAGTGGAAAATAGTAATGACAATTTAGAAACATCTGAATGAATGGTGAAGTAAAACTGGAGTTGCTCAACTGTGTGTTGCTTCCCATAATTTATTAATTCATTCTTTAAACATCATAAGCAATAGGTTTTAAAAAGAACAGTACATTCAGTAATTTTATTCTGTACAAAATGCTACATAATTTTTGGAAAGTTTATGTAAGTACTGAAATTACAAAATCCTGTCAGTAACAGACATGTCATGTTGTCAGATATTAATAGTAGTTTAAATGTTCTGCAGCTGCAGGATTATTGTAGTGTACTGATTTCTGTGAAGTTACCATGTGTTAAAAAAAATTTCACATACATATTGTGCAAGTTTGTCTATATTTATAAAAGATGAAGAAAGCAAATTTTAAAAAATGCAGAGAAGTACAATCAATTGAGTCTCATTCTGTGATGCAGAACATAAATATTTGTATATAGAAAGTAAAAATATAAGAATAATGATGTATCAGCAACAACTGTCCAAAATGAAACAATTTTTATTTGATGAGTTTATCAAAAAGATGTTTAAGAATCGAAGGGTGAATAATGATGAACAATTTCCATTCATTGTTGAATCATTAGAAAGCAGAGCTTCAATGTAGAAATGTCATAGAAAGCATAAATGAAGCAGCTTGTAGAAATAATTTGAAGGGAAATTAGATGAGACAATGGGGAGTAATGTCACAAATAGCAATGAGATTTCTAAGAAAACTGAGATAATCACTTGAAGCAAAATATTGTTCAAACCTATTGGGCATGTTCAGTGAAATAACCTGTGACTGTTTTGGATGTAATACTAACAAAGCGATAAAGAGCCAAATGGAAGTGTTCTGTGCTTAAGCTTCATGGATTCAATTAAAACCTGAAGATTGAGTACCATAAGAAATCTCTTACCTTAAGGAGATTACTTTACAGTCTGTAAACTCAGTACTTATATTACTCTTGCTGTACATTAGGTTGAGCTGAAAGAAAGATATTTTCAGTTTTTTTAAAAAAAGGAAAATATGAATGGTCAGCAATTAATTTGAATAAATTTCATTCTGATGATGTACCTCATAAGTAATAATCGAAGATGCTGATTGATACAATGGTGATAAGTGGTTATGTAGTGCTTCCGTGAATGGCAAATTGGTTATAATGAAAGTCACATTAAATTCAGGTGAAGATTGGTCCTGATTTGATGTATCCACTGGAAATATAAATAATTAGGGACTGGAATGATCAATGCTATTCCAATGCTGATCTATGTTATACCATACATATGCAAAACAAATAGAGATACTTGCAACATTTAACTGAAATCTCAAAATTCATATTTATGCGCTCATTGTTCAATGTGAAATGTTAATGTTAGAATTGATGTTACAGAAATAACCGTGGAACGATAAACAGAAAATACTTGGATTAAAACAACTGAAGCTGTATGATGACTGCAAATATCGAAGTGTTAACAAAGAAACCAACTGAAATGATCATACTCACTGGTTGGAGGTATTGCTTCGTGATAGCCTGAAAATAGAATAATGTGTTGGAGTCATTTGGAAATCTGAATATAATGCCAAATGTGTCATGTTTTTGATACAATAATCTTAATGATGGCAGAAAAGGTTTGAGCACTTGATGCGACTTCTTGTAAAATTTACAACATTATTATCAAGTTATCACAACCCAGGATTGCTTATGGACATATTGAACTTTAATTACAACATGTGGTTTTTAACAGAGCACATACAATCAAAGGATGACTGCAGATGTAGGTTCAGTGGCTTTCTGGAAAAGCTATCTGTGAACCCATGGAGTGTCACACCTATGGACTATCAGGGAACTTCAAAAGAGAGACGTAAAGGGAAGAAATAAAGAGAGCTGATCTCTCAGCAGAAAGCAATCATTTTCAGATTATGTTCCAAAGTACAGACATGTTTGTGTTTTATTCTTCCAGGAATATACAAAAAAAGGGTTAAAAAATACTGCAAGTTCTGGTTTGTGTGCATCAGAGGGCTGATGTGCCAGTGTGAAGGTCACAGCTTGAGGACAGCCATTAGGTAAATTTACACCATAGGTAGAAGAAAGACCTCACTCACAATAAAACATGAAGGCAAACAAACCAGTGAAGTTATTATCAAAAAGGAAACAGGACAAAGGCTTGGCAGATAATTGGAGAGCCAAGAATCTTGAAATCAACTGTCAGTGTTACTGGTATCATTCAGCTTAATGATAATAACATTCCACCATCTACTCTTCATGGAACCCAGAGACAACTGTATATTTTTTTCAAATGTTATCTTTTTACTCAATTCACTTTTGTAAACTATGCGAATGTGTGCCACATATTATTGTTTGCCCAAGCGTTTAGTGGCTCATAGATTTAATCTTTCTTTAAATCAAGAAAGCCTGGTTACTTTGACTCCAAATTCATTTGGATTTGGAAAAGGCATCCAGGAAAGTAGTGTTCATTTTAAATGAATCTGGTTTGAGAACAGACAAGAGATGAGTTGAAATAAGAGGAGGCAGATAATCTCTCCTCATTTGGGAGTATCCTGTCCAGAATTATAACAAATTGGGGAACCTTGATTAGGGACTGATCATAACAGTGTCCATGTGGAAGATAAATTCCATTCAATTGGAATACAGATTAGACAGTCCACATTCCCTATGATCATCAGTCCCAATGGAATTTTAGATTGTTCTTTAAAGCATTATGTAAAATAGGCTTGCCATTCATACCATTTACATAGAGACTGGTTCTGTCCAATGAATAAATTCCCAGCTTAGTGATATTTTCTGTGCTGTAATTGAACTGGTGGTACACAGTAACTCGATCAATTTGTTCTGCAGCAGACTTCTTATTGAAATAACAAATTGCGTAAGCTTTGGTCAGCTCACTGATTGTCGCACTGTCAAAGATGAAAGATAAAAAGAATGAAAGAATTAAAGCAATATGTAATAGAACTGTGACATAACACTGACGATAGTCAAATACAAAGCTTTTCACAAGAATATATCAATTCATTGTTTAAATGCCTAAAGAGATTTTTTTTTATACTGAAGCAATAACTTTTCAAAATAAGGATCAAAATATTCTGAAATTTTATATTGAACATGATCATGTTCCTTCTGACACTTTTAGTTAAGTTCGTATAATGTTTAAGATAACAAAATCCTGCCAGTGACAGAGTGTTGATATTGCCTGATATTAATTCTCATGTAAATATGCTGCAACTGCAAAGCGAGCATAGTATCCCTTATTCATACATTGAGATAATCCTATAAATTGCATTACAATGTGTAACATGCAAAGTTATGTGCAGCCTTTAAATAGCAGAAATTTAGAGTGAAGTAATATTTATCAGCAGAAATGTATAATCAACTGATTCGCATTTTGTAATACAGCATGTCACTGTTTGCAGTAAAATGTGAAGAAGCTGTACAGGACATTGGTTAGGCCACTTTTGGAATATTGACTGCAATTCTGGTCTCCTCCCTATTGGAAGGATGTTGTGAAACTTGAAAGGGTTCAGAAATGATTTACAAGGATGTTGCCAAAGTTGGAGGATTTGAGCTACAGGGAGAGGCTAAACAGGCTGGGGCTGTTTTCCCTGTAGTTCCAGAGGCTGATGGGTGACCTAATAGAGGTTTATAAAATCATGAGGGGCATGAATAGGATAAATAAACAAGGTTTTTTTTCCCTGGGGTTGGGGAGTCCAGAGCTAGTGGGCATAAATTTAGGGTGAGAGGGGAAAGATATAAAAGGGACCTAAAGGACAACCTTTTCACACAGAGGGTGGTGCGTGTATGGAATGAGCTGCCAGAAGAAGTGGTGGAGGCTGGTACAATTACAGCATTTAAAAGGCATCTGGATTGGTATGTGAATAGAAAGGGTTTCGAGGGATATGGACCAAATGCTGGCAAATGGGATTAGATTAGGTTAGGCTACCGGTCGGCAAGGATGAGGTGGACTGAAGGGACTGTTTCTGTACTGTACTTCTCTAAGACTCCATAACAGACATCTAGATTTATCAGTGACGACTGTCCAAAAACAACTGATATTTATTTATCAAAGATCTGAACCAGCGGGTTTACTGAAGCAATATCCTTTAAAATATTCAAAGCATTTATATAGAACATAATGTTATCCCTTGTGACAATTTTTTGCAAGGTTCGTTCAATGACTGAGATAGCAAAATCCTGTCAGTGACATACCAGTGATTAATCATTATTTAAAAACATCCAACTACAGGGTCAGGTTATATCATTTTACAGAATAATACCACCTCATGAATGCCATTCAAACATATAGTATGCAATTTTGTCTATACTTTCAAAAGAAAGATTGCAGAGAAAAGAAAGTCATTACCCACAAAAATATACCATCATTTGAATAACATTCTATGATTTAGAACAGCAATGTTGCATACAGAAAGTGGAGATACAGGAATCTAAATGTATTCGCAATGATTGTCCAGAAACATAAATTCTTGTTTAGTGGAAGTCTGAAAGGTTTGTAAAAAGTTTAGGATGAGAAATTATGCATGTCTAATAATTGATGAATCATTAAAGAAGGGTAATCATCAATGTAGGAATAGCACAAAACTATAAAGAAAGCAGCTTGCAGAGATATTTTGAAGGGAACCTAGTTGAGACAACAGGAAGTAATGTGCCAAATGGCAATCAGTATTTTTTCAAGAAAAATGAGATAATTATTTGAAATGGATTACTGTTGAAATGTTAAAATAAAACAAAGAAAAGTGCATGCTGGAATAAAAAGCAAAAATTACTGGAGAAATTTAGCAGGCCTGACAGCATTTGTCGAGAGAAAACAAAATGAAAGGTTTCAGGTGCAGTGACACTTCTTCAAACTGGACTTGAAGTATCATCTCAGTTTTTTTCTCCATAGATGCTGCCAAGATCTGCTGAGTTTCTCTAGCAATTTCTGTCTTTTGTGTTTCTGTTCAAATCTTACTGGGTATGTTCAGTGAAGTTAAATTATAGTGTGGAGGACTGATGTAGGTTGCAACAGGACACTGAAAGGATGCAGAGCTGGCCTGAGAAGTGGAAGATGGAGTTCAACCTGGAAAAGTGTGAAGTGATTCATTTTGGAAGGCCGAATTTGAATGCAGGTTATAGGGTTAAAGGCAGGGTTCTTGGCAGTGTGGAGGAACAGAAGGATCTTGGCATCTACATCCATAGATCCATTAAAGTTGCCACCCCAGTTGATAGGATTGTTCAGAAGGTATATGGTGTGTTTGTTTTCATTAGCCAGGGGATTGAGTTTAAGAGCCATAAGGTAATGCTGCAGCTCCCTAGAGCCCTGGTTGGACTACACTTGGAATATTGTGTTCAGTTCTGTGCATCATTATAGGAAGGATGTGAAAGCTTTAGAGAGGGTGCTGAGGAGATTTACCAGGATGTTTCCTGGACTGGAGGGCATGTCTTAAAAAGAAATGTTGAGTGAGCTTGGGCTTTTCTCATTGAAATGAAGAAAGATGAGAGGTGACTGGATAGAGGTGTACAAGATGAGGAAAGGCATAGATAAAGTGGATAGCCAGAGACTTTTTCCGTGGGTGGAAATGGGTATCATGAGGGGGCATAATTTTAAGGTAATTGGAGGAAGGTTTAGGGGAGATGTCAGAGGTAAGTGCTTTACACAGAGAGTGGTGGAATGCACTGCCAGCAGGGTAGTAGATTCAGATACATTGAGGACATTTAAGTGACTCTCGGATAGGCAGTGGATGATAGTAAAATGTAGGATATGTAGGTTAGTTTGATCTTAGAGTAGGATAAAAGGTTGGCACAACAGTGAGGGCTGGAGGGCCTGTACTGTATTGTTCTACATTCTGTGTATAGGTAGCAAAGTATGTTGTGAAGTTAACATATCAAATGAAGTAGACCAATACAGATAGTTGAAGTGAATGGGCAAATATCTGCCAGATGTAATAGACTATGGTGAATTGCGAAGTTGTTCACTTTGATAGAAGAATGAACAAGAAGCAGTCTATTCATTAAATAGAGAACATCTGCAGAATTCCAAGGTACAGCAAGATCAAGATGTGTTCCACTGCATGAGTCACAAAAGGTTTGCAACCAGACGCAGTAAGTGATTTAGAAATGGAATGCTATTCTTTATTATGAAAGGAATTAAACATAAAAGTGAGGAGTCTGATTAAACAGGGTATTGGTAAGACCACATCTTGAATACCATGTACAGTTTTGGTCTCCTTATTTAAGAAAGGATATAAATGCATTAGAGATGGTTCAGATGAGTTTTACGAGAGTGATTCCCGGAGAGTGGGGTTGTCAATAGACAATAGACAATAGACAATAGGTGCAGGAGTAGGCCATTCAGCCCTTCGAGCCTGCACCGCCATTCAATATGAGGAATATTGAGGTATATGAGGTATATCCTATGAGGAAAGAGGATGGGTTTGTTTTCTTTGGGGTTTAGCAGACTGACAGGTAATTTGTTTGAAGTGTGTAGATCCTGAACTGCACAGACCACATGGATATGGTTTGCAAGTTCCCTCTTGTGGGCGAATCCAGAACTAAGGGACATTGCTTTAACATTAGGGGTTATCCTTTTAGGACAGCGATGAGGGAAACTCGTTTCTCTTTGTAGGGCTGAGTGACATTGAAACAATGCATGTGGGGTCATTGAATATTTTTGAAGTGGAGATAGTTGGTTTATTGTTCGGCAAAGTTATCAAAGGTTATCTGAGGTAGATGGGAAAGTGGAATTCAGAACCCAAATACTTTCACCATGATTTTATTGAATGAAGACCAGGCTGGAAGGGCCCAAATTTTTCCCTAACTTATATGTGTGAATGTAAAAGAGATTGATAGCTTTATAAATCATACAAGTATATGGATGAAGAGCCAAATGGAGGCATTTCGAGCAAAAGCTCAAAGATTCAATGAAAACTTGAAGATGGGAAATGACACAAAATAATTCTTACCTCAAAGAGATAACTTTACAGTTTGTAAATTCAGCACTTATATCACTCCTGTTGTACATTAAGTTGAGCTGAAAGAAATGTATTTGCAGTGTTTCAAAAAATGGAAATATAAATGATCAGCAATTAATTGTAATAAATATTATTCTGATAATGTACCTCATTAACAAGAACAGCTGATGCTGATTGGTACAGCTGTGATGATTTGTCATTAAACGATTCCACAAATGGCAAACTGGTGACAGTGAAGGTCACATTAAACCCACGTGGCAATGATTTCTGAGTTGGCATTTGCGCTAGAAACATAACAAATTAGGTACTAAGATAAATAATGCTGCTCCATTGTTGCTCCAATTTACAATTACACTTGTGCCACAAGCAAAAGAATTATCTGCAACATTTAATTGAATTACCAACATTCATATTTATGTATCAATCTTTGCTCAGTGTGGAAAGGAGGCAGTTCTAATAATCATTTGAATCTACTACATTATAGAATAAATTGTGCGAATATAGAATTAAAAAGAAAAGTAAATACTGATAAGATAACAGGGGCTGCAGGTTATGAGTGACAAGAGAAATGTTAATAAATAAAACCAACTGAAACCATCATACTCACTGGTTGAGGGTGTTGATTCATGATAATCTGAAAACAGAATAGAGTAGTTTCATCAATTGGCAAATTTCTGAAGCTGATACAAAATTCTTTTAATGCTTTTGTTTGATTGGAGACAGAGGTAGTGTGCACACTTAATGAGACACTATATTAACATTACTGCGCTACATTGCCATTGTAGAAGCTGAATTCACAATATTCATTCAATGATTAATGTCAATCTATTGGCAAACAGATTAGCCAGCCCATATTCAGCCCAAGGAGCATAGATCTCAATGAGATTTTACACTGTTCTTTACAACATAACATAAAATAAGTAGGTTTTTCATACCATTTACATAGAGACTGTACATTGTATGAAATAAAAACAGAGTTATTTTATGGAATAAATAGTGCAACTACATTGCTGATCTATTTTATAGTTCCATTTGTTGTACAAGTCATGCAAAATAAAAGGAATATTTGCAACATATAAATATTGGCATGAAATGTTAGCTTTTACATTGTTTTGTTCAGAACAGCGTATGCTTGAATTAAACAAGGAATTTTTAATTTAATAAGGAAGCCCACACACTTTCCTAAGTTAGTCAAAAGGCAGTTTTCATGGTCGTCCAAAATTGTTAACAAATGGAAGAAACAGAAGCCATCACACTTACCATTTGGAGGTGTAGATTCATGGTAATCTGAAAAGTGTAATGTAATTCAATCAATTGATCTTTTTCTGAATATAGTATAAAACGCATAATGTTTCTTCAATTGTATTGAAGCCAGAAAGTGTATGATAATTGATAATACCAAAGATAACAAGGCAGTAGCACACCTCCAGTGCATAGCTCAATTAAAAGGAATTCCATTCAAAGCTAATCTGACAATATTATCTACATTAGAATGCAGATCATCTGGTCCACACTCTCTGTAGACACAGGTCCCTAATTCAATTCTTATGTTGCTTATCCAGTATAATGTAAAATAACAAGACAGTACCTACCATTCACGTAGAGACTGTTCTTGTCCAGAAAATAAGGTTTCAATGTAGTGATGTTCTTTGTGTTGTAATTGAACTGATGGTATACAGTAACTCTATCAACCGACTCCGCAGCAGAATTATTGTTGAAGCTACAGATTGCATACACTTTGGTCATCTTCTTGCTTGTCCCACTGCCAAAGGTGAAATAACAAAACAACTAATGAATCTTATAACTGAATGTTGAAGTACGATTGAGTTAAGTTCAACTGAATATTGATATTTACTCAAATGTAACATTTAAAAGGATGGAAAACATATTTTTAAAAGAAACAAAAATTAAAATTCATAAAGTGTGTGAGATTTTGAGGCCTTATACCTGCCAGACCACCCAGAAATAAGTTTCCTGCTACTGTGATGGCAGGCTCGAAAAATAGGTTATGCTTTTTTTGGAACAGTTTCCCAGCCTATTCCTACCTTCTGGTGATATTCCCAAGGAAGCAGGAAACCTATTGGTTAAATCTGAGTTAAGGTTAAATCTGTGGCCTTCACATGTACTTAGCAAATGAATGCTGCCACCTTCTTAGAGGTGGTCTCCCTTTGGCAGACCAGGAAGCCATTAAACCTAATGTTCCTTTCTCCCTGGAGTGGACTGTGTTCATAAAAGACTACAATCACAACCCAAGACCCATTGGAAAGTCTTCCCTCCATCTGTAAGTGCCTGCTCAGACTACCTGCTGCCACAATAATAATGGTGGGAAGGGAGGGTGCCTGCAGCCTCTGAAACAGAAAAGGAAACATCTGAGGTGAGGTTTATGAAGGGAGGGGCAGAGGTAGGAATCTGCGGAGTCCCAGGTTGGCATTGATAGATCAGAGGAAGATTCCTTGCCTGTGTCTCACAAAATAAATACTTACTTTTTGAGCCAAAACCAACAATAGAGCCTTCATTATTTATCATGTTCAGCCAAAGCATAAATGGCTAGTGACAATGTAAAATTTATTGCACTCACTATACAATTCCTCAGATAGCAATTAACTATGAAGTTAATGACTTTGTGCATTGGTGTTAAAAGATCTTACCTGCAGGTGATAGATTTATCCTTAGACTGTGAAATGAAATTGATCACATTGCCAGGACTCAATGGCCTGAGTTATAGGGAGAGGTTGGACAAGCTAGGATGTTTTTCTTCAGAGTTTATGAGACTGAGGGGGAATCTTATACATAGAGATTTACATAGATTACTTACAGTGTGGAAACAGGCCCTTCAGCCCAATACGTCCACACCGACCCTCCGAAGAGCAAGCAACCCACCCAGACCCATTCCCCTACATTTACCCCTTCACCTAACACTACGGGCAATTTAGCATGGCCAATTCACCTAATCTGCACATTTTTGGACTGTGGGACGATCTCAGAGCACCCAGAGGAAACCCACGCAGACACAGGGAGAATGTGCAAACTCCACACAGACAGTTGCCTGAGGCAGGAATTGAACCCGGGTCTCTGGCGCTGTGAGGCAGCAGTGTAACCACTGTGCCACCGTGCCGCCTATAGATAGAAGTATATAAAATCATGAGAGACATGGATAGGATGAATGTTGTCAGTCTTTTTTCCTAGGGTTGGGGAATCAAGGACTAGAGGGCATCAGCTTGAGGTTAGAGGGAAAGAATAAAATGGAACCTGAGTAATAACCTTTTCACATAGAGGGTGGCATATGTATGGAATGAGCTGTCAGCAGAAGTGGTTGAGTCGGGAACATTAACAACATTTAAAAGGCATTTGGACAAATACACGGATAGGAAAGGTTTAGAAGGATATGGGCCAAGTGCAGGGAAGTGGGGGGTTTAACATTGATGGACATTTTGGTTGGCACAGACTGGTTTGGGTTAAAGGGCCTGTTTCCATGCTGTAGGACTCTATGACTCTATGTTCTGTGGCATAAGGTTAACATTTCAGTTTGTAACCTGATTTTATAGAAACTATTTCATTTATATCTCCATTAATTTTAATGGAATAAAATGCAGGTAATACCATAATCGATGGTTGACAATGCCAGTTTATTGGTCAGGCAGCAAGTTAAAAAAATCTTTCCCTTTGGATATATTTCTTCACAGGGCAATATATGATGAGTTGTGTTCATCAGATTCTCAAAGATAAAACATTGACTTTTTATGCAGGTTTTGAAAAGATTCAAATAGCAAATACAGGTAGTGACAAATTATTTCAATTGGTTGATGAATCAGAAACTAAAAGTGATGCCCAGTTAAGGTTTCTGTGATAGCATTTTGAAGCAAAAAAGTACATGGTCTTACCACAAACAAGCACGAAAGGTGAAAAGATCATGACATTTACCAGATATAGAAATGTTTACCAGAGAAAGAAAGCTGTTAAATTATGTTGTGGAAGAGCAGGGAAACTATCTACAGGCAGATAGATTCAGAATTGATATAACCTGAGAACATGACTGAGGATGCACTGAAGCTTCCGTGATTTAATGGTACAATTAAAACATTAAGATAAGATATAAAAACCGTCTTACCTGAGGGAAATTACTTTGCAGTCTGTAAATGCAGTTTTTATATCACTGTTTTTAAAAGTGGAATTGAGCTGCAGGGAAAGCATTATATGTTACAACAAAAAAATATACTAAATTAACAGATTATCATTTGAATAAATGTCAACTTGAATGGTATACCTTATAAGTAATGATAGTTGATGCTGATTTGTACAAGCGTGATGTATTGACATGCAATTCTTCCATGTATGGCAAATTTATAATTGTGAAGGTCACATTAAATCCAGACTCTTGGTTCTGATTTGGTGCTTGTGCTAGAAAGAATGAGAAGTATATAATTTAACAACTAATATATTCAGTTACTTATCTGTTATACAGTTCTATTTGTACTATACAAATTTCATAGTAAACAAAAAGGACAAGAAACAAAATCTGCATCTTGCAACATTTAATTGAAATTATTACATTTTGTTTCCAACAAAATAATTGACTAGCATGGAATATGAACATAGTAATTATTTATTGAATCCAGATCACTGTAGTACCAAATAGAAATGAAGCACTTTGTTGAAATAATAAAGAGTAAATGTGAGATGATAGAATAGGAATTTTAACAAATTAAAATTAAAAAACTCACTGGTTGTAGGTGTTGATTCATGATAATCTGAAAATAAAATAGCACATTGTAATTAACTGGACTCTGTTCAATCTATGAAATATTTCATGCATTAGGCATTATATCCAGGTAAAACCTTAAGTTACCAGGGATAAATAATTGGTCCAGAATGATCATGGAGCAAATAATTAAAATTCCCATCTCCCTTGTGCCATGTCTTGTTAAAATAAGCAGCATGCAAAATTTTTGGTGCCTCTTCATTTGCCTGATTCTAGTGTGCAGTCAAGTAGGAGCCATTCTGATGTCTGGCTGCTTCGTCACCAGGAGACTAAACAGCATGCAAAGTTAAAGTGTGATCCAGCTGGTTTTCACTCAATGTCCCTCTTGAAGAGAGCTGCACAGATAAAGAAAGTCTGTATTGAGGAGTTTTAAGGATGTACATTAAGTCAGCCAGGATAGCTGATTGATTTGCAATGCTACCAGCACAAGATGAGTATGCCAGTGCTTTTACCCTTTCCCAACACTAGGTGGCACACAGGCTGTGCTGGACATGGTTGGCAGCTGTACCATTTGCTCCTTTCAAGGTTCCCAGATTGCAATACAAGTAATGCTAGGGCCTAACATTAGAGTCAAAAGATAAGATTGCTGTGCCATAATCCCATTGGAGAAGCTCAGTTCAAGAAGAGCTCTGTTTATACATAGCACAACAATATCTGCGTACAGATTATCTAATTCACTTTCACATCACCTTGGGTACGATATTTTATAAATATCCCAACAATTCATACCATCGACATAGAGACTGTTCGGGTCTAGAGTATAAGGTTCCAAAGTAGTGATGTTCATCGTGTTGTAACTGAACTGATGGTATGCAATAACTCTATTGACTTTCCCTGCAGTAGAATTATTGTTGAAAGAACACATTGCATACACTTTGGTCTTCTGACTGGTTGTCGCACTGGCAATCAAAAAAAAGTCTTTGTTAACTATTTGTTATAATAATATTAATTATCATTAGAAATCAATGGCATTTCTTTTAACAAATCTTCATATATTTAATAATATTTATATGTTTCCTGATTTTCTAGAATTATGTCTGCGGGGAATAATTTATGAGCTTCATCAAGTTATAACAGCTTTACAAAGACAGAATACTCAGTACCTAATTAAGATATCACAGTCCACAATTTGTAATCTCTTCCAATTATGCATCAGCAGTAAGGTCTTGTTGTATTTATCTCTTAAAAGTTCGAAATTGGCAACAAAAGCATATTCAGAACAAGGAAGACGACATCAGCTCTAGGAACAATCCATTACATAATAAACTAAATATTACTAATAAAAATATTTAATCTTGTTTCACACATAATGTTTGAAGACTAATAGAAACCATTAATTTCCATGATTACAATGCAACTATTTATTAAGTGATAGTACTCACCTTAAAGATCCAATAGTACATTTTGAAAATGTTGCTTTTATATTGCTACCACGATATAATTCATTCAGCTGCAATGCAAATATGTTCAGAGTTCAGTGGGCTGAGTATAGTAAATAATAACCAAAACATGTTAATAATTATTGTTTCCCCAGAATACCTTATGAGTAATAATATTTGATGCAGACTTGTATAGTTCTGATTTTTCATTGTGTAGCTGCTCCATAAATGGCAAATTATCAATGGTGAAAGTTACATTAAAACTGGATGGTCTCTGGCTCTGAATTGGATTTTTTGTTACAGGCACAATTGGTGGTTCCGCTAGAAAGGAAGATGAACACATGATTAAACATAAATATTGCTGTACTGTAGGTCCTATTACCTCTCTTAATCATAGGAAAAAAATTAAAGAGAAAACAAGTGCTCTTTTTGTTAAGCGTTGTAAATTACAGTCAAACAGACTGATACCAAGTATGATACCAACAGTATGATACCAAGAACTTACTCCAAGCTCCACATCAAGGACAATAATGTCTGCAGGGGAATCCTAAATAAATGGAGTAAAGGGATCTAATAAGAATTCATAAACATTGTATGACTACATTTTGCCATTGGGAAGTTAGGAATTACTATTCAAGAGCATTTCATCAGTTTGTATTGATAATTTTGCATCAGCATATTCTTTCAAATTGAAGCTATGTTGACAAAGCTAGAACTATAAAGCATTCACTGAGCCATCATGCAGCTGGTCCGGCAGAGTCCTCAGAATAACCAGAAATCCTATTCATGGCAATAATTCTTCAAAATTTCTCAAAATAGCATTAACAATTTTGTTGAACCAAAGTCCAGGAGCAGATAGTGTGCTTAGATTTTCAACAATGTACTGGATGAGTACTACTTTCCCAACAATTAAAGAAAAAAAGCAGACTTACTAATCAGTGGGAGTGCTTCATGGTAATCTAGAAATAGAATAAGATAATATCATTAATACAAATAACACAATTCACTCTAAGTCTATAAAGTAAAATAAAACAAAAACAGTAATGGTAATAGTCCATAACCTGTTTCTGAATCATTTAATAACAAGAATACTTTAATTTGTGACTATTGAATGAGAAGCAGTTGAAGAATAGCACAACCAGAATCATTGAATATATGACGAATACAATGCCAAAGCTGGGAATTTGATAAAATTGGGAATTTAGAGCAGAGGGAGAAGGAGTTTTTTTTAACCATTTCCTTTATCTCCAGTAATTTGCTAGTGTTTTTCTTTAATTTCTCAAAGCTTATGTCTGTTGTTAATGAACCCCCTGATCAATAGATACAGCTCACTGGAATTCTGTAAAATACATGCCTTGCTCCACAGGAACTCCAAATCACAACTGCAAGTCATGCCTGGAATCTCTTCAGCTGCAGCAACTCCAATCTGATGCTTGGAGCTGGAATACAGCTGGAGTCACTGTGGAATACCTGTCAAGCTAAGAGCTATGTAGACAGAATTTTTATGGAGGTGGTCCCAGGTTTCTGAAGGCAGAAAGGAAATGAAAAACACCCAGATGGTCATGCAAGATCACACGAGTAGTGCAGGAATCCAAATTTCAACCCAGTTTTCAATACTAGTGAGCATTATGGTCTGTCTGGGAAGTGCAGCCTGTGCTGAGTCAATGGCAGCACAGGTGACTCAATTGGACAGTGTGAGCAGGGAGTTGGGGATTCAGTTCTGAAGGGATTTGGCAGGCCTCATTAGCAATTCAGATTAGCATGTTTCCTACCCGATGCTAGAATCCAGGATGTCACTGAATGGCTGCAGAATATTCTGCTGAAATCAATGCATTGCATGGATTTCAGAGGTCCACACTCTCAAAGAACATTAGGGGCAACATAGGTTAGATATTAGCCATATTGTTGGTAATGATGCATATACAATTACAAAGGATGTATGAAGAGTTATTCCAAAAAACAATGAAATACCATTCACATAGAGGCTGACACTGTCCAATCTGTAGAGTCCCAAGTTAGAAATGTCTTTGGTTTTGTTTTCAAACACATGATACACAAGTACTCTGTCAACGTTTTGAATTTCCGGATAAGGCTTGAATGCACAGATTGCCGTCACTCTGCCTCTGTCACCATCGATCATGCTGCAGAAAAACAAAAGTACAATTTTAGCAGGAAGTACTTGGAAACAATATAGTTGATACGATCATGAAAGCAAAGCTGATTGGTAGGCAAATTGAAGTGATCCTTGCTGAAATGAATGTTGTAGATTTCCCAAAGATTGGCAATCTCTCAGAAAGGAAGCAGCTTCACATTTCTGACAAACAAACTGGTCAGGGCCCCTTCCAGAAAAGCAGAGCCATTCTTCCATTCTGACACTTCTTTCCCAGTACAGAGCTGGAAGAGGAGGGGCAGCCATGCCTATATTTCATCATTGTTTTCTGCAATGTAAATGTTCAGACAGCCACTTTGACAGTTGCTGATAAAAGATAAGTATGTAAGATAACTGTAATGTTTGGCTGGAGGGTGAGGTGCTATTTGGGTAGAGGGGATGGTGTGCCAGATAATCAAGGTGCCAGGTAGGGATGATTCCAGGTGGGTAGGGTGTAAAATGCTGGTAGATTGACATGGGGTGTGGTGGCTGGGGATCAATGGTCTAGTGATGTTTTCCCTAGACTGTTAATTTGGATTCCCAGGTAAGGTTTTAGCGACCCGCGTTCAAAACCTGCCATGGCAGATGGTGGAAAGTGAAATCAATTAAAATTTGGAATTAAGAGTTTGATGATGACCATGTAACCATTGTTGATTGTCAAGAAAAACCCATTTGGTCCATTAATGCCCTTTAGGGAAGGGAACTACTATCTTTATGTGGTCTGGCCCACATGTGACTCCAGACCCACACCAATGTGGTTGACCCTTAACTGCCCTCTGGGCAATTTGGGATACTGGCAGAACTGGAGATGGCCTCATCCCATGAATGAATTTGTAAAAAGTGGTTAGACGGGAGTGTGCCAGGTAAATAGGGTGACAGCTGACTAAGGGATAGGTGAGAAATGGTGTCAAGAAAATAATCATACTATGGAAACTGGGCAGAATGCCTGCTAGGTAGGAGGTAGGATAGCATGTGTGTAGGGATTAAGGTATGTAGGATTCCATGATGTAAGGGTGTAAGGGGACCTTGCCACTGCAATGTTTAAGTTATATTGGGATGAGTGACAGAAGTCAGGGTTGGTGTGAAGAGAGGGAGGGCCTGATGTGGTGTTGGGTTTGGGTCCTGGTTTAGGTGCTGGTAAGTATTGGCAGGGCTGGGGGTCTGGTGACAATGGAGGAGGTCAGGGGGTTGGGTCCACCTGCAGCAATGGAGTGAGACAGGGGTTTCAGATGCAAATCAGGGAGGGGCATTGGATCCCCAGAGGGATGCCAGACCCTGCAGTGAAACAGGAAAGGGGATCAGTTCAAAGCGGTCAGATCTGGGATTGTAAAGGATCTGGTGGAGCTGAAATTGGGGATTCCTGAGGTAAATATGGGGCCTGTTCAGTAGTTCCACAGGAATTAGACTGTGTATTTAGTAGTCCAACATTTTCTGAGTAATTATTTTACTTAATTTCATTAGAATTGTCCAAAGTCTCCAATTGTGGAAGGTTTCAGAGGGTTCCAAGCATAATGGAATCAGTTTCCTGTAATTCCTTTGGAATCTGTTAAAGTGTGGATTGTGCAGGGTCCCCATGCGCAATTACAAACAATACTGAATTAATGACTGTCAGGATATCAGAAATTCCAAGCCTGCATACCTATATACAAATTTATTTTAAGTGATACTCTTTGAACATTATGGCTAGGTGTGAATTTTACAATTAGCTCCGCATTATAGAAATAAGATTCAAACAGATAAAGGTTCAATTCGATGATCGCTGACAATTCTTACCTGAGCATATGTACTGAACAACGTGAGAATGTCGCTTTAATGCTGCTGTTTTTGAATAGTTCATTTAGCTGTAAGAAAATAATAAACATGCCTTAAATGCAGGAGCTTAAGATGTTACCAAGAAGATACTGCCAAAAATTTCCTACCTTTCTTACTTACCACTTTTCCAATTTTCACGGTCTCTAAAATGGAGTTTGACTGAATTTGCTGGAATCCTGGTCTATTTATTATGAAGGTCACATTATAGTCAATAGGTCTCAGTTTCTTTTCTGGAGTCGTTGTCACACTTAAAACAGGGATCACAGCTGTGGAAGAAAAAAATAATAGTTCAGTTCTCAGCAAATACAAAAATAATTAAATGTACGTATTTTTACCAAGTAGAAGCATTAACTATTTTAAATTAGTGGAGAAAGGATATCCCAAAACTTCTCTATACTTGGACATCTCACATTAAAGGTACTTCCATGTTTTATTTGATATAATGCTTGGATGCTCTGTGACTGAACAGAAACATATTCTAATTACTTATACTCAGTGCTTGCAAGAGTTGATTCATGGTGACACTTGTTCTCATCATATATACAATATATAAGCAGGAGTAGGCCATTCAGCCTTTCAAGGTAGCTCTTCTATTCAATAGGTGGCACAGTGGTTAGCACTGCTGCCTCACAGTGCCAGAGACCCGGGTTCAATTCCCACCTCAGGTGACTGACTGTGTGGAGTTTGCACGTTCTCCTCGTGTCTGTGTGGGTTTCCTCCGGGTGCTCCCTTTTCCTCCCACAGTCCAAAGATGTGAATTGACCATGCTAAATTGCCCGTAGTGTTAGGTAAGCGGTAAATGTAGGGGTATGGGTGGGTTACGCTTCGGCGGGTCGGTGTGGACTTGTTGGGCCGAAGGGCCTGTTTCCACCATGTAATGCAATCTAATCTAATATGATCATGGCTGATCATTCATCTCAGTTCCCTGTTCTAAGTTTTCCCCAGCTTTGATCACTTTAATCTAAGAACTCCACCCAACTCATTCTTAAAAGTCTTCAATGTTTTGGCCTCAAATGTTTTCTCTGGCATTTGATAAGGTGCTACACAAAAGATGAATTCACAAGGTTGGACCATCTGAGTTTTAGGTTAATTTATTAGCTTGGATAGGTGAATGGCTGACTGACAGAATAAATGCATTTTTCTGGATGGCAAGATGTAACTAGTGGGATGCCATAGGGCTCGGACCCCAGCTATTTACAATCCATGACTTGGATGCGGGGATAGAAAGCACTATAACCAAATTTGCAGACAACACAAAAATAGGCAGGACAGTAAATTGCAATGAGGAAATAAGAACCTCACAAATACATATATGTAGGTTAGGAGAGTGGGCCAAAATGTGGCAGTTGGAGTTTAATTTGGATAAGTGCGAGGTCATGCAGTTTACTTGATAAAAATGGGAAGGTGACTTATTATCTAAATGGGGAGAGACCGGGAGGTGCTCCAGTGCAGAGGCGTCTAGGTGTCCTCGTTCATGAGTCATAGAAAACTGGAATGTAGGTACAGCAGATAATAAAAAAAGTGAATGGAAGATTGGCTTTTATAGCTAAAGAAAAAGAATATAAAGGCAAGGTAGTATTGTTGCAACTATATTGGTAAGATGGCACCTGGAGTATTGTGCACAGTTTTGGTCCTCTCATTTTATGAAAGATGTAGTGGTATTGGAAGCAGTTCAGAGGAGGTTGACTAGATTGATCCCAAAGAGGAGGGGTTTGTCATATGAAGAGAGATTAAACAGTTTAGGCCTATACACTCTGGAATTTAGCAAAATGAAAGGAGATCAAATTAAGATATTCAAGATGATAAAAGGTATGGATAAAATAGACATGGAACGGATGCTTCCTCTTGTGGGGCATTCTCAGATGAGAGGTCATTGTTTTAGGATTAGGGGTAGAAAATTTAAAACAGAGTTAAGAAACTACTTCACCGAAAGGGTTGCTAATCTGTGAAATTTGTTACCCTATAATGTGATGGATACTGGGACAGTGAGTAAGTTTATGGAGGAGTTAGACAGATTTTTAATTGGTAATGGGTTGAAGGGATATGGAGAGAAGGCAGGAAAATAGGGGTGAGGAGCATATCAGCCACAATCAAATGAACTTAGGAACTCTGGCAGAGAATTTCACAGATTCACCTCTCTCTGGGTGACAAAATAATCTCTGTTCTCAAATCCTTACCCCAGCCTGTGATGGCTGGTTCTGGACTCCCTGGACACCAAGAACATCCTTCCTGCATCTACCCAATCCAATACAGCCAGACTTTCATAAGTTTACCTGAGACCCCCATCATTCTTCTAAACCCTAGTGAATATAGTCCCAATTGATTCAGTCTCTCTCACTGTGTATCAGTCCTGCCATTCAGGAATAACCTGGAGTCATTCGGTCCAAAATAACTTCCATGAATGGAGTGTTTAATATAGAATGGCATAGCAAATATAAAACAAATTTTTAATTAGAGTAGTTATGCTGGAATGTTGATTATTCCTCACAAATTCATCATTAAGCATACTTACTGCTTGCAAGACGTGTCTCGTGGTAATCTAGAAATGTAAAAAGATAGAAGTGTCACAGGAAGGTACCACAATTCATCTTATTGTCATGTCATAAATAATCTTAATTATTAAATACTATAATATTTAGTTAAATATGATACTCTCTTCCACTCTCTTCTATCACGCACTAGAGTTGCTTTTTCTCTGCATTTTTTCTGTAGCTGTAACACTATTTCTGCATTCGGTTTTACTACCCTGATGTACTTATGTACAGTATGATTTATCTGGTTGGCATGCAATACAATACTTTTCACTGTATCTCAGCATGTGTGACACCAGTAATAAAAATCTTTGCATTCATTTCCTCACATTTGAAGAGATGCTTAGTATTCTACACAACAACTGTGCCTATATATGAACTGACCACACAGAACCTAAATTAAGTAATGACTGGATGAGTACCATTTACATAGAGGCTGTCATTGTCCAAAGTGTATGGGCCCAACTTAGAAACATCTTTGGTCTTGTTTTCAAACACATGATACACAAGGACTCTGTCAATGTTCTGAAAGGTAGAATCATTTCTGAAGGAACATATTGCTGTCACTGCGCTGCTGTCACCATTTACCATGCTGCAAAATATTAAACAAAGATTAGCATCAAAGGCAGGAACTTTGATGCAACATAATAATCATTCTAACAAAGACAAGAATTAGGAGTGGATAATTTTAGGATGGAAGTCATTTGTCAGCAAAGAAAAACAACCTTTCTCTGCAGATCCATTCTTTGTAAGTGACATCTTGTTCATTCTAAATATTTGTCAATGTTGGCAAATTAATTCACACATTAATATTGAAACATTAACTGCAATATTCTGAGTGCAAGAGTCCAGTGCAAGATCATTGCAAATGTTTTGTATAAGTGGCAATATTACTTACCTAAATGAATGAAACCTGCACCTGGAGAATGTTATATTTATGCTGCTATTTTCGAAAAGGTCATCGAGCTATAGGGAAAGGAAGAAAAACATAATTTAGGTCAAAACAAAAGAAATTTGGAAGGAATGTCTTCTCAGAAATGATTTATAGAATGATCTCACCTCATTTACAATCATTCTTGTATGACTGGATGAGTTTGATTCAATGTCTTGGAATGATGGACTACTTATAATACATGTTACATTATAGTCAACAAGACTTGGTTCCGCCGTAGGAGTTACACGTGGCAATGCAGCTGTAGGAAAAGAGGAAAACTGTTAATTCTACGCAAGGAAAGAAACTTACCAGAGAAGAAGAATACCCCACTGTGGAAAGACTAGCCAGATTAACCAATATATTGGATATAGCATGAAAATTGGTTTCAAGTAGTAATTGAATATTGATGCATTAATTGATGCATTGAATATTGATGACAAGAAATATATCAAGCATTCTTCCCAAGTTGCATGGAAGCTAACCATGGGGCACATGGTGGCTCAGTGGCTAGCACTGCTGCCTCACAGCACCAGGGACAAAGGTTCAATTCCCACCTCGGGTGACTGTCTGTGTGGAGTTTGCACATTCTCCCGATGTCTGTGTGGGTTTCCTCCGGGTGCTCCGTTTTCCTCCCACAGTCCAAAGATGTGCAGGTCAGGTGAATTGGCCATGCTAAATTGTCCATAGTGTTAGGTGCATTGGTCAGGGAGAAATGGGTCTGGGTGGGTTACTCTTTGGAGGGTCAGTGTGGACTTGTTGGGCCAAAGGGCCTGTTTCCACACTGTAAATAATCTAAACTATTGCATTGAGGAATTTCAACACACTCACTTCAACCCATTGTATTTGACTTACTATTCTAAACATTCATCAATATTAAGGCCAAAATAATATGATGATGCTACAAATGAATTATTCATAAAATTATACCACAATCTTTACAAAAAAAAGATAAATTTCATGAATTTAAGCCATTTCCTGACAATAAGAAAAGTATCAATACTCACTGGTTACAAGACGTGCCTCATGATAATCTAAAACAAAAAGATGATCAAGTTGCTACACAAGGTTATCACAATGTTTCTCATGAATTAAAGGTGCAATAATTGAATTGATGCGCTAATAGTAACCAATCCAATCAATGACAACGACTCCAAAAACAGTTTTATGGAGAATGTAAGAACTGTTGAATGTCAGTAACATCCGGGGAGGAATGTTAAGACATTTTATGGAAACTTTTATTTGTTCAATGTTGGGAGCACATTCAGTTGAAAACCCCATCACCTTGACAGCAGTCAAATGAGGAGAAAGTAAGGACTGCAGATGCTGGAGATCAGAGTTGAGATTGTGGTGTTAGAAAAGCACAGCTGGTCAGGCAGCATCCGAGGAGCAGGAGAATCAACATTTCGAGCACAAGCTGTTCTTCAGGCCTGATGAAAAGCTTATGCCCAAAACGTCGATTCTCCTGCTCCTGGGATACTGCCTGACCTGCTGTGCTTTTCCAGCTCCACATTCTCGACAGCAGTCAAATGAGTAAACCATTGAATTAGCATGTTGGTGTAATGTAATTATTGATTTGGAACATTTCCTGCAGTCTCCATCAAAAATGTAAAATAAACCAGATCAAGAATTTGAGAAAATATTAGTATAAATATTATTGTGAAATCGAAAACAAATTGTGGACTGGGTATCTCATGCAAAAACCTTCATTTATTTTGTGTGTGAAGACATCAAAAAGGAATGTCAAGTGCAAACAGGAGCTAACTGAGAATTTAATATGTTTTTTCCAGTGATCTCTTTTGCTTTCTTTCTGTTAAGGGCATAAACAAATGGAATAAGATGCCTGAAACTTCAGAAATTGTTCAAAAATGTTTAAACTCAATTACAGAGTTATGATTTCTTCTGAAATGCAACAGATGATACAATCCAGCATAATAAGAAGTTATGCTGCTGTCATATTGTCACAGTATTAAAATGGTGCATGGATTCTTCCCTCAATCGTCCAATTGGAATGTATACAATATCTGGCTAAGAGAGCTATTCTGTACATATTATTTTTTGTCAGCAAAAAATTGCACTATCCAGCATAGACTCTGTCCTTCTGAGCAACTAATGGTACAAGACATGAATTGTGACTTTGCAAATGTTCCCTGCCATTGCAAGTAGTGCTTGGTGTAATGCGTTAGAACACTGTCTACCCATTCATGAGAACAGAGCATATGTAACAAACAAAGAGTTAGGCAGAATATTGACTGGATAACTACCATTTACATAGAGGCTGTCTTTGTCCAATGTGTATGGCCCCAACTTCGAAATATCTTTCGTTTGATTTTCAAACACATGATACACAAGCACTCTATCGACGTCCTGAATGGTAGAATCATTTTTGAAGGAACACATTGCTGTCACTGTGCTGCTGTCACCATCAACCATGCTGCAAAATATTGAAAGAAGATTAGCATCAAAGGTAGGAACTTGGATCTGATGGAGCCATCACATCACCAAGAGAAACATGATGACATCAGTGGAGGACAACTTTTACAGGTGCATCATTTGTCAGCAAAGCACAGCTCTGTGCAATGAACATTTCTCTGCACATCTGATCTTTGCAATAATAATAACTTCTTCCTTATGGATAACCATTAATTTATCAATCACTGAAATGTTCTGAGAGCAAGACTCAAGTGCAAGATCATTGTAAATATTGTGTATAAATTGCAATGTTTCTAACCTGAATGAATGAAATCTGCAGCTGGAAAACGTCGCATTTATGCTGCTGTTTTTGAATAATCCATCGAGCTAAAGGAAAGAAACCAAAACATACTTTAGGCAAAGAGACAAAAGAAATGTGAAATGAAAATTTCCCCTTCAAATAGATTTGTTGAATTATCTCACCTCATTTGCAATCATGCTTGTCTGATTGGAAGAGTTTGATTCCATGTCTTGGAATGATGGAGTACTTATAACAAATGTCACATTGTAGTCAGTCAGTTTTGGTTCTCCACTTGGAGTTACAGGTGGAATTGAAGCTGTGGAAAAAAAGGAAAACAGTTTATCCCACACAAAGAACGAAAGCCTATTGCTGAAATAGTGGCCAGATTTGACAGGAGCAATGGGAGATCGTATGAAAATTGATTTCAACAATTAATTATTATTCACTCGAAAGTTACTTCATGAATGATCAGACAATGTATCAAAAGAGTGAGAGCCTGTTGCTGAACTTGTGTACAGACTAAGTCAATTTCAACACACTGACTTTAAGCAATAGTACTTTACTTATTCCTCTACAAGATAATCAGAATTAAGGCCAAGGTAATCTGATGATACATCTGAGGAATCATTCATTGAATCACAATGTATACTTCCTAACCAAAAACAGAATAATTTGCACAAGCAGAAAATCTTTCCAAACAAGATGAAATGCAATTACTCACTGGTCAGAAGTTGTGCCTCATGGTAATCTAGAAACAATAGAAAATCACAAGGTTAGCATAATGTTTCTTGTTCATGAAATGTGTAATAACTGAACTAACACTGAAAGACCAACCAATTGGATCAATGTCAATGACTCCAACAACATCTTTAAGATGAAACTAAGAACTGTCAAGTGCCAATAACATTGCTGAGGAGGTTTGTAGGCCTTTTTGAGGACATATTAATTTGTTTAGTGTTGGGAACACATTTAATTTCAAGTCAAATGAGCTGAATATTTCATTAGAATGTTGTTGATGTTATTATTAATCTGAAATGTTTCCTGCTATCTCCTGTGTGAAATGTACATTGGATGATATCATGGTTTTTAGAAGATAATGGTCCAAATATTATAGTAAATTCTAAATGACTGAGTGTAACATGTAAATACCTTCATGTATCTTGTGTGTGCAGATGTTAAAACATAGTGCCAAACTCAAAGAGGAACTGACTGAGAATTTAGTACATTTTTCACAGTAGTCTCTTTTGTCTTCTTTCTTTCAAGGGACAAAGAAATGGAGTAAATTGTCTAACATACTTTTGAAAGAGTTCAAAAAAAATTCTGAACACATTTCCATAATTATGATTGGTTCTGGGATGCAATAGGTGTTACAATCCAGTTTAAAAATAATTTATGGTGCTAACATACTGCCAGATTATTAGCACAATACAGAGAATCTAAGGTTAATCCAGAATCTGCATGAATGCAATTTTGAGCTCAGTGAGGTGTTGCATAGATGATATTCTTTGTCAGCATAATTCAACATAGACTCTTTCCTTCTAACCAACTAATGTTCAGGGATTTGTACATGTTCCCTTCCAGTGCAAGTGGTGCTTGGGATAATGCATTAGAACACTGACTACCCATTCATCAATACATAGCATATGAGATTAACAAAGAGTAGGCCGAATATTGACTGGATACCTACCATTTATATGGAGGCTGTCTTTGTCCAATGTGTATGGCCCCAACTTTGAAACATTATTGGTCTTATTTTCAAACACACGATAAACGAGCACTCTATCGATGTCCTGAATGGTAGAATCATTTTTGAAGGAACACATTGCCGTCACTGTGCTGCTGTGACCATCGACCATGCTGCAAAACATCGAAAGAAGATTAGCACCATAGGTCGCCACATTGATCTGATATAGTCACCACATCACCAAGATAAAGACTTCAATAGAGGAGAATTTTGACAGGTGTATCATTTGGCAGCAAAGCAAAGCTCTGTGCAATCAACATTTCATTGCACATCCATTTTGTGTAATAACAATGACTTCTTCCTTCTGGATAACTGTTAATTTAGCATTCATGTAATGTTCTGAGTGCAAGACTCAAGCTCAAGATTATTGTAAATATTACATATGAATTGCAATATTTCTTACTTGAGTGAATGAAATCTGCAACTGGAGAATGTGGCATTTATGCTGCTGTTTTTGAATAGTTCATTGAGCTACAGGAAAATAAAACAAAGCATACTTTCAGTAAAGAGACGTAAAAGGTTTGGAACTATAATTTACTTTTCAAATACATTGTTGAATGATCTCACCTCATTTACAATCATGCCTGTCAAATTGGAAGAGTTTGATTCAATGTCTTGGAATGATGGACTACTTATAATAAATGTCAAATTGTAGTCGGTAAGTTTTGGTTCCTCTGTTGGAGTAACAAGTGGAATTGCAGCTGTGGAAAAAGAGGAAAATAATCTATCTCACACAAAGAACCAAACTGAGAATATATTGAAAGAGTGACAGCCTGTTGTTGAAATAGTGGACAGATTAAGTGGACAAGATCCATGAGAGATTCCGTAAAAATTGAATTCAACAGTTAATTATGATTTAATCTAAATCAGTTGCATTAATGTAAAGAAAGATGACAAGCATCCTCCCTGAATTCATTGAAACTAACCAGCTACCTCTTCAGTACTGTCAATTTCAACACACTGACTTCAAGCAATAGTACTTTACCTACTCATCTCCAGGTTAATGTGTATTAAGGCCAAGGTAACCTGATGATACACCTGATGAATCATTCATTAAATCACACCATCTACTTCCCAAACAGAAAAAGAAAAATTTGCACAAGCAGAAAATCTTTCTGAGCAAGATGAAATGTATTTACTCACTGGTCAGAAGTTGTACCTCATGGTAATCTAGAAACAATAGAAAGTCACAAGGTTAGCATAATGTATCTCGCTAATTAAACATGTAACAACTGAACTAACACTGAAAGAGCAGCCAATCGGATCATGTCAATGACTTCAAGAAGAGCTTTAAGATGAAACTAAAAACTGTCAAGGTGCCAGTAACATTGCTGAGGAGGTTAGTAAAATGTTTTTGTGGACATGTTTACTTGTTCAGTGTTGAGAGCGCATTTAATTTCAAATCAAATGAGCCGGATATTTCATTTGCATGTTGTTGATATGTTATTATTAATATGTAATTTTTCCTGCTATCTCCTGTGTGAAATATGCAATGTGTGATATCATGGTTTTTGAAGATATTGCTCTAAATATTACAACAAAACCCAAAATGTGGACTGAGTGTAACATATAAATACCTTCATGTATGTTGTGTGTGCAGATGTCAAAAGGTAGTGCCAAACTCAAAGAGGAACTGACTGAAAATTTAATACATTTTTCACAATAGTCTCTTTTGTCTTCTTTCTTTCAAGGGGACAAAGAAATGGAGTGAGGTGTCTGATATACTTCTGAAAAAGTTCAAAACATTGTCTGAACACACTTCCAAAATTATGATTTGTTCTGGGATGCAATAGATGTTACAATCCAGTTTAATAAGAATTTATGGTGCTGATATACTGTCAGCACAGTAGAGGGATTTTAGACTTAATCCCACAATCTGCATGAATGCAATTTTGAACTCAGAGAGGTGTTGCATAAACAATATCCTTTGCCAGCAAAAACATTGCATGGTTCACCATAGACTCTATCCTTCTGACCAACTAATGTTTGGGGATTTAAACTGTGATTTTACACATGTTCCCTTCCATTGCAAGAGGTGTTTGGTATAATGCATGAGACTTTGTTTGCCTATTTATCAATACATAGGAAGTGTGATAAACAAAGTTAGGGAAAATATTGACTGGATAACTACCATTTACATAGAGGCTGTTTTTGTCCAATGTGTATCGCCCCAACTTCAAAACGTCTTTGGTCTTATTTTCAAACACATGATACACAAGCACTCTATCGATGTCCTGAATGGTCGAATCGTTTTTGAAGGAACACATTGCCGTCACTGTGCTTCTGTCACCATCGACCATGCTGCAAAATATTGAAAGAAGATTAGCATCAAAGGTAGGAACTTTGATCTGATGTAGTCACCACGTCATCAAGATAAAGACGATGACTTCAATGGAGGACAGTTTTGACAGGCAAAACATTTGTCAGCAAAGCTCTGTGTAATCAACATTTCATTGCACATCCACTCCAAGTCATAATAATGACTTCTTCCTTCTGGATAACTGTTAATTTAGCATTCATGTAATCTTCAGATTGCAAGATGCAAGCTGAAGATCGTTGTAAATATTACATATGAATTGCAATATTTCTTACTTGAGTGAATGAAATCTACAACTGGAGAATGTAGCATTTATGCTGCTGTTTTTGAATAGTTCTTCAAGCTACATGGAAAGAAAACAAAACATACTTTAGGTAAAGAGACGAAAGAGGTTTGGAAGTATAATTTCACCTCCAAATAGATTGTAGTATTATCTCACCTCATTTACAATCATTCTTGTCTGATTGGAAGAGTTTGATTCAATGTCTTGGAATGATGGACTACTTATAGTAAATGTCACATTGTAGTCAGTAAGTTTTGGTTCCTCTGTTGGAGTAACAAGTGGAATTGCAGCTTTGGAAAAAGAGGAAAACAGTTTATCCCACACAAAGAAACAGACTGTGGATGTATTGAAAGAACGAGAGCCTATTGGAGAAGGAGTGGCCTGATTTATCAGCAGCAACGGGAGATCACATGAAAATTGATTTCAAGAGTTAATTATTATTCAATCTAAATCTGCTGCATTAGTGACAGAAAGGATGTCAATCATTGCCCCTGAATTTGTGCAAGCATACCGGCTACCACATAAATGCTTACAATCGCAGCACGCTGACTTTAAACAATACACATTCACCTATTCAACTATAATTAATCAGTATAATGCCGAAGATAATCTGGAAACTTTGACTGAATCATTAATTAAATGACAAGACAATGTTGAGAGCATTGAGATAAATGTGGACAAGCAGACAATATTTCAAAATAAAAAAGAGAAATGGTTTCAACTCACTGGTTATAAGACGGTCCTCATGGTAATCTGTAACAAAAAGAACATCACACTGTCAGACAAAGCTATCAAAATGTGTCTCATTAAATAAATGTGCAAGAAATGATGTAAGATGTCAATAACAACCAAGCTGATCCACGTCCAGTCTCCGAGAAGACCTTTCAGATGAATGTGAAAACAGTCAATATAAATAACATCAAATGAGGAATTTCCAGATGTTTTTGTGAAAACTGTCAGTTGTGCAATGTTGGAACCACAATTAATTTGAAGAACCACATCACATTGACAGTTGTCAAATGAGCTAAACATTTAATTGGCATGTTGTAGAAATGTAATTTTTAATCTGCATTGTTTCCAGCCATCTGCTGTGTGAAATGTGCAATGTGTGATATCATGGTTGTTCAAAGATATTGCTTTAAATATTACAGCAAAATCCAAATGCATTAAGGACTCGGTGTAACATATAAATACTTACATGTGCAGATGTTAAAAGATAGTGCCAAACTCAAAGAGAAACTGACTGAGAATTTAATACATTTTTCATAGTAGTCTCTTTTGTCTTCTTGCTTTCAAGGGGACAAAGAAATGAAGGAAGTTGTCTGACACTCTTTTAAAAGAGTTCAAAGGATTCTGAACTGAATTCCAGAATTATGATTGGTTCTGGGATGCAATAGATGTTACAATCCAGTGTAAAAAGAATTTATGGTGCTGACATACTGTCAAATTATTAACACAATACAGAGAATCTAGGCTTAATTCCACAATCTGCATGGTTGCAATTTTGAGACTAGATATTCTTTGTCTACATAGACCCTGTCCTTCTGATCAACTAATGTTAGGGGATTTGTATTGTGACTTTGCACCTGTTCCCTTCCATTGCAAGTGGTGCTTGAGATAATATTAGGGGATTTGAAATGTTACTATGCACAAATTCCCTTCCATTGCAAGAGGTGGTTGGTATGATGCATGAGACTCTGTTTACCTATTTGTCAATGCATACAATGTGAGATAAACAAACTGTTAGGCAAAATATTGACTGGATAACTACCATTTACATGGAGGCTGTCTTTGTCCAATGTGTATGGCCCCAATGTCGAAGCATCTTTCGACTTATTTTCAAACACATGATACACAAGCACTCTATCAATTTCCTGAATGGTAGAGTCATTTTTGAAGGAACACATTGCCGTCACTGTGCTGCTGTCACCATCGACCATGCTGCAAATCATTGAAAGAAGATTAGTATCAAAGGGAGGAACTTTGATCTGATGTAGTTACCACATCACCAAAATAAACATGATGACTTCAGTGGAGGGAAATTTTTATAGATAAATCATTTGTCAGCAAAGAAAACTCTTTGCCATCAACATTTCATTACACATCCATGCCGTATAATAACAATGACTTCTTCCTTCTGGTTAACTATTAATTTATCAGTCACTGTAATGTTCTGAGTGCAAGACTCATGTGCAAGATCCTTCTCAATATTGCATATGAGTTGTAATATTTCTTACCTGAGCGATTGAAATCTGCAACTGAAGAACGTAGCATTTATGCTGCTGTTTTTGAACAGATCATTGAGCTACAGGAAATGAAATCAAACATATTTACATCAAGAAGCAAAAGAAACGTGAAACAAAAATTTCCCCTTCAAATAGATTTGTTGAATTATCTCACCTCATTTTCAATCAAGCTTGTCTGATTGGAAGAGTTTAATTCAATATCTTGGAATGATGGACTACTTATAATAAATGTCACATTGTAGGCAGTCAGATTTGGTTCCTCTGCTGGAGTTAAAAGTGGAATTAAAGCTGTGGAAAAAGAGGAAAACAGTTTACTCCACACACAGAAACATACTGAAGATGTATTGGAAGATCAAGACTCTATTGCTGAAATAGTAACCAGAATTGCCAGGAACAATGGGAGGTCCCATGAAAATGGATTTCAAAAATTAATTATTATTCAATCTAAATCTGCTGCATTAATGACAAGAAAGATGTCAAGTATTCACTCTGGACATAGGCAGGTTTACCAGCTGCTGGAGAAGTGAGACAATTGCAATATGCTAACTTCAACCGACTGTTGTTTACCTAGTCAACTGTAAGTTGATCAGTATAAAGCCCAATATGGATACTCGGAATGAATCAGTCAATAAAGCACAAAATAATCTTGGTATAATTGAGATAAATATGGATGAACAAACAATATTCCCCAAAATGATGAAAAATAGTTTCTACTCACTGGTTAGAAGATGTGCCTCATGGTAATCTAGAACAAAAAGAACATCATGTTGTCAGACAAGATTATCACAATGTGTCTCAATAAATAAATGTGCAAGAAATGGCATAAGATGTTAATAGCAGCCAATCTGATCAATGCCCAGTCTCCGAGAAGACCTTGCAGATGAATGTGAGAACAGACAATGTAAATAGCATCAAGTGAGGACTTTTCTGACGTTTTTGTGAAAACAGTAATTTGTGCAGTCCTTGTTTTTACCCTGTACTTTGTGCAACATTGGGACCACAATTAAATTGAAGTACCACATTACATTAACAAAAGTCAAATGAGCCAAACATTTAACTGGCATGTTGTTGATATGTAATTCTTAACCTGTTAAGTTTTCTGCAATCTCCTGTGTGATGTGCCATACGTAATATTATAGTTGTTGGAAGATATTGCTCTAAACATTACAGCACATTCCAAACAAATTGAGGACTGAGTGTAACATGTAAATATCTTCATGTATTTTGAGTTTGCAGCTGTTAAAAGATAGTGCCAAACTCAAAGAGGAACTGACTGTGAATTTAATACATTTTTCACAATAGTCTCTTTTGCCTTATTTCGTTCTTTCAAGGGGACAAAGAAATAGAGTAAGTTTGAAAGACTTCAAAAAATTTCTAAACTCTATTCCAGAATTATGATTCAGTTTGGGATGCAATAGATGGTACAATCCAATGTAAAAGGAATTTATGTTGCTGACATATTATCTGATTATTACACAATACAGAGAATCTAGGCTTAATCCCACAATCTCCACAAATGCTATTTTGAGCTC